>NW_019718639.1:1613469-1802630 GCF_002891405.2 Cryptotermes secundus
TTCTAAATCACAAAACTATACTTGGTTTCGAACCTTCGAAATCGTCTTTACTACGCCGGTGTCTTACCCTTAGACCATCCGTGCCACGAAGATTTCTTCTCTTCAATCTTCCTCTTATGTTACGTCTGTTGTTGTGATTACAGAAAAATCTTATTAACTAAATTTGTATTTTATAAAACTTTCGCTGGTTCCGAACTTCGGAACGTCTACACACTACGCCGGTATTTTACCAATAGGCCATCAATGCCACGGAAGATTTTAACTTTTAACCTTCCTCTTATGTTACATCTCGCTATATAATTCCATAAAAATCTCATTACAAAAACTCTTGCGTTTTCGAACCACGGACCTTTTATTTACAACGTCGGTGCTTTACCCATAGGCCACCAGAACATCTATGCTACAACTTTCTGCGATCCTCCTCATATGCTACGACTTGGTTTATAGCTGCAGAAAAATCGTATTTATTTATTCACTTTTCAATTTCTATTGACAAAAGACACAGTGGTCTCAAACCTGGTACCTTCACAATACTACCCCAATGTCTTACCTATGTACCACCGGATCTATACAAATTTGTTACCTTCGCCTTCCTCACATAGTACCACTTACCTCCTACAGCCACAAATTTCTTACATTGTTTCTTTCAGAAAAATAGTCACAACTTCGAACCACGCAACTTCTAAACCATACTCCAGTGCCTTAAGAAAGGCCCACCATGGTTATGACAACCATTCGACTTCGTCTTCCACATACCCCACCGCTTCGTTTCTACAAAATTCCTCTTCACCTCTTGCTTCGTTTCAAAATCATTTTACGATTGTGGGTTGGCCAGTCACTTTGTCTTAATTTGTATATGGTAATATATATGGTTAGTAGTAACTATGCGTGATAGCGGTTGAATATTCGTAAGAATTTACATTTTAGCACATAGAGTAGTAGGGAATATGCTTGAACGTCAATGAATTGTATATAATTAGTTAAGGTTAAAACGAATATGATGTAATATTAACCTTTCACGTTCGATGTGCCCCGTTTGTGCCAGTGATTAGTATAGTCGTGACCATAGTACACCGTTTTGGCCAGTCGGGCATTTAACCTTTAAACGCCGGACTTTTGAAATGATAGTAAGCTTGAGCTGGCCGGAGTTTATCTAAATTCCCGCTGCTAGTACACGTTTAAATGTCCGTTGTTACTCTGCGTTTAATGTCCGTTCCTGTTAGGGCTCTTAAACAATTTTAAGCATTGTGTTTAAAAATTCTTTATCTAACAAAATTTTTATGATAAATGGATGGAATTAACTTTGTTTGTACCAGCAAAGAAAACTTTGTCGCATATAATAACGAAAGATTTGAAAATTTTTATACAAAGAATTCTACATTTTTTTCATTTTTTTAATTTTAATACGTACTGCAACAATAATTTCCCAATTCTTCACAGAGTTGTTCTGCATTATAAATTCATTTCTGTTGGTAACACTTGAAAAATTTTAGCAACCCTGTTATCATAAAACAGATGGAAGTAATAAAATCATTTGGTTTTATTGCCATTTCTATGGTCGTGACAAGACAGTTGTATCGTGGCTCAGATACAGAGTGCGATCGGTTTTCTGTGCTTTCACAGTGACATCCAATTCTGTAGTATCATTTCAGCCCATATTTACATCAAGCAGATAACAAAAAAGTTATGTACATCGAATTTTACTACATATTTTTAACACATAAATCTGCAGAATCTTCAATAAAAGTACAGCCTCGTGGATGAGTTTGGGCATAACTCATAGGTATATTCTTTTTTGCTGTTGTGCACTTACGTATTATTTTAATTCCTCTATTAGGATTTTACTCAAGTCTGTCTGGTACTTACTACATATAAAAATAAATATTTAGGACTGTCCATGCCCTTCTACTAGCGACGTGTGCGCGCGCTTCCACTAGCGGAGTTTAAGGTATCTTTGTACGAGAGATTCAGAGAGTAAACGGATGCTTGCAGGGACATGTCTGTCAACTATCATCTTTTCAATTAACTTACTCATTATTATAAAATTTTGGAGGAAGATAAATATAACAAAAAAGTAATTATTTCTGGGACCCTTAAAGTCTATGTGATAATATTCTAGAAGTAAACAATATGAGAGTTTTCTTGTGTTTATTTTTGTGTCAAATGAAAATTGACAATAATGGGTACTTACTCAATTATTTACTTATACTTGTTTGAGGATAACAACCGGTGGATTATAGTAACTGTGAAAAATTACAGAGAAGATGGGCAAGTTAAAATTATTTTGGATTTATTAAACGACACTGTCAGTAGCTGGATTACATAGCGCGGAATGGTGGGATAGTGTACGAATTATGAATTTGAAAGGATTTGGAAGGTAGCCGTTGTGGGACGATCTAGGTACTATCCCAGAATTTCCCTGGAGAGGCTGAGCAACCTCGCGAATACGAGTGGAATAGTCACTGTCATGCATAGTTCAGATATTTTGGAACAACGATAACAGATCGAAACCTCATTCAGGAGGAAATTAAGAGGAGACTGAACTCGGGTAATGCTTGCTACCATTCACTCCAGAGCCTTTCGTCTTCTCGTCTGTTGTCCAAAAACATAAAAATTAGAATATACAAAACTATAATTTTGCCTGTGGTTCTGTATGGGTGTGAAACTTGTTCTCTGACATTAAGGGAGGAACACAGACTGAGGGTGTTTGAGAACAGGGTGTTGAGGAGAATATTTGGATCGAAGAGGGATGAAGTGACAGGATGTTGGAGAAAACTGCATAACGAGGAGCTTCATAATTTGTACTCTTCTCCAAGTATAATTAGAATGATCAAGTAAAAGAGGATGAGGTGGGCAGGTCATGTAGCACGAATGGAGGAGACAAGGAATGCGTATAGGATATTGGTGGGAAAGCCAGAAGGAAAGAGACCACAGGGAAGACCAAGGCGTAGGTGGGTGGACAATATTAGAATGGATCTTAGAGCGATAGGATGGGATGGTGTGGATTGGGTAGATCTGGCTCAGGATAGGGACCAGTGAAGGGATCTTGTGAACACGGTAATGAACCTTTGGGTTCCATAAAATGCTGGGAAATTCTTCAGTAGCTGCAGAATTGGCAGCTCCTCCAGAAGGGATCAGCTCCATGCGTAAGTAAGTAAGTCACTGTCATAAGCGGAATTCGATAAAGGTTACTTCCGGTATATCAGTCGGTGGCGCCGTATCTTCAGTGAACTTCCTGATCACCACATCACGGATGGGTTCTTTGATGTGATATGCCATATAGTGGAGCTCTGGTGACTACACAGCTTTCTAAACGATGGTAAAATACAGAGTTGTTTCCGTGGGAGCAAAGCGGCCTGGAGATGAAGCTGACCACTCAATTCCATCCAGCGCCGATATTAAGATTGTATGGAACTATACCTCCACTTCACCATCCATCTTCATGGCGTGTAGCTTCATTAAGCACAAAGACACATATACTATTTAAAACTGTAGGAATCAAAGTATCATATAGGTTGCATTTGCTCTCCTTCGGTCCAAATGTAACTGACATTCCATTTAACAGACATGCCACAGGACAAAAGATTAAATTGTCATTACATCGGAACCAGAACAAGGAGGGAAATTTTGAAACTAATTGCTCAGTGTTGATGAAAAGAAAGAAGTTTTTAATTAAAACCTGACATATATATAATTTTCAGCTGCGTGGACGTCTACAAAGCGATGAAAATCTCAAATTGACATGCGTTAGAAGAAAATGTTTAAAAAATGTTACAGGAATGGGGCTGAATGTGTAAAGGGGAAAAAAGAAATATGTAAACACATTTTGAAGGAAAGGATAGTGCAGGTAAAAGTAATACAACAGGAACGGGTACGTAAGGGCGCGTACACACCAGCGAGCTGTTGCATGTAACGTAACGGTTACTGTAACCACATTCTGTTAGTGTGGACGCCTTCCGAACCACGCTCGCGAACGTACTTCAAGCGCGCTCTGTAACACGACCGGCGAGCCACTGCCTTGTCGGTTTTTGCTGCGAACACAAAGGGACTCGCAGTAGGCTCTTGGACGCCACAATCGCTTGCTCGTAAATGTGTACGTTTCCTCCGAGCCAGGAGTAGCGATAAGGAGGAAGACATGTCTTCAAGGCGAGCTCACCACGAGCACTGTGGATCGGGTCGCTCGAAGCTGGTTACATGACGACTATGGACGTACCGTCCATACGAAGACGTGGTTACAGTAACCGTTACGTTACATGCAACAGCTCGCTAGTCTGTACCCGGCCTTACCTCTTTAAAGCAAAAGGAAATTGATAGAACCGACCAGTCTCTATCTTAACACACAAAATCTTGAAGAAAGAAACAGAGGAGTAAAGGACTATTAGAAGGATAAGTGATAAGCGAAAGTCATAGAAGAGATGAGGAACATCTTATTTTGAGGCAGAGAGAGCATCACATGTAAAACGATCTCAGGGTCTACCCTTCATCTTTCTGACAAGGGCAGTGTGAAAGTGAAGACGTTAGATTTTCTTTTTAAATTCGCTTAGTGGGGGGTGGAGTCAAACTGGGTCCACTCAGCACGGCGGCCACTGATTGGCCTATTGTAGCCTGTTCCGGGTGATTATGATGATGAATTTGGTGGAATGAAGATTGGCAGGGGAAACCGAAGTACTCGGAGAAAACCAGCCCCAGCGCCACTTTGTCCACCACAAATTCCACTTGACCAGACCCGGGATTGAGGTCGAGCCGCTGCGGTGGGAAGCCAGCGACTAACCGCTTGAGCTATGACGCGGCCAAAAGACGTTAGGCTGGTTAGAAACAGTGGCTTGAGACAGGGGCAGCGGTATTTTGTTTTTCGGAATTAGTGTCGAATTGTATAATTCGAAACGATAATTTTCTTAACTTTACGGCAAATTAATTTTAGTAATGATTAACTTAAATCGCGGAGGGCTGTATGAGGAGCAGACAGTAGCAACTTGGAACCTGGGAACCATCTCAGAATTTGCTTAAAGACGAAGCGAAACTAAGAAAACACATGTCAAGATGTGTTTTTAATAATATTAAAAAAAACAGTTCCTATCTCACAGAAATCACACCGCAGCTCCATTATCAGCACATATCAGTTAATGTTGTTCAGAGAAATAATCGTTGATTATTCTTAGAATCGTAAGAAACACGAAAATACACCGTGTAGTCATAGTACAAAACATTTTTAATGTTAAAGCAAGTGGTATATATACTAACCATTGTGGTATAAAGAATTAAAGGCTCCAAGGTAAGAAATGTGGCGCTGGAACAAGATTTCTGAGAGTACTTTGGTTTCCCTTGACAATTCCCCTTCCACCAGGTGTTTCGGTTCCCTGACCTAGTCATTAGGAGCAGCTACAATGGGTCATTTGAAGGTCTAAGTACACAGGGACTCAGTCTCACCTCACTTTAAGCAATGAAAGAAAACGTAGAACGTATGGAGGACATAGAAAACTTATATATAATTTGATTAAGAAATACTCCACGGTTTGAAGATTACACATTCATACACAACAATAGAAATAAAAATTCAGGGGTGGCCATGTCACTAACCAATGAGTATAATCATGCCTTTATGAACTCCGTTAACATCAAGATATAAAGTACTATTTGTGCTAAGCCTGGTTTTTATCAAATCAGAAAAGAGAAAATGTAAAAAAAAAAAAAAAAAAATATAATGTAGTGCGAAAAAGAAAATTGATCAATTTCTATGTACTGAAGGGAAATGAAACTCCGTGGCCTGTAGTTCGCAAGCGAACTATACCGACCGAACGACCGCAGTTTGTCGGCGAAGTTACTGCCAACTTTTGCGGATAGATAGTGTCACGGGGCCAGCGCAACAGATTCCCACGGCCGTTAATCTCAGTTTTCTAGACCGGAGCCTTTATTTTTCCATTCAAATAGCTCCTCGATTATGCTCACGAGACTGAGTGGACCCCGTTCCATACACATTACTTCTCAGAAAATCTGGTAGCGCCGGAAATCGAACCTGGGACCTCTGGATTTTGGCCAGGAACTCTGACCACTAGACCACAGAGGCGGGAAGGGAAATGAATAATAATTGATTCATAAAATGTTGCAATAAATACCACGAAAACTCAGCTTCTGTTGTGGATAAAAATGTGAGAGTCATGGTGGACGAATGTGCACAAATAGGGTTTCTCTTAGATTCTTCAGTTTCCCCTTGCAAATTATCATTCCACTGTTGAGCTGTTCAATATCCCCACTCAGACGGCAAATTACAGCATCCTCAGTATTTATATTAGACAACGCTCGTACATACACGTAACTACATATTGTAGCGTGATAATTGCAGTGATGGACACTAACATGAACAATATTAATGTATGTGATATTTAAACATGACATAACGAGGAATATTTTAATTAAAGAAAGCAGTCTTCTGGGATGTGGAACCGTGTAGATGTGGTGTTAACTGACGTTTCGGAGGAACGTATCGCCTCCACGTTCCTCCAAAACGTCGGTTAACACCACACCTACACGGTGCCACATCCCAGAGGATTGCTTTCTTCATAGTCACCACTGTGAAAACCTCAAATCTTACAATATTTTAATTTATTGTCTTAGTGTATTTTATATGTTAAAAGTTTCATTATGTTTATATTGTTTTATATTTTTATAGACGCCTTTATGTACATCTCTAAGCACCCACGTATTATAAAACTTTCATTCCAATTTTAATATATTTACAAAAATGGTATTAATTCTAACGAAAATTAGAATATATTAAAGATGTGTAAAGTCAAATACATTAGTAATAATTGTTATATTTTAATATATGAATTCATGTAAAACGTAATTCAGTAGTTTGAGAAGAGTTATTATTGTAAACTGCCTGAGTATGGCTCTATAGCACACTGCCATAACATTAAGAATTCTAAACTCATTATACACAGTAAGTGTGAATGAGATTTTGATAGTTGTGTTGAGACCGAAAAAGCCATAAAGAGACATATTAGTGCGTTCACTTCTGATACAGAATTTGGTTAATTGAATATGCAAATAGGCCTATACAAATGCAGATGTCATAAATTAATGGATTGAAATAGCTGTATTTCTGTACCGAAAAATGTTGTGATGTTCAATAAATGAACACAATCTGAACTTCACTTTGAACATCTTCAACATTACAGCAATTAATATTCTGATAAATTCTGGCTCTCTATGTATCTGCTCTTCACAAATCAGACATATTCTGTAGCTAAAGGACATTCCAGCATTTAGCAATCCCAAACATATTTCTCATAAAATGTACCAATATTAGATACATGTTTCTTGTGTCTGTGAAAGGAACGTAGTTTTATGAGGTGTGACGCCATGTAACTCGGCAGAATTATACTAACGTTTCGAATAGACCTGCTGCCTCAATATTCAGGAAATAAGTAACTTCTACCCTTAAAATGTAAGTAGTAGGTTCCTCCAAAACATCGGTAAACATCTACCAAACAACAAGGTGACACATATCAAAACACCGTAGTCTCAGAAAAGTCCAGACTTTATTTATAACGTTAGAAAAATATTCAATGACTAAAGAAAGCTTTCAGAGCTATAAATGTAATCATTTGTGGCAATTTTATCCAGTCACATATTCTGGAAAGACAGGAAACTGGTAGAATGCCATTTACTTCAGTTCCCTAAAGGCAGGACACCATCTCAAGAGCTGTCTACTCTGCTGGCTTCTGCTTCACGTTCTTGATAGTGATATCCACGACCTCCATGTTGGGAGTAAGGAATTGTTCGGGAGACACAATGCGTCGATCGAAGGGGAATCCCATGGGCCTGCCATCAGGTATCTTTCCACCCATGACACCGCAGTAGCCAAGGGAGCTCAGGTTCTCAACATCTTCCGGCTGTATTCCTGGTTCCACCTGCAAGCAATATCAGGACATGCCCTTCTTATGCAGTTCGTTTAAAAATTATCTGTCAACTGCTTATATTATGAGAGACGAGTGCTCGAGAACTGGGTGATAAGCAGAACATTTGGGCCTAAGAGACAGGATAAAAATATGTATATAACTTCGTGATAGGGAGCTTCATTAACTGCATTTTTTATAAAATTTTACGAGGATATTAAAATCAAGATCGATGAAACTTGTATGGACTGTAGAATACATGAGGCAGATAAGAATTGCATAGAAAATATAAACTGAAAAAAAAACATGACACGAGCAGATGACTTGGAAACCCTATGTATATACAAACAAAAAAAAATCCGTGACTCGAGTCCGCAAGAGAATTATACCGACTGAGTGACCGCCTCTTATCGGCGAAGTTAGTGCCAACTTTAGCGGACAGAGGGTGTCGCGTGGTCAGCGCATCGAATCCCCACAGCCGTTAATTTCTGTTCTCTAGACCGGAGGCGCAATTTCCTTCAAAGAGCTCCAGAGTTATCCTCACGAGGCTGAGTGGACCCGTTCCAGACCCACTACTTCTAAGAAAATCTGGTAGTACAGGGAATCGAATCCGAACCTCTGGATCTGTAGGCAGGAACTCTGACCACTAGACAACAGAGGCGGTCATGTATATATGGGGTAATAATATTAAAAAGAATTTTCAAGAAGTAGAGTGGAAGATCGTGGACTACATTCATATGGATCAGGAGAGAGATCAGCGGCAGGTTTTTGTGAACATGGCAACGAACACAAAACCTGGGGAATATATTAACTAGATGAATAATTATTAGCGTCTCATGGATTCCACTCCATAAAATTAGTTACGATTATGTGAGTCAAATATACATATTATTACAGCTCCTGTTAAAGTCTTGAAGTTGGTCACTTTCACGCTCCAGCTGACTTAACCCAATTGAAAGAACTCCATATACACATTATACAGGATGTCACAGAAGGAAAGGTCAATACTCTGGGAAGTCACAGTAGCGGCCATTCTAAGCAAGAAACTGTATATGTACATGTGTCCTATTCCGAACGGTTTCCGAGAGAGAGCTAATTCACTGTAGAGTACACTGTACACTGTATACAGTACAGACGAGCAACATGCCATGTCCTCACACGAGTTGCAAAGTGCATTGATGTTGACGGTGGAAATTGCGAAAATGCATTATACTACGAAAACTGCCCCAACTTTGTCACTTGAACAAATATTGGTATTAGGAACAGTACGTAATATCTCTTCCATATCAACAATTTTCGAACTGCGCAGTGAAATAGCTGTATCTCGGAAACTGTTCGGAATAGGCCACAAGTGCGTATATACTTTTCTGCTTAGAATGGCAGATACTGTAATGCAACCTTCAAGAATATTAACCTTCCTTCCTGGGGCACACTGTATAAGACACTGCTTGACAATTTTTATTGCTAGTGGGGTGGGACTAAGTCTCTTGTACGGCGGCCACTTCTGGCCTATTGTACCAGCCCCAGATGATAGGTGAGGGTGATTGTGGAGCAATTGGTGGAATGAAGATTGGCAGGGGAAACCGAAGTACTCGGAGAAAAACTGCCCCAACGCCACTTTGTCCACTACAAATCCCACTTGTCAAGACTCGAGATCGAACTCGGGCCGCAGCGGTGAGAAACCAGCGACTAACCGCTTGAGCTATGGCGCGGCCTGCTTGACCAGTAAAGTCTTTCTGAACACATAAGTGGAGATAAGAAACCACCGATGAACAAACGGGGTTTTGAACCGCGGACACTGAATGTTATGGTAATATAATAACCACTGATGAATAGAATTCTGGAGAACCTGGGTTCAGAGTTCGGCTGTGGGTGTTTTTGTAGTTTTCCTCAGTCCCTTCAGGCAAATGCTGAAACAATGCAGCTTATATAGGCCAATACCACTTCCTTCCACACGTTTCAGATTTATGACGCAATAATAGTCCTATCATTCAAGCTATATCATAGATTTAAATGTCGTTATATAAATTAACCCCCTCGTTGGTGTCTCCACCTTATCGTGGTGAGGGGGTTTGAGTATGCCAAGGACCCTGAGAGCTATACCAGCGGTAGCGTAGCTACTGGCAGGGCCTCCCTTGCTGGACAGGTCAAAGGGTAGGCATCAGACGAAGAGAGACACCAAAAACTGATGCCGGAAGCAGCGTCATCAGCAGCGACTTGAAGCACAGAGCAAATGATGCTCGAGATGGTTCAAGTTCGTATAGCAACAGGCGTGACCAGAGTGGTTTGAACGGCTGTTGTACTGCGATGTGGAAAGCAAATGGAAAAACTACCACATTATCAATTTTCCTGGATAGTCTCTTTCCAAAAACAGAGATACCATGTATGCGACCAGAAGACGAGGAAACAGACGTAAGAAGATGCTGGATGACCTTGGGGACAGAAGAGGATATTTTTATTTGAAGGAGAAGGCTCTAGACCGCATTAAGTGGAGGAACTGTTTTGGATGAGACTGTGGACCTGTCGTATGACAGATTACTGATGAAAATGAAAATATAAATTAAGAATGAATCAATAAATTGTCCAGCAAATTCAAAGTCTCTAAAATTATTGAGATAATTACAATTTAGCTCGAAACTGTTATAACATATTCACAAAGTTTTCCACCCTTGACATACCCTCAGCAACTTACAATGTCTTTGTCATAATCAGTCACAACAACGTACAGCTGATAAACCATGCCTTCAGGTTTTCCCTTGGGCAGCAACAGGCGGCGAGGGAAACCGCAGTGTCGATAATACTGAAACCAAACAGCGACAACACTGTATTCCATACATATTGATCAGCATTCCCCTGAATCAGTATTGTAAACGTACACCAGTCACTTTGCCTAACATTATTCTAAATCAAAATCACATACGAACTTCAGCCCCTTTACCCATTATTCCCCTAGATCAAACTCATATATATATATATATATAAGTTCGTTAATCAACATTCTCCTAAATAAACATTTCAAAAATACTTCAGCCATTTTGTCAAATATTCCCTTATATAAAATCACAAACATACGTGGGTCACTTTGACCAGAATCCTCTTAGGTCAAGATCGTAAATAAACTTTGCCCCGTGTCACGAGACAAATAGTACGGTCACAGGTCCCGCGGGGTTCGGAATTATGATTGACTGTGTTGGCGAAGCCAGCAGCAATTTACCCGAAATGAAAAACCAGTATTAGTCTAGATCAATGTCACAGATATACTTCAGTCAGTTTGCTCAGTATAAAATTGTGTGTTTCAGGCACTTTTTATACTATTCTCCTGATCCTACATCACAGCTACACTTCTGTTACTTAATCCTCTAGTCCCCTAAAAGCAAATTTACAATTATATTTCAATTGAATTTCCAAATATTCCCCTAGATACAATTTACAATTGTACGCCTGTCACTGTGCCCTCCGACGACCAGTCGTAATCGCAACTACCTTTGCAAGGCGCACAGTCAGGGATATCGTATCAAGTTATTACCTTGTCGTAGCTGAACACCTGTTCGCCGCGTATTGCCTTCTCGACATCGCTTACAAGGTTCGAGAAGCTTCTGGGCTCGGGTACGGTGATGATGGAGTCCACAGAATTGCGTGACACTATATTGTCTCCGCTCGCCACTGGAAACACAATGAACGCCGTGAACATCGGCAACTTCTCCGTCAGTACAAGCGAGCGGATACTCTAAACTGAAGTCTGCAGGCGCTCTTGGTGAGAAATCGAGTCTCTTCGACCCTGTGTCTCTGAATTTGCATTCTACTCACAAAGAACTGGACATGGCAACTGAGATAGTGACCTTGACCATGTGACTAGATTTGGGTATTTGAGATCTAAGGTTCACACGGAGATAACAATGAAAGTGATTATGTTCTGGCACGTGACGCCGTGTAATTTCGGAGGAAAATGATGCCTACGTCTTCATGGCAAAAACATGAGCTCAGACGGGAAATAATTTCTCTGTCTTACATTTATTATCTAGAAAGAAGAAAGATTTGCGTAGAAAGTGTATTGGGTAAAAAATGTTTCGTTTTTCCCCGCAGCGTCTATTCAAAATAGTTTTCTTTTGATATACAGTGCGTTCCAGGAGGAAAGGTTAATATTTTGGGAGGCCATAGTATAGGTCATTCTAAACAAGAAATTATGTATGTACATGTGTCCTATTCCGAACGATCTCCGAGATACAGCTATTTCACTGCACAATTCCAAAACTGTTGTTAAGAAAGACATATTACGTACTGTTTCTAATACCGGTATTTATTGTTCAAGTGACAAAGATGGTACAGTTTACCTAGTATAATACATTTCCGAAATTCCACCGTCAACATCAATGCACTTTGCAACTCGTGTGAGGACATGGCGTGTTTCTCGTCTGTACAGTGCACAGTGTACTGCACAGTGAAATAGCTCTATCTCGGTGCAACTCGTGTGAGGACATGGCGCGCTGCTCGTCTGCACAGTGTACTGTACAGTGAAATAGCTGTATCTCGGAAACCGTTCGGAACAGGACACATGTATATACGCAATTTCTTGTTTAGAATGACCGATACTGTGACCTCCAAGAATATTACCTTTCCTCCTGGCATAGCCCGTATATATATATAGCGAGTTACGTATATAAATGCACGCAGGTCTTCATCATTCACAGTGTGTTTGTTACTGCTGTCCGAGTTAAGCTAAAATTATATTCTATCAACACATTTTAGAAAAAGAAAGAACCTCACTTATATAAAATCTCATGAAAATTCGCTCATCTGTTCTTGAATTATTCCACACGAACAGATAGACCAGGAGAAATTCACTGACGATTTTCTTATTTAAAAGTCTGTTGGGAAAGTGACAAAAACGAGGGGGGAAAAAAATTTGATTGGAACACAGCGTTTTCTTTACCTTATAATACAACTTCAAACCGCGACTCTGTACTCGGTATAGTGGCTAAGCTACAAGCTATACTATCGGGGAAACGTGGTTCAATTCCCGGCGGTAACAAGAGATTTCTCTCTCCTCTACAGCGTCCACAGCGGCACTGGAGTCTACCTAGCCTCCTATAAAATGGGTACAGTTGGGCTAAATCCCAGAAGCTTACCTCCATCCAGTGCCGGGGTTAATAATTCGTGGAGCTATGCCTTCACGCCCTCATCCGTCCTCATGGCGTTATGATTACGCACAGAGGAAAACGCTATCTTTAACCTGCGGACTGGTAGTCGCCCGCGGTCCGACGACTGCCGTGTTTATGTAGCATCGAGATTTACTCACGTCTAACTGGAAATCGGTCCAACTCAATGAACCCCCAACGGGCCACGTCCAGGGGCACTCGCTGGCCGAACCAGTTCAACTTAGGTGCAAGGAATATACGGACAATCCCCCTTACAGGCTTCTTGGAGTTGACTGTGATGACGTACTTGAAGGGTTCATGGTTCAGTCGGCTTACCACTGCCTGCAACAGAGCATTAACCCTTTAAAGAACGAAAATAAGGGAAGTAAAAATGGAGGTGGGTAGAGACAGCCACTACAATAACAATGGGGTAAAATGGTAAAGAATCCAGCGGTGTGGTTGTTAGCCTTACGCGCCAAGCTATCCCTGTAACAGGCCGTGGAGGCCCATAGGTTTGTGAGACGTCGAGGCTCCCACTTTTTCTAGACAATCGGCTCACGGATGGCTGTGAAGTTGTCAGACTTACACGCCAGACGCCCTTTACACTCAGAAGATTCCTGGTACTCGTTTCTATTAAAGGCTAACTCGACCCCCAGATCATAATACGGCTGGAGTTATTAGGTCAATTGAAAAATCCAATGACCTCATGGGGAATCCAACCCGCGACCATCCGGCCTGTTGCACAGTGCCTCAACTAACTATGCTACCACTATAAGTAATTACAATGCTATCGCTGATCTCCATACTTCAAATCACCACAGCAACTGCTAAGCCTTTTCCAGCTGTTCCCTCGCAACGGCTTCTAACAGTGGAGATTCTTCAGCTTCATGCGTTCAGGTTCCCTTGTTACAGCCTCCCTTGCAGAGCTCACCTAAACTGGCTGCTTCAAATTGTCCTTCTCATAAGATTTCAGCATGGACCACATAGAAAACACCAAGTTTGCACAGTAAATCTCTTGTTAAGTGCGTATTAGTTTCTGTGGGAACGTGTTTACCGAGCCCTTGCACAGAAACGGTCGTTGTACATGTATATTCACCTATTGCATAGTAACGGCTGTACATGCTACAATATTTTAAGGCAGTAAAGCTACTTGTAATGCATTTTCCCCTTGTACTTTGCCTCTCTTACTTTAGATTGTGTTACGTGTATTAATCTTTGTCTTCACCACGGGACGGAAGGATGGTGACGCTAACAGATTACTTGTCATCCGTCTGAATGCAGGCGTCACAGCTCCTAGCTAATTGTTCTGCCTGATTTATGGTCGTGATAGAAACTGGAGTGGGGGAGGGGGAGTCATCAAGGCAAGTACCCGCATTACTTCCGGCAGCTTGCTCGGGTTCGGTGCTGATGACAGACGCGAGAACTTCACACTATATCAACCTGCGGCTACAGTAGTTCAGGCAATGTGCAACAGGGTGTGTCGTGATATCATTCATAATGTTCTTGAATTGATTTTAAACCACGCCTTCTTTTCAACGATTTCTGTCATGTGCGATGTGGCACCGTGTAGTCTGTTGTTTAACTTGAATTTCTTGTCTCCATCTTCTGGTCATATGAGTAAATGCAGCATGGGAAAAAAGCAATATTACCTTGAGGTTTCTTCAAGGTCCTTCTAAAACACTGACACATATCTACTAAACTACACGGCGTCACTCTGTGATACCGCCATTATAACATGAAACCTTATTCCCGTGCAGACTGGTGCAAAAATAATGCTGTATGCTTGTATTTGGGAGGTGATTGGTAGGACCTTGACCAGTACACAGGTTATTCTGACTGACGTTTCTGTGGTTTTCTCAAGCCCCCCTGTCAAATTCGAGATAGCACCAACATTATGCAAAATCACTTTCTTCCTAATCCTTTTCAGTTCGTCATTCATCAATCATCCAACGCTATATAATCTATCTACAGACTAACTAATTAATCAACTAAATGGAGCTGAGTCCTCTTTGAGTAACCTCCAGTTGCTCAAATGATCAATAATTTCTCAACATTTTATGGAACCAGAATGCTTTCTAACGCGTTCACAAGAGCCCGCCATTAGCCCCTATCCTGAGTCAAATAAATCAACGTCGCACTTCCCATCCAAGTTCTCTAAAATCCATTTTAAAATTACCCCATCTACGTCTGGTTTTTCCCAGTGGTTCTTTTCCTTCAGGTTTTCCTACTTATATATTTACAGCGTCATAAAGAAATTCCACAAAATAGGATTAGCCGTATCCTGAAGACAGTGGTAACAGTTACCTATGAAACGTTGATGCATATTTATCAGACTATACGGTGTCACAAGTCTGAGCACCGCAATGTTAATACTATTGTGAGACGTGCTGATTTCAAATCACTTTATAACATAGTATCGTAGCATCCTGCTGCAAGTCACTTACAGCACGTTGGTTATTAGCTGTCTCACATGCAACATTCATAACAGCTACACACGACACAATAAGAGGAACTATGGGTCACAACTGGACACGTCGGCGTGTAGACGAGGGTATATCCCAAAAATTGAGCGTTCGAACGGAAATACAGCAGTTTCATCAGCAATTTTAGAGACACCTGAATATGACCAATGTTGGTCGAAACACATAGTGTGAATAAACCAGTGTTGCAGAAGAGATATTAAAGTTTAAAAATTGTAAGAATTTTGAAAAGCAAGCAATAAAAAACTCAAACCTAACCTAACTCTTTCTCACACCACGTGAGCGTTTGGCTGGAACTTCGCTGCGTTACCTTGATATCCACGGGTTGCTCCTGCCCTACGTTCTCCACAATGTTGTTCAGATCAATGTGCGACTCGTCAAAGTAAGTGATCAGCTGATTGGGTGTGCTGGCCTTGCAGCTGCCAACGACCTTAACAGCTTCTATCTTCACGCCAGGAAAGTCCAACTGAAACGTACACAGCACTCCAGTCAGTGTCCAACATCCAACATCCACAGTCTCAACTTCTGTTAAATTATACGGCTCTTCCCCTTTGAAAATAACCTTTAGTTGTCTGCCCCCTCCTTGGAAAATGTTTCAAGTTACCTCAGATACGTCGTAGGGTAGGAGCAAGTCTTTGTGCAGCTTGAAGAGGTTGTCCACATGTTTGTGCAACCTGAAGAAGGCAGGATCGCGAGTCGCAGTCTCAAAGTGCTCCATGACGCCAGGGGGGACCCCGTAGCGCTGGAGAGGATCCGTCACCTTGGACAGCATCACGTGACCGTCGTTGTGCAGCTGACCGTAGTATACAGGGTTGACACTGTTCGCTGAGGACTCGATGATCTCCCCTAGCAGGTTGATGCCGGCCGTGTTGTTGATAGATAGGAGCCGCGAGTCGGCCTGCAGGGAGCAAGAGGTATGTTAGTTTGATGGAAACAAATGCGGGAGAAAAGGTAGCTATGAAGGAAAATGGAAACAAGAAAGAAACAAAGTAAAGAAGAGGAAAGCGATGAAAAGAAATGCAAAAAGAAGAACATACGAAAGGAAGAAAAAATTAAAAGGAGTGGGAGAGATAAAGGAATAAATAACAGAAAGAAACAAACCAGAGGAACAGAGGCAGGAAGAAGGAAGCAATTAAAGTATATAAAGAAGAAAAGATAAAAATGAATGAAATATGAAACGAAGAAAGATAAAATGGACATAATAAACGAGGCGAGGAAAAAGAAATATATATGAGCTAAATGGAAGAAATAAGCCAGAGACACAAGGACAGAAAGAGTAAAACAATGAAAGGAACCGCGGAAGAAAGAAAGGAAGAATAAAAAATATGAAATAAGCAAGATTTTTCTAGCTCATACATTATCAGCTTTTCGTTCTCCAGGTCCGAGAGGCCGGATTTTTTCAACCATAAAAATCAAGATTCGCATAGCCGCCATGTTCTCAACTCATAAGTTCGTGCATTTGCCATTTTGGTATTACTGACTAAGAAAATTAAAAATTATGAATTTTGTACAGCCTCAAATGTTACAATGTCCCATACCAAGTATCATCAAAATCTATCCAAGCAGTTCTCACGTTGAAACATGCGGACAGACATTCCGAGAGACAGGACCAGAACTGTAAGCATTTATGTCGTGCACTTCTTCCACAGAAGGTACAATAATGACAAAAGTTAGTGAAACATTGGCAGTAGCATTATGAGAACTAATGAAACTAAATTTCTGTATGTGCAGACAGAACTTCTACCAGATAACTAAAAGGTCGTGGTCATGATAACTAGCTACTTTAAGAAGTATCAGCGTTTCTTTGCAAGGGTTTTCTGGGACATCCGGTATAACACAGGCCTACCGTCTTGACGAAGGAAGAGGCGATAGCATCCCTGATGCGACCCTCGACGATCTTCATATCTCGAACTGAGAGGGAAGGCAAGTCACAGAACTTCATGTTATCTGGCCGCATGGGAAACTCCTGCCCATTCTCGTAGGTCGCCGCGGGGGCAAAGCCCTCAGTGATCTGCTGGTCCCACTCCAGTGGCTCCACCGCTGGCAGGTCGTTTGAGAGACGCTCGGCGTCGAACCTACAGGGTGTACGACAAATTATCGTTATTGTTTTGAAGGATAAATATCACAACTGTCCCTTCGCCTAGTTACGCACCATGACATAAATATACAGAGTGTCCCAGAATGAAAGGTCAGTATTCTGGGACGTCATAGTATCGGTCATTCGAAGCAAAAAAGATGTGTACACGTGCCCTATTCTGAACGGTTTCCGAGATAGGGCTATTTCACTGTACACTTGTAATTGTTGGTAGGAAAGATATATTACGTACTATTTCTAATAGCAGTATTTATTGTTCATGTGGCAA
This sequence comes from Cryptotermes secundus, assembly GCF_002891405.2. Taxonomy (NCBI): domain Eukaryota; kingdom Metazoa; phylum Arthropoda; class Insecta; order Blattodea; family Kalotermitidae; genus Cryptotermes; species Cryptotermes secundus. The sequence goes on from NW_019718639.1 coordinate 1,631,346, forward strand.
AACTGGGGCAGTTTATCTAAGCAATCACTCATGTAGCTGAGCCCTTCGTGAGAAGCCGAAAATTGTGCAGCTACTCAAGAAATTCCGAGCATTTTAAAGGAACCCGAAGGTTCAGTACCGTGTTCACAAGAGCCCTCCACTGGTCCCTATCCTGAGCCAGATCAATCCAATTCATACCATCCCATCCTATCTCTCTACGATCCATTTTAATATTGTTCACTCACCTACGTCTTAGTCTTCCCAGTGGTCTCTTTCCTTCTGGCTTTCCCACCCATATCCTATATGGATTCCTCTTCTCCCACATTCGTGTTATATTCCCTGTCCATCTCATCCGCCCTTACTTGATCATGCTAATTAGACTTGGAGAACAGTACAAGTTACGAAGCTCCCCATCAGTTCACCTACTATAATATATTTTCGAAAATTCCACCGTCAACATCAATGCCCTTTGCAACTCGTGTAAGGACATGGCGCGCTGCTCGTCTGTACAGTGTACAGTCTACTGCACAGTGAAATAGCTCTATCTCGGAGACCGTTTGGAATAGGACACATGTACATATACTCGTACACTGTCTTGCTTAGAATTAGCGATACTGTGACGTCTCAGAATACTGACCTTTCCTCCTGGGACGNCGGCGCGCTGCTCGTCTGTGCAGTGTACAGTGTACTACACAGTGAAATAGCTCTCTCTCGGTGCAACTCGTGTGAGGACATGGCGTGTTGCTCGTCTGTACACTGTACAGTGTACTGCACAGTGAAATAGCTCTCTCTCGGAGACCGTTTGGAATAGGACACATGTACATATACTCGTACACTGTCTTGCTTAGAATTAGCGATACTGTGACGTCTCAGAATACTGACCTTTCCTCCTGGGACGCTCTGTATATGAGGAAGTGAAGAGATAGTTCCAAGCATTCTTAACCTTGAGACTAGACAGAGGTGTCAGGTCAGCTTCACGCTCTGGCCAATTTATAACTGGGAAGAAAGGTTTGGTACTAATTCNCTCTCGGAGACCGTTCGGAATAGTACACATGTACATATACACTTTCTTGCTTAGAATAACCGATACTATGACGTTCCAGAATACTGACCTTTCCTCCTGGGACGCTCTGTATATGAGGAAGTGAAGAGATAGTTCCAAGCATTCTTAACCTTGAGACTAGACAGAGGTGTCAGGTCAGCTTCACGCTCTGGCCAATTTATAACTGGGAAGAAAGGTTTGGTACTAATTCAGCTATTTAATATAGGTCCGTTGTCCCCAGGGCTCACCTGGCGACCATCTGATGGTGCATATAGAAGAACAGTTCTCCCTTCCGGTCCTTGTCCACTGTGTATTCCTGCTTCCACCAGAAGGGGAAGTCCATGTGCCAATGGCTGTGATGCGAGTTCATGCCGATGTCCTCTCCAAAGTATGCTACCCGCTGCTCAGGGTTGTTTACCGATCCCGTGAATTTCATGGGAATCACAGTGGGCGTCTGTAACAAGCGTAAGGCACCAACCATGACTCGGAAATAGGCCGCGCCATAGCTCAAGCGGTTAGTCGCTGGCTTCCCACCGCGGTGTCCCGGGTTCGGTCCTGGGTTCGATCCCGGGTCTGGTAAAGTGGGATTTGTGGTGGACAAAGTGGCGCTGGGGCAGGTTTTCTCCGAGTACTTTGGTTTCTCCTGCCAATCTTTATTCCACCAACTGCTCCACAATCACCCTCACCTATCATCTGGGGCTGGTACAATAGGCCAGAAGTGGCCGCAGTACAAGCGACTTAGTCCCACCCCACTAGCAATAAAAAGAAAATGACGCGGAAATACAAGAAAAATTCGTAGCTAAGTTTTTGTTGTAATATTTCCCAACAACTAGCTCCTCTGATTATTAACCAATTAACTAACAAGCAATCATTGAACAATTTCAGCCTGAAAGTCCTCCTGTCAGAGCACTTACCCTCATCATTTTGGCCTGGTAAGCCTTCCTGACGACATCGGTGGTAAGGAACATGTGGGGAGTGATCTCGTACGCGGGGGGCAGTATCACGCCCCTGCAGTCTTCCCGGTGCAACAGTGCCACGCTGAAAGCGTACAGGAACTGGCGAGGGTTGGTGCGGTCGCGCGCCCATGCGGCTGCCTTGAGGAAGGTATCGTAATCAGTGGCGCCATACAGCACCTCGAACAGCGTCACCATCTGGGCGCGTTGGCGCGCGTCGAACAAGCTGAAGATTGCATCACGTTCGAGTAGCTTCCCCTCGGTCACCAGTTTCAGAAAGTTCTTTACTGCCGTCGGGTCCTGTAACCATAGCAACGTGATGCAGCCATAAAAACTGGATACTAGCAAAGCAATGTGGCTGGCAGTTAATCTGAAGGCTCCCAGAGCCGTCAGACAGTGAAACATGGCCATGAGTCGCGTGGGACTTAGAACCAAGAATCACTATATGGCGAGAAGCAGCAGACATTTAGCATGCAGGCAGTCAGTCTTTATGGGGAAACCTGTGCTGGCGAGGACCGGCAGAAATTTACTGCTCTGCTATGCAGCAATTTGACTGTACTCATAGGAACAAATGGCTTATATCCCTAGCAATGGAACTCTATTACACTAAGCCCCTTTGCCTCAGGTAGGTCCGTCGGCAAAAAGAACAAAACTACTCAGCCACTGGCCTATTTAATTCACTGAAATGCTGGCTCCTTTCGTGTAATTAAAATATTGGTTTCGTGACAAGTGCACTGACTGATTAAGTCGCAATTTTTCTAAATGATTGAGTAAACTGCTGAACACTAAATCCAGATATTTTTTTAATTCGTTTAGTGGGGGGGTGGAGTCCAACTGGGTCCACTCGGCACGGCGGCCACTATTTGGCCTGTTGTAGCCTACCCCGGGTGATTATGATGATGGAGAATTTATTGGAATGAAGATTGGCAGGGGAAACCGAAGTACTCGGAGAAAACCCGCTCCAGCGCCACTTTGTCCACCACAAATCCCATTTGACCAGACCCGGGATCGAACCCGGGCCGCCGCGGTGGGAAGCCAGCGACGAACCGCTTGAGCTATGGAGCGGCCAAATCCCGACTAACTCATCAAGTATCTTATTAGGCGACTGCCTAACTAACAAACTTAGTAACTTACTTAGTCACTGATTAAGTAAATAATTCAGCTTATTCTAAGGAACAGAGTTATCCTTCAGACGGTGAAAGCCGCTCAGTTTATATACACATTCCCCACCACTTATGGAAGTAGATAATTCTGCACAACTGGCAGCTTCTCAAGAAGGGCCCAGCTCTGTGAGTGAGTGAGTGAAATAATTCATTGCCGTATTCACAAAAGCCACCTACAGGGTTTATTATTGGCCAGTACTTGTAAATGTGTACATGTAGAGGCCTTGCGACGAGCTGATCACCCGCCCAAGGAGTCCTACCGAATGTGTAAGATCTAGAAAAACCGAAGTGAAACGGAGAAGTTCATGGAGGTAGGCCTAGGCCCAGTGGGGCTGTAGTGTCGAGGAAAAAAAAAAAACTTGTATATGTATGACACTTTCAGAATCCCATCCCATACAAGCTCAGATCTATTTCTTTCAGGATTTTACACCAAAACGTCTCTCATGCGGGCTACATGTCCCGCCCACCCCATCTTCCCTGACTTCATATAGCCTAGTAATATTTGGCGAAGAATACATGAAACTCCTTATTATGCAGTTTTCATACTGCTGACTTTCTCCCTTGGGGACTGTTCTGGATTCTCAGACAGTGTGAATCTCTGCAGCAGTCACGGCTGTAGAAAATAAGTGATAGACAAACTTCCCATGTTAGAATTTGTTGGATATTTGGGCAATCGCGTACGAAAATAGGCAGCACTGTAAATGACATGACCTCGGGTGTAGTCTGGTAGAAGTTTATGAGTAACCCGAGGAAGTAAGATGCAGGCATAGTGACATCTGTTTGCTGGGCTTATTCTTTGACCCCTAAAGATGTGGGTTTGCATTCCTCCGAAACGTCGGCAAGGTTGTATGAAAGTACACAGCGTCATATCCCGGAAGTCACAGGCGTGACAGCCTCAGCTCATAAAATACAGTTCTAATTGGTTAAAGCCATGAATGATGGAGAAGGGAAATACATATAGGATATTGGTGGGAAAGCTAGAAGGAAAGAGACCACTAGATCACTAGATCAAGATGTAGATGGGTGGATAATATTAAAATGAATCTTAGGGAGGTAGGATGCGGTGGTATGGACTGGATTGATCTGACTCAAGATAGGAACCAGTGGAGGGCTCTTGTGAATATGGAAATTAAACTTCGGGTTCTATAAAAGTTTCTTAAATTACTGAGAAGCTGCACAACTGATGGCTTCTGAAGAATGGGTCAGCTCCATGAACTTAGTTAGTTGACATAATTAAATGTTTACAGCCAAACAGTCACCTTGAACTTGTTCAGATTATTCAGTGGGCTGAAAGAGTTCTTGAAGACTAAGAGTTCAGGATCGATCAGCGGCTGGTTCAGGTGACGTAGCAGGTTCAGTACCTGCAGCTGTCGCTTCAGAAAGATTGCGTCCGCTGCAACAAGCATCACAGTTTGAAAAATCAACAATTTGTCTTGAGTAAACGACCCATAACGATAAGCTATAGAGAAAATATGAAAGTTCAAGTTCCAGATCTCGGTTTAAAAATTTCCATTGAAAAACAGAGTGCGGCTTTGTATCGAGAATAAACACAACAAAACAATTAAACAAATGAATCACTGATCTGACCTTTCGCTTTACGTGTTTTCTCTCATGGAAAAATAATGGTATACTCTGTCTAAAACATCTCTGAGGTTGCGTCATCATCAGATAGTGACGTACATCGTTATATCGTCATTACAAAATTACTGGATTCTACATTCAACACACAATGGAAACCGAAATCGCCATTATGAAGACCTACTTGAACACTAACAACTTTTATCCCGTTAGGTTACCTATTCAAGGTGTGACGTGCAGTCGTAGATGTTTCACGCAGCCAATACCTGCAATAGAATTGGGGAAAGCATAAAGGGCAGTCAGAAATATTACATGACTCGCACAATATTAACCATGTACCATGGTAGGCCGCGCCATATCTCAAGCGGTTAGTCGCTGGCTTCCCACCGCGGCGGCCTGGGTTCGATCCCGGGTCTGGTTAAGTGGGATTTGTGGTGGACATAGTGGCGCTGGGGCAGGTATTATCCGAGTACTTCGGTTTCCCCTGCCAATCTTCATTCCACCAACTGCTCCACAATCACCCTCACCTATCATCTAGGGCTGGTACAATAGGCGAGAAGTGGCCCACCCCAATAGCAAAAAAAAAAAACTTTAAAGGTCGGTGGTTACTTTATGTGGAAACAATTTGGCCCATGAGGTACGGCTCTGACCTCTATTCGGGAAGCGGCCTGTTCGGACCTCTGTCGAAATACCGACATCCTAACAGGTTTAGTGGTTCTTGTCAGCCACTTCATGGGAATTCCAGGAATATTTTCAATTAGGTGACGGCCGCTTCCTTCATAATTCTTTCCAATTTACTGTCATCCAATCGTTTGATGTGCATATAATCCGCATCACTGACAGCGCCATGAAAGAAACTAAAATAAATATACGTCACACCTACTTTTAAAATTAAAAACTCTGCATTCTGCCCTTAGAGTGTATTTGTGTGCTCCGTATGGTTCTCATAACGAAAAGCGGCTCTCTCCCTAAACAGCACTAACCAGTTGGGCTTTGTAGCGGAGACGTAATGTGTTCCCTTCGAGGTACGAACTGGATTCTTACATATTATCTACAAGAACCGCAAATAGGGTTACAATCCCAGGTAGCTGCAGCGAGGTCTCAGTACTATTGAAACATGGTGTGAGCGCTGGGACATAAAAATTAATGAAGATAATATTCGGGCCATCTGCTTTTCTCACAGAATTAGGTGCCCTAAAGCTCATCTTACATTGAATGAACGGATGATCCCTTCGTCAATGATGCAAAACATCCCGGTGTAATCTTCGGTAAGAGGATTACATGGAGCCTGCACATAGAAATGGTTGAAGCCAAGGTCTTCAGAACATTCATTAGAATCTACTGCCTATTCAAGAGTGAGCGCTTAAGTGCCAACATTAATCTAACCCTCCATGAGGCACTGATTAAATCAGTACTGACTTATGCTTGTCCCGCCTAGGAACTTGCAGCAGACACCCACCTCTTAAAATTGCAGCGCATACAAAGCAAGGTTCTCCCCCACACTGGAAATTTTCCGAGTTGCACACCGGTACGCGATTTGCAGAGGGCCTTCCACCTTCCTTATGCATGCGATTATATAACAGAATTGTGCAGGAAACAAGCAGAAGTCATACAGAATCATGAAAATGAACATGCTCGTGGTATAGGACAAGGTGAAGCCAGATATAGAAAATATAACTTTGCGGGGGTCAAGCTAACGACGGTTCAAGTGACTAAGCTGGCACTGTAGCCTAAGTAAGAAGGACACGATCTGCTTAGCAAAGCCTGTACTGACAGAGGAGTTTATATGTGCAAAAAGAAGAATTCTCAATATTATACTATATATGTGATAAGTACACTCGATAAAGACGAAAGCTATTCATAGAGACAAACCCATCTTCTCGTCAGAGAGGATGTTACATAAGGATTTTGACCGCCAGGGTTCAGTATGGTCGTGAGCTTAAAAGGGCTTAGCGCCAAGAAGAACTGACTAGCGGTAAACCGCCAGTCATAAAGTATTATTATTTATTATTATTGGAGGGCGTGGGTTTCCCCATGCACCGCGACCAGTTTGATCTATTGTGCGTCCCCCTATAATCTTCTACCAGCCTCTATACCCTACCGGTATTGGTGTTTACCATCAGTACCTACTCAGCCAGCGAGGTCGACCTCTACTGGCTCAGAGGTATCTCAATGCTTCCCCCATCTACCAGAGGCGTTAGAGACTACTGTTGGGCGGCAAATGTCCTTAATTTAGCTCAGTGGCCTCCTTTGGAGACATGAGGTTCTTTTACATGCCGTAAAGCTACGACACGGGACCCACGGCTTAAAGTCCCTCCCGGAGGACTTGCTCAAACCCTCCGCCGTGTTTGAACCCGCGTACCTTGAGTCATGAGGTGGGAACGTTACCTTTAGACTACGGAGGCCGCTCAGTCGTAAAGTAACTCGGACCCGTCTCAATAGCTGGATTCTAAAGGAGGGCTGAGAAATAAATAACTCGTATTGGAAATATATTACTTTCGACAAGTCGAAAAATATCAATAAAAGGTAGGATACGAAGTGGTGAAATTCTATGAAAGGGAAGAAACAATCGTTATATAAATGGTCTAAGCAGGAAAGCTTTTGTTTTGTTTTTTTGCTTTGTCGTTTTCGCGGTTTCCTCAGAAATGGAATGCAAAAGTGATCTATCCAACATAGCGTTTACTAAATTTCGGTAACGTAAAACAAGTAAAAGTAAAGGTATCCCTGTAACAGGCCGTGGAGGCCCATAGGATTGTGAGATGTTGAGGCTCCAACATTTTCTAGATAATCGGCTCACAAATGGTGGTGAGCTTGTCAGCCTTACGCACCGGCCGCCCTTTACCACCAAGAATATTCCTGGTACTCGTTTCTGTCAGAGGCTGAGTCGACCACAGGGCCATAGTACGGCTGGAAAGATTAGGTCAATTGAAAAAAAAAAGCTAATCGGGATTCGATCCCGCGACCTTCCGGGTTGTAGTATAGTGCCTCAACCAACTACGCTATCGCGTGGCCCCCCACTCAATTTCGGTACATATAAAAATGCGACGAAACGAAGTGAGCAATTTATTATGGCGTATTTCGAACGTAGTTCACCTAACCTATTACAAAGAAAAGGAGGCGTTGAAAGGAAAGGGGAGAGGAATGATGACAGAACTGTGAATAAAAGCGGTTGGGAAGGAGTAAAGGACGGAAGAGGAAAAAGCACGAATTTTTACATAACAAAGATACTTTCTACTGAATTTTCAAAAGGTGTTAATTTAGTAAAAAAACAGGAATGAAAAAGATATAAGTTGAAAATTTTGGGCATTTAATGCTAATCGAGAGAGATATACGGCGGGAAATTATAATCTATATCAGGGGTGGCCAAACTTTCTGAATATCGAAATCCTGTATAGTTTTCCGAAATTTAAGAGCCCCAACAGACGTGTAGTGGAGAGCACAGATATTTAGGTACAGTCTCTCCACGCAGCAGGTTTTATATTTAATCCATTCATAAAGAAATAACTGGCCTACATTGGGAGCACTCATAAATCTAACGAGCCGCATGCGGTATGCGAGTCACAGTTTGGTCTACGTTTTCCGACCTCGGAGGACAGGATGATCAACGAAGTAGCGAAAAGAAAGAATTCTACAATCCCTACCAGCAACTGGAGCCAGCGGAAGTGACGTTTGCTGACGGCAAGGTGTCCAACGGTTGTATAAAGCAATATGCAGTTTCAATACAGATGAATTTCTTGCTTCACAGAGTTGAAGAGTATTTTCCACACACGGGAAAGAGTGGGAGGGCTTTGCTCCAATGGTCTAATTTGACTGACTTCAGGATGACAAACATAGGACTCAATGTCAGTAATGACAAAGGACTTCCAGTTCGGCTGCCTTTTCCGTTAGCAAGATACACTCTCTACATCTCTGTTCCACCACTTAACATCCGCCACACGTAACAGGGTTCGAGGCTTCACAAATTTGTAAATCTTCCTACTAAAGACATTGGTCAGGAAGGCCGAAACAGTAAACCGCGCCATAGCTCAAGCGGTTAGTCACTGGCTTCCCACCGCAGCGGCCCGGGTTCGACACCGGGTCTGGTCAAGTGGGATTTGTGGTGGATGAAGTGGCGCTGTGGCGGGTTTTCCCCGAGTACTTCCGTTTCCCCTGTCAATCTTCATTCCACCAAATACTCTATCATCATAATCATCCGGGGCCTGCTACAATAGACCAATCAGTGACCTCCGTGCCGAGTGGACCCAGCTGGACTCCACTCCCCAATAAGCGAATTTTTAAAAAATGCCAAAACAGTATATCACGAGTGGCAGAAATATTATATTGGCAATTCAAATTACCCTGCGTGCAGAGGAAATACAAACTTACAAAACACTACAAGTGCCCGTTACAGGTTCATGGGATTATTCGCCTAAGTCACGTAATGACTACCTCAGTATGATGATTGCACAACGTTTGATGGTAGGATGGATTAAAAGGGACTTAGACGGAAGTGGGTGTGGCTTAAGCGAGCTACTGTTATTTCCTTGGGAGGACTGAAAGAACCACAAAAACCTCAGTCAGGATAGAAGGTGTTGTGGCCGAGATTCGAACAAAGTACCACCCGAATGCGCAATCTACAGCGTTACGGCTACGACAGTCTATTCGACCTTACTATGATACGCACGGACCAAAAGGTTACCATACAAATTTTCATCGCAGTGAAAACCCTCAAGTCTTGTGCATTTCACAGCTCGGTAAACGTCCTTAGAGCAGGAACCCAATGAGTTACTGGGATAAATTCCAACGGCGGAAACGCGTCACTAAACAAATATATACAGGAACTACAGCACACCCTCGATAATCCGGAGTAATTGGAGACAGGTCATTCGGATTAGTGAGGTAAAATGTAGACCTAAGACACAACTTAAAATACACAAAAAAACTCCGTGGTCTGTAGTCCGCAAGCGAACTATACCGACTGAGCGACAGCCGCTTATCGGCGAAGTTAGTGCCAACTTTTAGGGAAAGAGAGTGTCACGTGTCAGCGCAACGGATCCCCAAGGCCGTTAATCTCGGTTTTCTACACCGGAGCCGCTATTTCCTTCAAATAGCTCCTCAATTATCGTCATGAGGCTAGTGGACCCCGTTTCAGACCCACTACTTCTCAGAAAATATGGTAGCGATGGAAATCGAACCCGGGAACCCTGGATTTGTAGCCAGGAACTCTGACCACTAAATGTCAAAGCAGTATTTAAAACACAAACAGATGGAAAATTTAATTATATATGTATTGCTGAAGAATATAAATAAAAAATAGCACCTTAGAAATTTCACTTGTTTTCTTAACGTAATAATGCAAGTTTGAAGAAACTGTCAAGTTTTATCCCAGTAATTATACCAATTTGGACTTACGGCATCGAACTCTGTGGATGTGCCAGTAAGTCCAAAATCAATATTATCCAAAGATCACAATCAAAAATCCTAAGGATGTTAGTCGACGCACCTTGGTATGTGTCAAACGAAACCCTACATCAAGACTTGAACTTAAAATTCGTGAAAGAAATCATCCTGGACAGAAGCCGCCAACACATGAGCAAAATTGAAACCCACGAGAACGAACTATTGCAACCACTCAGGGAGCCAATCAACAATAGAAGACTAAAAAGGAAATGGCCAAATGACCTGATATAAAACAAATCAACTTCTGAAGAGGTAATGTCGATGGACATTTTCCTCGCATGACATGTAATAGTCCTTAGCGAAACCATTAACCTATAGAATGTACGTAATTCTGATTGTTAATAAATAATAATAATAAAAAAAAAGTTTTATCTGAACAGACAAGTGACTCATCTGCCTTCCTAAATGCCACGCGTCTATTAAAGTCTGTACTCAACTGTGTACAGCATTTTTTCTTTTCATTTTTTATATTTCGATCCGGACTAACTTAACCGTACTAGCTAGGGCTTACTGTATCAGGTAACAAGGAAAAGTTTATTGTGATTTCTTCTGTGCAATTCAACATTTTCAAACTCACCTTTTTGTTCGGCAGACGCAAGTGCGCAAGCGCCCAGGACGATAAGCAGAACAGTAGCTGGCCTCATTCCGACGTCGGCGGCTGAGACAAACAAGCGAGTTGCTAACTTGTCGGCACCTGTTTATAACCATGGGGGGGGGGGGNGTAGATGGAGAAAGGGGAAGATTCATCCCCCTGCGTAAGGAGAAGCAGACACCGTGTGCAGCGGTTAGTGACGTACTAGTGACGTATGTTGTCCTCCCGCCACGCGGTGCCCTATTGACACGAACTGCTGATGGGTACAGGGTTCGTCAGACATAACAACAAACGGTTCGGTTATCTCGGATGAGGCAATACAAGCAATTAGGCATGCCTGTAACACAACAAAATGTTTACACATAACATCTTAATGTGGATACACGATCAACAACCTTTAATCTCAAATATAGGCTGGAAAATATGAAGGCTCTGTTTTTCTGTCGCGATCAAAACCGGGCGTGATACTAGGATTTAGTATTTTACTTATCTATTTACTTATTTGAGCGGATAAAATGGACGGAGCGTGGCGCTGACCATTTATGTGAATGCTGTATGTCGAGTTTATACTTCCACATCCCCTCTTACCCCTTCGTGGTGAGGTTCTGAATTGAGAACATGAAAAGCTTGGTAGCTCAGTCGACATAGTGACTGGCTACGGGTCGGATGACCGAAGGGTTGGAGTTTGAGTCCCAGTAGGGTCAAGAATCTTCTCTTCTCCGCGTCGTCCAGACCGGCTCTGGGGCCCATCCAGCCTCCTATCCAATTGGGGACGGGGGTTATTTCACAGGGGGGAAAGCAGCAGGGGCGTGAAGCTGACTACTCACATCCAAATAATGCAGAGATCAAAAATACGTTGATCTATACATCCAACCTCCCATACGTCTTCATGGCGTAGTGCGTGATTAGTTAGCACAGGGACAGTTTTTTTACGAGAATTTATATTGTAATTAAGGATCGTGACCGCAGCTGAAGCCACAGACATGCAAAAGTTTTCATCTTGCGTCCTACCGGCCGTAGTCGCAACAAGATTATTTTTATTGCTAGTGGGGTGGGACTAAGTCCCTTGTACTGCGGCCACTTCTGGCCTACTGTACCAGCCCCAGATGATAGGTGAGGGTGATTGTGGAGCAATTGGTGGAGTGAAGAATGGCAGGGGAAACCGAAGTACTCGGAGAAAACCTGCCCGAGCGCCATTTTCTCCACCACAAAACCCACTTTACCAGACCCGGGATCGAACCAGGGCCGCCGCGGTGGGAAACCAGCGAATAACCTCTTGAGCTATGGCGCGGCCAAAGATTATCTTAAAATGAGGAGTTGTTAGCCACACGCTCAACCCCCAAGCTGGAGGACCACCCCGTGTCGGCCTGTCAGCGACTCCTTACTCAATATATTCGAAGCTTCTCTCCATACCCTCGTCACAAAATGCAGGGCAAAATCATGACATGAAGAGAGGAAACAGATGTTTTGAAAATGTGGCACAGTTCAGATATTTGGGAACGACGATAACAAATCAAAACCTGATGCAGGAGAAAATTAAGAGGAGATTGAACTCGGGTAATGCTTGCTACCATTCAGTCCAGAACCTTTCGTCTTCTCGTCTGCTGTCTAAAACATAAAAATTAGAATATACAAAACTATAATTTACCTATGGTTCTGTATGCGTGTGAAACTTTGTATCTGATATTAAGCGAGGAACACAGACTGAGGGTGTTTGAGAACAGGGTGTTGAGGAGAATATTTGGACCGAAGAGAGATCAAGTGACAGGAGGTTGGAGAAAACTGCATAATGAGGAGCTTCATAACTTGTACTCTTCCCCAAGTATAATTAGAATGATCAAGTCAATGAGGATGAGGTGGGAAGGGTATGTAGCGCGACCTTCCGACTTGTAGCATAGTGTCTCAACTAACTACGCTACCGCGTGCCCCCCGAAATGTATATGTGACCGCATTAATTATTTTCAAGACGTCAGTTAGCACACATATGACAGGACATAAGCATCCAGATCAATCAGATTCTTGCTTGCTTGGTTTACTCTTGAATCTGAAGACGGAGGCTGTACATCCCTCCGAAACGTCATTGAATGTGACACACAGTGTCACATACAAATATCACACTTCACATAGTCACTGGCGTAAAAAAAAATAATTTCTGAAAACAAGAAATTTAATTGGGAAATAGTGAATTGTGGCACGCGGTAGCGTAGTTGGTTGAGGCACTATGCTACAAGCAGGAAGGTCGTGGGTACGAGTCCCGATGAAGTCATTGGATTTTTTCAACTAACCTAATCCTTCCAGCCGCAATATGGCCCTGGGGTCGACTCAGCCTTTAATAGAAATGAATACCAGAAATCTTCCTGGAGGTAAAGGGCGGCCGGAGCATAAGGCTGACAACCTTACCGCAATCTGTGAGCCAACTGTCTAGAAATGTGGGAACCTCGACGTCTCATAAACCTATGGACATCCGTGGCCTGTTACAAGGATAGCTTTACCTTTTACCTTTTAATAGAATATATTTCCATTATTCTTTCACGTAAAGATGTAAGGATAATATTAAAATTGATGTCGAATAAAATAGGCGTGAAAGTATAGACTGGATTGAAATTGATGAACACCGGACTGAACCTTGGGGTTTTGGTAATATTTCCTTTACCAGCTGCCAGACTCACTTTCCCAAGAATGACTCTGCTCAACTAGGTTATATCGTTACGTAATTCTCGAAAGTTCCTGGTAACTGGGTTGTAAAAGCTGTCACTAAAACTCTTACGCCCTGGATGGGTGCTGATTGATTTCACGTAGAACAACACATTTTTTTTTCTGGGATATCTTGCGACGGAGCCGGTAGCTAGAATTGCAAGATTGATTGATGAATTCGAAAATATTTGGAAGGAGACGTAAAAATATTACGTTTTTGGACATTATCCATCGTCTTGTCTTTATCTAAAAACACCGCTGTTTATTTTTCAAAACGCGACGTTTCGGAGACTGGATTCTGTCTTCTTCAGGTATAACCTACTCAGTTGGGCCCAATCGACAGAGCTAATCCCTAGATGGAGACAGAAACCAGTCTCCGAAACGTCGCGTTTTGAAAAATATACAAGACGGTGGCTAATGTCCAAAAACATAACATGGGCACTAATGTACCATTGTAGGCCGCGCCATAGCTCAAGCGGTTAGTCGGTGGCTTCCCACCGCGGAGGCCCGGGTTCGACCCCGGGTTTCATCAAGTGGGATTTGTGGTCGACAAAGCGGCGCTGGGCGGGTTTTCTCCGAGTACTTCGGTTTGCCCTGCCAATCTTCATTCCAAAAATTCTTCATCATAATCACCCGGAGCAGGCTACAATAGGCCAATCAGTGGCCGCCGTGCCGAGTGGACCCAGTTGGACTCCACCCCACCACTAAGTGAATTTAAGAAAATTAAAAAAATGTAACATGGTCACAAATTTTAGATCATATTTTGAAGGAGACGTTTGTTCCCTAATCGTGGTACTACCATGGCACTATTCTGAAGGAAAATAAGAATACCGCGAAACATTTCAATGAGTATGTGCAGGCTGAGACTGGAAAACGGGCTTCTCCACAGTGCAATGCAAGAGCGCTACTGCTATGCTAACCTGCTCGCTCAGTACACTACAATGGCATAAATGACTCTCTGGTCATGACATTCAGACCTGTTCTGGGACCCATCCAGTCCTGCATGCAGGGTCTGCAAGGGGGCCCTCACTCATTCACCTACAACGCGCCCAGCTGAGCCATACACATTCGTGGAAATTTTGGTGAACAAAATTAAAAAGAAACGACCGTGTTGCCATGGAGAGAAGCCCGGACCTTGTTCTGGCAGAGGCATGAGTGTCCTTTGGCCTTTATTTCAGAGCCACAGATAAACAGGGGGAAAAAACAGAGCTATGGCACGACGGTTTGAACTGGGGACCCGACAGCCTGCCGTCAACAAGTGACTACGTGACGGTGATCAGAAGTAGAAGAGACACGTTTCTTCGGTACGAGCCCCCACCCTCCGGTCTCATGACAATATTATGTACAATATAACCTCATCAGTTGATTCAGCAAAAGCACACAATAAAACACAGACCCTTCTTCAAAGATTTGCCTTCCCTTGAGTATCGGCTGGATCTGATTGGATCGTTTCCATGCTACACAGAGGGTATCTCGGTTATCAGCACTAGCCCCTCCTAACTCTGTGGAGATGAGCCCTTCTTGGGAAGCCGCCAGTTTTACAGCAACTCAAGAACTTCCCAACATTTTATGGAACCCGAAGGTCTATTACCGTTGCCACAAGAGCCCTCCACTGGTCTCTATCCTGAGCCAAATTAATCCAATCCACACCATCCCATCCCATCCTATCTCTCTAAGATCCATTTTAATATTATCCAACCACCTACGTCTTGGTCTTCCCAGTGGTCTCTTTCCTTCTGGCTTTTCTACAATATCATATTTGCATTCCTCTTCTTCCCAACTCGTGTTACATGCCCTGCCCACCTCATCCTCCTTGACTTGATCATTCTAAGTATACTTGGAGAAGAGTACAAATTATGAACCTCCAGTAACTTCATAGACCTAAGAGTCTGAATGTATTCTGTGTCTGTCAAACAGAAGTGTTACACCAGATCTGAATTGTTAAAGACAACAATTTGTGGGTTTCAACAATATTACGCTTCGCCGTGGAATTGTACTGAAGAGGTTTCCGTAACTGCAATGAGCAAATGGCGCTCGAGAAACTAACTTCGTACGAGACAGAGGGGCTGCATGTTGCGTGACTCAACGGTGACACGTCACCCGTTCATTCGCACGCGATTTCTGAAAAAGAGGCCAAGCGTACAGAAAAATATGCATGCTGCTTATCGGTACGAATGTCAAGGTCGAAGGCCACGGCCGTCTTGATCTTGCAGATACGATCGATCACTCAAGGCAACAAACCATTGCCTTGAAACAACGCATACCTTCAAAGACTCAGTTCACAAATACAATTAATTTTACATCGAATTTGGAACTTTCTTTCTAGCCTTGTGTTCATGTCTAATATGGTTATTCAATAGCTTATTTAACGACAGCTTATCATGCATAAAAAAGTAAAAAAAACGTAAAACTATCCCTGTAAGACGCCGTGAAGGCCCAAAGGGTTGTGAGACGTTGAGGGTCCCACATTATCTCGACAATTGGCTCATAGATGTCGGTAAGGCTGTCAACCTTACGCGCCGGCCGCGCTTTACTCCCCAGGAAAGTTATTTAATTAATTCCTGGTACTCATTTCTATTAGAAATTATTATTAGAGTCGACCCCAGGGCCATAGTGCGGCTGGAAGGATTAGGTCAATTGAAAAAAATCCAAAGACCTCATCGGGACTTTAACCCGCGACCTTCCGGCTTGTAGCATAGCCCCTCAACCAACTACGCTACCGCGTGCCCCTGTCTCAACCATACATGCTTAGATTAAATTAAATCGTAGGATTCGAGGTTCTTACAGCGGTGGCCTCTGCTTGCCACCTTATTTCACGCTTGTTTCTTGTCCGGCGTATTCTTCTATCCTGAAGGATGCGACATGTTCCTCCGAAACGTCCATAGATTTTTAACGGACTACACAGTGTTATATCGCAGAAGACATAACTCTTCTACAAACTAAGTTTTATGCGAGCGGAAATTCATGTCGAAGAGTCGGACGCTACTCCTATCAATTCGGACCAAAACAAAAAGCGTCAGTTTGTTTGGTGGGGCCACTGTCTAGAGAACTCATCCTGTGAGATAGTAGACAATAGTTAAGAATGGCGGGCTGGGAATTATATGGCCATTCTCCGTGCTGATCAGCTAATATGCAAGCACTGCTGAAGCATTTCAACCCTATCCGCTAAAGTTGGCACTAACTTAGCCGACAAGCGGCGGTCGCTCGGTCGGTATATTTCGCTTGCGGACTAAAATGACGGAGTTTAGAAAAGTGGTAACCTCTATACCAAGAAGTTTTGTGAGATTCTTTATGAACGTGCTTATGTGAACTGAGCTTGTGCGCGTCGGTGTGAATCTGACGTCGCTATCCCGTGTGCAACTCCGAACCAATCAGTTTCCAGAGGCGTTCAGAAGTCTGCACACCGCTCCATTATGCCGGGTGGGGGTAAGATGGCGGTGGGGGGCCTCGCTCAGCGCGACACTATCACGTCGTGAACTGAACTACAGCGCTATAAATGCATGATTGTGATGGGTGGTGCATACTCTGCTGTGGTGGGGCGGACATCATGAAGTGCATCCTGACTGTGGCGCTCCTAGGGGTGGCCGTGTGCCACCTGGCTCAGGCCAAGGTCATGCGGGGCGAAGCACCAGGTAAGTCCCCAGACATAAAATTATTTTTAATGTTAATACTGTACTCTGACTGACACCTTCCGCGGTATTGTTCAGGCTCTCCATACAACTGTTCGGATTGTACCTCGACTCGGCCATGATCACTTCTTCCAAAATCGTTTCCAATTCTCTATACCGCAGTTACTGGCAGTTGTAACATAACCCAAATAATAATAATAAATGTAAAGTTGTCCCTGTGATTAGTTAATTAAGCACCATGCAATGAAGACGTATGGGGGAGTGGCTGTATAGAGCCACATTTTCTCGACCTAGGCACTAGTTGGAGGTGAGTGGTCAGCTTCACGCCTCGGTGGCTTTACCCCCCGTACACATTGTATAGGAGAATGAGTGAACCCCAGAGCCGGTCTGGACGATTGGAGAATTGAAAATTCTTTTCCGTACCAGGACTCGAACTCCGAACCCTCTGTCGTCCAGCCCATAGCCAGTCGATATATCGACTACCCTATCCCGGCTCCTTCAAAATAATAATAATAATAATAATAATAATAATAATAATAATAAATCGAGCAGGTTGGTGTAGCGACAATTCTATAGATTTGTGATAGGAAAGTGAGCAGTTCGAATCTCAGCCGGCACAATGGCTGTCCTAAATGGCGATTTTCGTGGTTTTTGCCAGTCCCTCAAGATAAAAGCTGGGATAGTACCTTGATTATACCAAGGCCGATTCCTTCCAAATCCCTTCCAATTAAGTATCAACCATTCGTGCTACCATCGAAATGGTGACAGCGTCCTTAAACTACTCGTATAAAGCAATTCAGTTGCTCACTCATTTAACAGTTGAACTCAACAGCCCAGAGGCCAAATACAGAGCCAGCACAAACACTGATGACGATGGTGATAACATTAACAACATGATTAACAGTGTACCGAGCCGGATTTCCACAGCGACGTCTCGGGTGCGATCCCAGGTCAGGTCACGTGGAATCGATGGTGGACAAAATAGTTTTGGGGTCTCTCAGTGATCTCGGCATCTCTTTCCAGCTGACAAGATCTTCCTGTCGAAGCAGCGGGAGGTGCTGAAGCTGCTCAATAAAGTTCACGAGCCCAACCGCTTCAAAGATCAAGCGGACCTGGGACGCAGCTACGATCCTACTCAGCACTTAAGCAAATATAAGGTACGTGAACACACTTCAGCAAGTACAGGGTACGTCAACATAGTCCATCAAGTACAGGGTACGTGAACACGCTTCAGCCAGTATAGGGTATGTGAACACACTTCAGCAAGTACAGGGTACGTGAACATAGTCCATCAAGTACAGGATAGGTGAACACACTTCAGCAAGTACTGAACACATTCCAGCAAGTACAGGGTATGTGAACACACTTCAGCAAGTACAGGGTACTTGAACATAGTCCATCAAGTACAGGGTAGGTGAACACACTTCAGCAAGTACAGGGTACATGAACACACTTCAGGAAGTACAGAGTATGTGAACACATTCCAGCAAGTACAGGGTACGTGAATACATTCCAGCAAGTAGATGGTACTTGAATACACTTCAGCAAGTACAGGGTATGTGAACACATTCCAGCAAGTAGAGGGTACGTGAACACACTTCAGCAAGTACAGGGTATGTGAACACAATCCAGCAAGTAGAGGGTACGTGAATAAATTCCATCAAGTAGATGGCACATGAATACACTTCAGCAAGTACAGGGTATGTGAACACATTCCAGCAAGTACAGGGTCCGTGAATACATTCCAGCAAGTAGAGGGTACGTGAACACACTTCAGCAAGTACAGGGTATGTGAACACATTCCAGCAAGTAGAGGGTACGTGAATACATTCCAGCAAGTAGATGGTACACGAATACACTTCAGCAAGTACAGGGTATGTGAACATGTTTCAGCAAGTACAAGGTACATGAACACACTTTAACAGGCCCTCAGTGTAATAGGGTCGGAGAACACGTGGCCCATGTAACTACTTCGTCAATTGCGGATCAATGAAAAGCATAGGGTCAGTCAAGAAAGACGTTTCGGTTTAAACTAAATACATCTACATACGTATATGCAATGTACAGGAATGATAATGGTATCAATTAGCACAGTGGCCTTGGGAAAATAATGGTAAACATGCAAACCATCACCATCCAAGACCACCTTTAGTCAATGCTGAAACTTGGCGACAGCTCTGCTTGCAATGTATGCAGTGATTTCGATTAAAGCAGATGTCTTATCGTGTTCGCCATCTTGTCAAACAACAATTCAGGAAATGACAACTAGTGACGACACATTCTCCGAAGCCTACAACGAAAATTATCGGCAGAAACATTTAGCAGTGCCACCAATTCCATTAATATAGGTAATCTAAAATGAAGCAGCTTTGTTGACGGGTTCTATATAAAAAGATAAGTTCAATGCTGTTGTACATGGAACATAAGTAGATCACGTTTACAACTAAATAACTCAATGGAGCTGAGTCCTTCTTGAGCTCAGCCGCTCAAGTAATTCCCGGCATTCTATGGAACCCGACAGCTCATTACCGTGTTCACAAGAAATCCCCAATAGTCCCTATTCTGAGACACATAATTCCAGTATACAACCTCCCTTCCTATTTCCTTGAGATGCATTTTAATATTGTCCTGCCATTCACGTATAACTTTCCCTAGTGGTCTCATTCCTCTGGATTTCTCACTAGAACGTTGTACTCAAGCTTCTCCCGTGCATGTTACATGACCTACCCATCTCATCTGCCTTAACTTGATCATTTTCACAATATTTGGTGACAAATGCAAATTATGAAGGCCTTCATCATGCTACAATCTTCACCCTCCTATTGGACCATCCTTCTAAGGTGCAGATGTTCTCCTCTGTGACTCGTTCTACAAGTCTTTCGGTCCACATTCGTCCCTTAATGTCACAGACCAAGTTTGACACGCACACAAAACTACAGGCTCGTAAAAAATAAAATAAACAGAAAATTAAAAATCATTTCCAGCTAAAACCAAAAAGAACAGGAACAAAAATAAAATAAAATATAGGAACAAAATGCAACAATTAACAAACAAATAAACTCCGTGGTTTCAGTCCGCAAGCGAACTATACCCACCGAGCGAGTGACCGCCACCTGTCGGCGAAGTTAGTGCCAACTTTTGCGGATAGAGGGTGTCGCATGGTCAACGTAACGAATCCCCACGGCCGTTAATTTCGGTTTTCTAGGCCGGAACCGTTATTTCCTTGAAATACATCCTCAATTATCCTCACGAGACTGAGTGTACTCCGTTCCAGACCCACTACTTCTCAGAAAATTTGGTAGCGCCGGGAATCGAACCCGGACCTCTGGATCTGTAGCCAGGAACCATGACCACTAGAACACTGAAGAGGTCAACAAGTAACAATTGAACAAACGAAACAAAAAGAAAGAAAATCAGAAATGAAACTTCGGGGTGAAGCAGTTAACATCCCTGCTTCATGCATGGAAGTCCTGAGCTTAAATCTTGGCCCGACTGAGGTTTTCCCTTAGCCATCATACCCGATGTTCCGGCCGATATACAAGCCCAGAACCTTCCCAGAAGCAGTTAACATCCCTGCTTCATGCATGGAAGTCCTGAGCTTAAATCTTGGCCCGACTGAGGTTTTCCCTTAGCCATCATACCCGATGTTCCGGCCGATATACAAGCCCAGAACCTTCCCAGAAGCAGTTAACATCCCTGCTTCATGCATGGAAGTCCTGAGCTTAAATCTTGGCCCGACTGAGGTTTTCCCTTAGCCATCATACCCGATGTTCCGGCCGATATACAAGCCCAGAACCTTCCCATCAAGAAGCAGAGATCGATTTTACTAAGGAGCTACGGCTGGTTGTAACATTGCAGAACGCGTTGCCAGTGAAGACCCTCGTGAAGCAGTACACGTCAGGGCGTCTGCTGCCGCGAGGACAGATCTTCACTCTGTTTAACGACAGACAACGCGAGCAGATGATCACCATATTCGAGTCCTTGTTCTACGCGGAAGACTGGGACACCTTCTACCGCACGGCGTGCTACGTTCGCGACAGGGTCAACGAGGGGCAGTTCGTTTACGCCCTGAGTGTCGCTGTACTTCACAGGGAGGACACGCGTGGAATGGTACTGCCGCCGGCGTACGAGGTCTACCCACACCTCTTCGTCAACTCCGACGTCATTCACGCAGCTTACAGAGCCAAGATGAGGCAGGAGCCGGCCAGAGTGCGCATGAACTTCACAGGTAAAATGGAACTGCAGTGTCAGGTTTGTGGTTCTCACGCTGGTAGACTTTACCGATGTTTCGAAGGAATGTATTACCTCCATCTTCATGATCAAGGCCGCGCCATAACTCAAGCGGTTAGTAGCTGATTTCCCACCGCGGCGGCCCGGGTTCGATCCCGGGTCTGGTCAAGTGGGATTTGTGGTGGACAAATTGGCGCTGGGGCGGGTTCTCTCCGAGTACTTTGGTTTCCCCTGCCAATCTTCATTTCACTAACTTCTCCATCATCATAATCATCCGGGGCAGGCTACAATAGACCAATCAGTGGCCGCCGTGCCGAGTGGACCCAGTTGGACTCCACCCCCCTCTAAGTGAATTCATGATCAAAGAGTAAATTCGAGTAGGCAAGATGGAGGCAGTGCGTTCCACCATAAAGTCGGCAGATTTCTATCAGAATAGATGACGATCCATACCCCTGAAGATGTCACCCTTCTGTGAATTTCCCTGAGTGTCAGGAATTCAAACACTTAGTTTGGAGTCGTCTTGATGTGAATAAAATGGAGATGCCGTGATCTATACAAATGACTTAAAATGTGATACGGCACTTTAAAAAAATTAATTCTAACAAACATTAATGACAACAGTTTAGATAGCTCAGTGGGCATAGTGACAATGACACAGGCTGGACTACTGGAGAGCTGGGGTTCGATTCTCGGCTTAAGAAATAATTGTCTGTTATTCACAGCATCTAGGTTGATTCGAGAGACCACCTTCTTCTCCTACCCTGGGGGTACCGGAGGTCTCTTTCCTGGGGAAATGTGAGCAAAGTGAGGGAGGAATGACACCGACCACTGAATTGAATTTAGTGTTAGGAATGCGTGGAGCTATATCTCCAGCAACCCCTATGACTTCACGGAACGGAGTTTAGTTAAGCATGGGAAAACATTACCTTTCAGAACAGTGGGCCTCGGACTTTTGTCTGAGGCTTCAGTAATGCCAATACAAATAACACAGGATGTTTAGTAAACTCTTCACCTAGATCAATTAAGATGGGTGGTAGGATTAATTACTGGACACTGTCACCTAAAAGGACACCTTTTCAAATTGAGACTGACAGATGACCCAACCTGCGAAAGGTGCCTACAAGAAGACGAATCAGCCTCACATATCCTGTGTAATTGTGAGGACATAGCTTATTTAAGATTTCATCACTTGGGTTAGTTTTTTATGGAACCAATTGACTTTTATGACGCCCCCATAAATAAAGTCCTACATTTCATTTGAAGTGTAGGATTAATAAACGGCTAATCCAAAATGGAAGCACCATAGATCATTGAAGGTCGCAGTGCGAGGGCCGGTTTCTATGGCTCACCCCTCATACTTATAGACACTCCTCACCTTCTCTTAAAGAGGCGGAAGGCTTCAATACATATGGGAAACCGGAGGGTGCCAGAAGGGCTGCACAGCGTGGGGCGCATGCGTCTCGATTGCTGCCGGTGGACAGTTGCTGTTAGGCCATAGAAAAACTAACCATTTAACTCAATGGAGCTGAATCTTTCTAGAGAAACCCCATAGTCGCTCAGACACTCAAGATATTCAGAATGTTTTATGGAAACTTAAGGTTCATTACCGTGTTCACAACAGTTTGCCAATTTTCTATATCCTAAGCCAGATGAATTCAATCCACAACCGCCCGTTACTGTAGTAACGTTTTCTGGGAAGAGTTTCAGCGATCATTGGGGTACCTGTGAATTGCAGTTTGAGAAAATCTGGTTTAGAATTCGAACCCCTAAATCATTTTCCCTGACATGTGGATCCTCATCACCATGGCATGGCGCAGGAGACAGCCTGGTGATATCGATGGGTGGGGGGGTGGGGGTGTCAATATATTGAATATGCAGTCGAAGAGAGCTGACAAGGGGTGGTCTGCAGCGTGTATGTTAAGCGAGTGTTGCAAAACCCTCCATGTAAAATAGATAAACATGTTACGAAACGTTAAACAGATCCTCAGTTATGGCTCAGACCAGGGACAAGTAGGAAGTCTCTTGTGAACACGGTAATGAACACTTGGGATCCATAAAAGGAGGAAAATAACTTGTTTAAGTGAGAGAATGTCAGCTTCTCAAGCACTATCCTCCACGGAGTTAGTGTCTCACAAATCATCCTAACGAATTCAGTTAGGACCGTGCCATAGCTCAAGCGGTTAGTCGCCGGCTTTCCACCGCGGCGGCCCGAGATTGAGTAAAGGTGACGTCGTGTGGGATTTGTGGTGGACGAAGTAGTACTGGGGCAGGTTTACTCCTAGTACTTCTATGTCCACTGCCAATTCTCATTTCATCATCTGCTCCGCACTCATTTTCTGTCATCCAGGGCTGCTACAATAGGCCAGTTAGTTGCCGACGTACCAAGTGGACTTAGTCTCACCCCACCAAAAGAAACTAAAAAAACTAAAAAGACTAAGAATTCAGTCCAGTCCTTGGAGCGCATGACATGACACTGCCACTCCCTTCCTAACCCAGAGGTCATCACGTGTATTGACGTCATAACAGAAGAACTTCTTGCGGTACTTGTTGCAGGAACGGTCAGGAATCCTGAGCAGAGGGTGGCCTACCTGGGAGAGGACGTGGGCATAAACTCGCATCATAGTCACTGGCACATGGACTTCCCCTTCTGGTGGAAGCAGGATGAGTATGGCGTGAAGAAGGACCGGCAGGGGGAGCTGTTCTACTACATGCATCACCAGCTGATCGCCAGACTCGACTTGGAGCGCCTGTCCAACGATCTGCCCTTCGTGAAGCCACTTTACTGGGAGGACAAGATCGAGGATGGCTTCTACCCACAGACAACGTACCGGGTGGGGGGAGAGTTCCCGGCCAGACCTGATAACTTCGAGTTTCAGGACCTGCAGGACATCAAAGTGAAGGACATGGTTGATTATACGCGCAGGATACGCGAGGCAATTTCTCAGCAAAGTGTCATAACGGTGAGAGCTATCTCAAAGTCAATATTATACACACGAACATGGGGTCGCATATGATGCGGGGGTGGGGCTTCTGATCCCACGGGGGCCTCTTCTGCCTATCCAGTGCTACTGTGTACTCTTTCTAGCGGAGCACGAAGCACATCACTCCAACGTAATGCTAAGGTCAAGAAGTGGCCGCGCCATAGCTCAAGCGGGTAGTCGCTGGCTTCTCACGGCGGCGGCCCGGGTTCGATCCCGGGTCTGATCAAGTGGGATTTGTGGTGGACGAAATGGCGCTGGAGCAGGTTTTCTCCAAGTACTTCGGTTTCCCTTGCCAATCTTCATTCCACCAATTGCTCCACAATCACCCTCACCTATCATCTGGGGCTGGTACAGTAGGCCAGAAGTAGCCGCAGTACAAGGGACTTAGTCCCACCCCACTAGCATTAAAAAGAAAGGTTAAGAATATAGGGAGTTATACCTCCAATCCCGGTGGTAATTAATTAAGTGTAGAGACTCTGCCTTATGCAGTAGCCTCCAGTTAAATACATATGACGGATTTCAATACAGGCAAACGAGGAGAATGAGTAGGAGATAGCGCTGTGTATGTTGGTAGACAGATACCAATGCTTCGGAGGAACATGCTGCGTACATAGCCAGGGTATGTTTACCTTCTACTAGTCTACACAGCGTCACATCCCAGACGAGAGTAACCTCCACACTCAACAATAGTGATAAATCCAATTCTCATATGACTACTGATAATGAATAGTTGTCTCGCTGCTTGCGTCATGTGGCTTGTCTGTCATGCAGAGGTGGGGCCAGAATCTGCCCCTGAACGACACGATGGGCATCAACATACTCGGCAGCTTGGTAGAGCCGTCCCAAGAATCGCCGAACCCGCAGTACTACGGCGCGCTCCACAACTACGGCCACATCCTGCTCGGACAGATCACCGACCCCAAGGGAAAGTTCGACGTGAGTATGACGTCATTTCTTCAGATAATACTAGGAAGGACAGGGCAGATGGACTGTGCCCGTGTCGATCTCTGGTAGTAGCAGTGTTCAACCTTCGGGTTCTGCTACCACAGAGTTAGTTAATTAGTAAGATGGCTCTTAGGGAAACGGGTTTGTGACGGTGGGAAGTGGATGGAACTGGCTCAGGATTGTGTCCAGTGGCGGGATTTGGTATTAGCAGTGTTGATCCTTCGGGTTCGGCTACCAGAGAGTTAATTAATTAGTAAGATGGATCTTAGGGAAACAGGTCGTGAGGATGAGAGGTGGATGTAACTGGCTCAGGATCGTGTCCAGTGGCGGGCTTTGTTTATTAGCGGTGTTGAACCTTCGGGTTCTGCTACCAGAGAGTTAGTTAATTAGTAAGATGCATCTCAGGGAAACAGGTTGTGAGGATGGGAGGTGGATGGAACTGGCTCAGGATCGTGTCCAGTGGCAGGCTTTGGTATTAGCGGTGTCGAACCTTCGGGTTCTGCTACCAGAGAGTTAATTATTTAGTAACACGAATGTTAGGGGAAAGGGTTTTAAGGAAGGGAAGTGGCTGGAACTGGCTCAGGATCGTGTCCAGTGGCGGGCTTTGGTATTAGCGGTGTTGAACCTTCGGGTTCTGCTACCAGAGAGTCAGTTAATTAGTAAGATGGATTTTAGGGAAACAGACTTTGAGGATGGAAGGTGGATGGAACTGGCTCAGGATCGTGTCCAGCGGCGGGCTCTCGTAATGGCAGTTAACATAAACAAATCAATGTATCACAAATGTTCCTGCTTTTCACGTTTATAAACATGTGGATGAAGCGTGACACTTTGCCCTAGCTTCTCAGTACCGGAAGCAACACACCCAGCAGCTACTTGCTACTGGCTTTATCCTAGACCCAGAATTCAGCAGTCTCTGCCCTCTTTCAGATGCCCCCTGGCGTCATGGAGCACTTCGAGACTGCGACGCGCGACCCTGCCTTCTTCAGGCTGCACAAGTACATAGACAACCTGTTCAAGCTGCACAAGGACATGCTGCCTCCTTACGCACGCGAAGAGGTGAGCGCTTCTTTCTGCTTCTGCTTCTCTTCCAATTCATTCTATTCTTCCTTCTTCTTTACGTTGTTCCCTCTCTTTTTCATCTCCCTCCACATACTCCTTACTGCCGTTCTTGTTCTTTCTATGGCAACACCGTCTTCATCCCTTCTCTGAAATTTGTCTTCTTACACCTCATTTCCCTTTCCTTTGTCCTTCTCCTTCCATTTCCCGTTCTATCTAGCTCTTGTTTTCTTTATTTTTGTCGCCTCCCAATGGTTCCTTCTAGATTCTCCTCCTTCTTCCTATGGTTAACACTGCCTTGCTGTGTGGATTTTTTTTTAATTCGCTTAGTGGGGGGTGGAGTCCAGTTGGGTCCACTCGGCACGGCGGCCACTGATTGGACTATTGTACCTGCCCCGGATGATTATGATGATGGAGAATTTGGTGGAATGAAGATTGACAGGGGAAACCGA
Source organism: Cryptotermes secundus (assembly GCF_002891405.2). Lineage (NCBI taxonomy): Eukaryota > Metazoa > Arthropoda > Insecta > Blattodea > Kalotermitidae > Cryptotermes > Cryptotermes secundus. The sequence continues at coordinate 1,658,079 of NW_019718639.1, forward strand.
AGTACTCGGAGAAAACCTACCCCAGCGCAAATTTGTTCACCATAAATCTCACTTTATCAGTCCCGGGTCTGAACCCGGGCCGCCTCGGATGGAAGCCAGCGACTGTTTGAGATATGGCGCGGCCACTGTATGGATGGTTACAAACTGTCGGGTAAATTGCTGCTGGTCCTCGCCAGCACAATGATTCTTGGTTTCGAGTCTCGTACTGTCTCATGACACTGGCAGTCGCCCTATGGTCTAGTGGATGGTTAGGTTATTGTTCACGGTAGCATCACTGCTCTTGGCAACACAAAATGGCAGCGTGGCTCAGTTTCCTTGCCGTTTCCACGACAACATTATCTCACTGTTTGAATGTCACATTCTTACTTTGCAGTTGCAATGTAACACTGCCGGCATGCTTGGCTGCCTCCTTGGGAAAGCGTCTTGCGCAATCTCTATGTCACCTGTCAGGTGTTTGGTTCTCAGCGGTGTTTATCCCATTAAAGCCCGGTGGTTACTATATGTATCACCTGCTTTAAGATAACAAAGATCTGTACTCTGCCTCCAGAATGTATTTGTCCTATGCTTCTCACAATAAACAGCAATTATTTCCCTAAACAGCATTAACCGGTTCGTCTCTGTAACGCAGAAGTAATGTGTTTCCTGTGAAGTACGGACTGGATTTTTATATATTATCTAGAAGACTTGACAGGTCTGTGAGTAGAGCGTGCGTGTGTAGAGGGGGCTAGTTAATGAGTGAGCGCCCGCCCGAGTAACCCCATTAGAAGAGTAGTAACCAGTAATAGCTAGAGACCTCCCTTTATTGAAGACGGAGCCCTATTTCTAAACTCGTATATGCCTAGGAGAGGAAAAATCTTGTTCATGGGTCCCGAAAGGATTCAAAATCACGAATCATTGTGCTGACGAGGACCAGCAGCAATTTAACCCACCGATCGGTCGATAGTCAACCGATGTTTCGGATGGACATGTCGCCTACATCTTCAGAGTTAAAGAATACGCCAAGTAAGAAAACAGCTTGAGACAACTAGCAAGCAGAGACTCACTTTCGACCCTGAAAAGGGAGGCGATGTATTCCTCTGAAACGTCGGTTAACTTTTAACGGACTACATGGAGTTATATCCCAAAAGACAGAACTCGTCGTTCCCATGGTAACGGTGACCACTTACCTTGCAGCTCGAGTTCCCGGGCGTGGCGATTCAGGACGTCACTGTGGACGACCTGGTCACGTACTTCGAGGACTTCGACATCGACTTGCTGAACGCCCTGGATGACACCCTAGAGCTGAAGGACGTGGAGATAAAGGCCCGGGTGCGTCGCCTCAACCACCGCCCCTTCACTTTCAGCATCACTGTGAACAGCAACCAGGAGCAAATGGCAGCGGTTCGGATCTTCCTGGGCCCCAAGTTCGACTGGTTCGGGCAAGAGATCCCCATCAACGAGAAGCGGCTCTACGTCATAGAGCTCGACAAGTTTGTTGCTAAAGGTGAGGGCTACGTCTCCCTCTGTCCGTCAGCACTTCCGTCTTATGAACTACTGAGTAGACTGGGAGCAGTCTCGGTGACCATAGCCACACTAAAACTTACTGGACTGAATGTTCTTCCATTCGTGGGCTCCGCCACATATGAAACTCAAAATTAATTTCGTATTTTTCTTCCAAGCGTAAATGTTTTGAATTCTGGAAGGATGGATGATAAATTACAAATGTTTGAAGATATATCAAGAAAGAATAAGGAGTGAAATAATTCTAGGAACTTTGTGACGTATACGGGTTACAATATTTGTTACAGTGGCGTAACCGAGGTAATTACGATGGGGTAAGAATGTAGATTGGATTAAACCGCAAGAAAGTAAATAGACCTTGGTGAGAAGACCGAAGCATTAGGATTAATCTTACGGAAAGAGGTTTTAAGGAAGAGAGGCGAATGGAACTGGCTCAGGATCGTGTCCAGTGGCGGGATATAGTATTAGCGGTGTTGAACCTTCGGGTTCTGCTACCAGAGAGTCAGTTAATTAGTAAGATGGATCTTAGGGAAAGAGGCTGTGAGGATGGGAGGTGGATGGAACTGGCTCAGGATCGTGTCCAGTGACGGGCTCTGGTATTAGCGGTGTTGAACCTTCGGGTTATGCTACCAGAGAGTCAGTTAATTAGTAAGATGGATCTTAGGGAAAGAGGCTGTGAGGATGGGAGGTGGATGGAACTGGCTCAGGATCGTGTCCAGTGGCGGGGTTTGGTATTAGCCGTGCTGAACCTTCGGGTTCTGCTACCAGAGAGTTAGTTAATTAGTAAGATGGATCTTAGGGAAATAGGCTGTGAGGCTAGGAGATGGCTGGAACTGGCTTAGGATCGGTTCCGCACTAACTGTAGTAAAACTGTGACGTGATGTGTGCCGTGTTGCAGTGAACAAGGGGGCAACCGTTATACAGCGGAAGAGCAGCGAGTCCAGCGTCGCAATTCCGGACAGAGAGACGACCAAAATACTCGTGCGGCGGGTTGACGACGCGCTGCAGGGGAAGGCGACGTACACAGTGAACAAGGTAACACCTGACGAAGAATTTTCCTCGTTAAGCAATTCTCTCCAGCCTCCTGTCACTTCCTCTCTCTTGGGTTCAAATGTTCTCCTCAGCACCCTGTTCTCAAAACCTCTACGCTTTCTTTATGAAGTAAATGTCCGGTGCGGTGGTCATGTCACTCCGTCTATTGTCTGTGACTTATACCAGTGCCTGAGCTGCTGAAAACATTTTAATTACGTGCCCTGTTGGAGACTTCAAGTAAATTTTTCGGAAACATCAGGTTTTCGGCCACACGGGTCGAAAACAAATTCCAGCTAAGAAACAAACTATCTCCATGGAGCTGGGAACTTCTTGAGAAGCCAGCCGCTGCTTAGCCACACAAGAAATTCGAATGTTCATTACCTTCATCACAAGAGCCCGGAACCGATTTATAACCTGTGCCAAAGAAATCCAGTCCACACCCGCCCAATTCCATTACTTTAAGAATAATTTTAGTACTTCCCTCCCATCAAAGTCTGCCTTTATCCTTGTCCGCATCCTTCAGGCTTTCCTATAAGAAATCTGCATACACGACCTTTACTCTCCTATGCCTGCTACATCCCATACCCATCACCTCGTTCTTGAAGCCTACTTTATATAAGGTTATAAATGAACTTCATCTATGATATAATATGTTAGTTAAGTTTTTGTTGAATTTGGTAAAAGGGAAAGTTCGTAACGTGTCCGCCATTGTGATTTCAGCCATATTTAACGGTTTCAACACGGTTGATGTTGACTCCGCTCGTGGGCCTTTACACTGTGTGGATATGGGCAGTGCTGGCGACATTTTAGATATATGTTGTCTCAATCCTTAGCGTCCGCCCTGAAGACGAAGGCACAATATACTTCCGAAACGTAGAAAAACACATCCATTTTTCACAAGGCACATAAATAGAACAATTGACTCAGTATCGACAGAAAGCCACAGTGACAAGGTAGCGCCGCTGCTAAGTCTCTGTACTCCATCGTGGCTACGCTTTCCGTAGACTCGAATTAGTCTTTCGGACATGCGAACACAAAGACTATTCGATGATACAGCTGAGCCTCGACCCATGACTCCCTCACTTGCGAACTTCAGTACATACAATCACATTAGCCTCGGACTTGCAATGCGGAAATCGAATTGCGAACCTTGGATAACTCCTTCAGGGACCCCAGCGACACCCCACTCTCCCAAATCGAGTCCCTCCCAGCATCATCCATACCCAGAGCTCTCTCCTGTCTGAATTCGACGAGATGTTGAAGATGTCGGGTTCTGATACCATAACTAACGCACTTCATTCAGCTGAGGCCTTCTTGAGAAGCTGCCAGTCATGCAGTTACTCAAGAACTTCCCGGCATTTTATGGAACCCAAATGTTCATTATCATGTTCACAAGAGCCCTCCACTGGTACCCATCCTGAGTAAGACCTCTCCAGCCAGTACCATCCCATGTTATCTCTCTAGGATCCATTTTAATATTATCCACCAACTTACGTCTTGGTCTTCCTAGGGGTCTCTTTCTTTCTGGCTTTCCATCCTCTTCTTTTCCATTCGCTCTACGTGCCTTGCCCATCTCATCCTCCTTGTCTTGTTCATTCTAATTAACTTGGAGAAGAGTACAAGTTATGAAACTCCTCGTTATGCAGTTTTCTCAAAGTTCCTGTCACTTGTAAGATTTGAGGTTTTCACGGCGGTGACTATGAAGAAAGCAGTCTTAGACTGTTAGCACCTGCTCGCGCTGGTTCCCCGCTAGCAGATTTTCTTATTTTTTCTTTTACCTTGAAGATGGAGGCGATACGTTCCTTCGAAACGTCGATTAACACAATATCTACAGGACGCCACATCCCAGAAGACTGCTTTCTCCTGTCACTTTATCTCTCTTTGATCAAGATATTCTCCTCAGCAAACTGTTCTCAATCACCCTCAGTCTATGTTCCTCCCTTAATGTCGGAGACCAAGTTTCACACCCATACAGAACCACAGGAAAAATTATAGTTCTGTATATTCTGATGTTTATGTTTTTTATACAGCAGACGAAAGGCTCTGGACTGAATGGTACCAAGCATTACCCGAGTTCAATCGCCTCTTAATTTCCTCCTCAATCAGGTTTTGATTTGTTATCGTCGTTCCCAAATATCTGAACTGTGCCACATTTTCAAAACATCTGTTTCCTATCTTTATGTCATGATTATGCCCTGCACTCTGGTGACGAGACAGCAACATATACTTAGTTTTCTCTGAGTTTCATATCACACCATGTTATTTTGTTTATAAAGTTTATAAATGTTTGATGACTCGAACTGCAGCTCTCAACGACCCGTGAAAACTTATTTTTAATATGTTCAATGGTTAAAACGTTCAGTAACGTCATATATGAAATCCCTTTATTGATTTTATAATAAAGACAACATAATTTAACATGACATCTGGCTAAGGATAGGGACCAGTGGAAGGCTCATGTGAACACAATAACGAACCTTCGGGTTCCATAAATTGCTGGGAAGTTCTTGAGTAGCTGCACAACTGGCGGCTTCTCAGGAAGGGCTCAGCTCCACGAGTGAGTGAGTTATTTTAATATGACAGTGGATAATACGTTGACTGAGTACCCCTGTACATCCCAGGTTATAATGAACTAGAATTATGATTTTTGGACTTATGTCCCTTTATAGCGGCCTCCGTAGTCTAGAGGTAACGTTCCCACCTCATGACTCGTAGTACGCGGGTTCAAACCCGTCGGAGGTCGTGGAATTTTTAAGGGCCAGGGAACAAGTCCTCCGGGAGGGACTTTAAGCCGTGGGTCCCGTGTCGTAGCTTTACGGCACGTAAAAGAACCTCATATCTCCTAAGGAGGTCACTGAGCCAAATTCAAGGACATTTCCCGCCCAACAGTAGTCTCTAACGCCTCTGATAGATGGGGGAAGCAACATAGATACCGCCAAGCCAGTAGAGGCCGAACTCGCTGGCTTGGTCGGGACTGATGGTAAGCACCAGTATTGGTAGGGTATAGAGACTGGTAGAATATCATAGAGGGAAGCACATACATCAAACTGGTCGCGGTGCACGGGGAAACCCACCCTCTCTAAATAACTAACTAACTAACTATGTCCCTTTTTCGGGAAAGAAAGAAGCCATAAATTCGAGGTAGGGCTGTAGCAATGCACTATATATCATTCGTTTCTTCCGATGCTTCATTAAACTTACTAGGCCACATCGAAGTATTTAAAGATGCAGTTATCTGTGGAGCTTGTACAGAGAGAGAGAGAGAGAGAGACAGACAGGCCTTGGAGTCAAGGCCAGAGCAGCTTATTTCTAACAGACTGTTACTGGTAGCATTGATCTCTTACAGGATGTGCGCCATTGCGGCTACCCAGAGCGCCTGCTACTCCCCAAGGGCAAACGAGACGGCATGCCCTTCAGCCTCTTCGTAATTCTGACTGACTTTGATAAGGAGAAGGTGAGTTCCAAAGTTCTTAACACATTCCATCCTATGCAGCCGGTTGATGCATGAGTAACATGAGCCAATCAGGATTTTATGTTCAAGTCCAAGTCATATTGCGATTGACGGCCAGTCTGTCAGTAAGTCTTGGTGTCGAGCCCCGTCTGGAGCTCATGACCAGATATTTATTACGTTGAACGTTACTGTTTTGTTTTTTGTGAGGCGCCCTCTCTGACGAGAGGACGGATCTGTCTTTTTTCCATGCTACTTGTCCTTGCCAGAGCAGTTTTTCTTGGGTCCGAGTCCCTTGGGAGGTAGAGGCATTCGACTCCGCCTCTACACGGGACAGGATTTTATGAATACAGGGAACCCAAATAAATATATACACACCTTTCACCCGCCATTTTCTTTGACTGTTCTGCCATTAGATAAGGTGGCTTCGGTATTTATGTGACTATCACCATCTGTCGAGAGAATACCACACTATACACCGTACATTATATTTCGGTTCAACTTTGAAAATGTTATTAAATAACCTCTATTGAAATGTGTGTACATTTTGGGGGGACACTCTGTGTTAAAATAAATGAACATCTACTAAAAGTGTAAATATGAAAAGGGTTTAAAGTGTGATTTCCTTAGTTCTTAATCCTTCTGGCGGTGATAAGTACCAGCGGATCCCCACGCCAATATGAGAACCAGGGGCACGCTTTGTTTTCGATCTGCAACGTAAGAGAGTAAAGTTACTGCCGTCGTAAGGTCCCCAGTAAGGGCCGTGCCATAGCTCAAGCGGTTAGTCGTTCTCTTCCCACCGTGGAGGCCCGGGTTCGATCCCGGGTCTGGTCAAGTGTGATTTGTGGTGGACAAAGTGGCGTTGGGGCAGGTTTGCTCCGAGTACTTCGGTTTCCCCTGCCAATCTTCATTCCACCAATTTCTCCACAATCACCCTCACCTATCATCTGGGGCTGGTACAATAGGCCAGATGTGGCCGCAGTGCAAGGGACTTAGTCCCACCCCACTAGAAATAAAAAAAGGTTCCCAGTAGAGTGGAGATAAAGAGATGTGACGCCGTCTAGTCTGATAGGTATTTAACATAAATAAAAGTAACATGCACAAAAAATCAACTCAATCCCAAAATATTTAGCTGGAACATCCTGCTTCCATCATGTGTTGAAAGCAGACATAATGAAATACAATATGTCACTATTTCAGACACAGTGCGACGTAAAGTGCCATCCTTCTGTTGTAGGTGAATGATTTACCCTGGGACTACGACTACGGGGGCTCCATTAGCTACTGTGGTACCGTTTCGGGACACAAGTACCCGGACAGCAAGCCCATGGGATTCCCCTTCGATAGGCAAATCAACAGCGATAACTTCTTCAGATCCAACATTTACCAGAAGGACGTTGTAATCACCTTCAAGGACAGCGAGTAGATCGGACAGCGCTTCCGGTCGATAGCTACACATATACTGAATGAGGCAAAAGTCAGGACACACTTTAAAATGAGGAAAATATCCATTAATCGTATCATTGAAATACATTTCGTGATTTCTCTTGCAGATATAATCAAATCTCGCATATACATATTCACGTACGAATATGAATACTTAAACTGTACCACCTCACACAGTGATACGAGCTTCAAAACTGGTGGGGATACTTGAAGTTACTATGAAGTGTGTCCTGAATTTTGCACAACCTGTACATCAAATAACATGTCCCATCATGGGTCTGTATATTATTACGTGCCTAATCAGTATGGCTTCATTTGTGTTTAGATTGAAAAGTTGTGTTTCAAATAATATTTGTCATACAATCATTGTCATAATATTTCTATCGGAATTAATTCAAATAAAACATAGTTTGTGTAACTTTTTCGTTTTGGATAATTCACTGCACGGGTATTTTGAATTACAAGTAGCGTTAAGAACCGTTGAGATTATACAGCAAGTGCCATCGTTTGTTGGAATAAGGAAGAACTACCTGATCAGTGGAAGGAGTCCATTGCTGTACCGGTTCATAAGAAGGGTGATAAAACTGACTGTAGTACTTATCGGGGGATGCCACTGATATCAACTTCATACAAAATTGTATCCAATATTCTTCTCTCAAGGTTATGTCTATACATAGATGAAATTATTGGGGATCATCAGTGTGGGTTTCGACGTAGCAGATCAACTACAAATCAGAGTTTTCCATTCGTCAGATACTGGAAGAGACATGGCAGTGCAATAAGACAGTACATCAGCTATTCATAGACTTCAAGAAAGCGTGTGATTCAGTTAGGAGGGAAGTATTGTACAATATTCTGATAAGAGTTTGGGGTACCCATGAAACTAGTTAGGCTGATTAAAATGTGTTTAAACGAAAAGTATAGTAAAGTCCGTGTAGGTAAATATTTCTCTGATAAATTTCCTATCCAGAATGGTCTAAAACAAGGAGATGCTTTATTGCCACTCCTTTTCAATTTTGCTTCAGAATATGCAATTAGGAAGGTACAGGGAAACCAGGTGAGACTGAAATTAAATGGGACACATCAGCTGTTGGCCTATGCTGATGATGTGAATCTACTGGGTGATAATGCAGATACCATAAAGAGAAACAGAAAGCTGTAATTGACGCAAGTAAGGGATTTGGTTTGAAGTAAACACAGAGAAAACTAAGTATATGTTGCCGTCACGTCACCAAAATACGGGTCAAAATCATGACAAAAACATAGGTGAAAGATGTTTTGAAAACGTGGCACAGTTCAGATATTTGGGAACGACTACAATAAACCAAAACCTGATTCAGGAGGAAATTAAGAGGAGACTGAACTCGGGTAATGCTTGCTACCATTCAGTCGAGAACCTTTTGTCTTCTCGTCTGGTGTCCAAAACATTAAAATTAGAATATAAACAAGTATAATTTTGCCTGTGGTTCTGTATTGGTGTGAAACTTGGTCTCTGACATCAAGGGAGGAACATAGGCTGAGGGTGTTTGAGAACAGGGTGTTGAGGAGAATATTTGGACCGAAGAGAGATGAAGTGACAGGAGGTTGGAGAAAACTGCATAATGAGGAGCTTCATAATTTGTACTCTTCTGCAAGTATAATTAGAATGATCAACTCAAGGAGGATGAGGTGGATAGGGCATGTAGCACGAATGGGGGAGACGAGGAATGCGTATAGGATATTGGTGGAAAAGCCAGAAGGAAAGAGACCACAGGGAAGACCAAGGCGTAGGTGTGTGGACAATATTAGAATGGAACTTAGAGAGACAGGATGGGATGGTATGGATTGGATAGATCTGCCTCAGGATAGAGATCAGTGGAGGGCTCTTGTGAACCGGTGATGAACCTTCGGGTTCCATAAAATGCTGGGAAGTGCTTGAGCAGCTACACAACTGGCGGTTTCTCAAGAAGGGCTCAACTCCGTGAAGTTAGTCTAGTTGTTTGTCATGGCACGTCTTCATACTCTTTAACTTCCCTTGTTTTATCCAGCATTCCTCCCCAGTACTACCTGTTATCGTATGATACATCGAAGCCTACGTTTAAAACCATCTACCACGAATAACTCGCAAAAATATTCAACCCTAAACCGTCTCCTTTATATACTTACACTAAATTTCATATTACCACATGGAAACGTAATCAGTGCTCACAGAGCAGTACTATACGCTGAAACAAAAGGCTGACTGTTCGTTGCTTACGTTCACGCAACATGTCAACGCTCAACAGTTAGTTGCTATGGTAACCCAAAATGTTTAACGGCAATGATTATTCGCATGCTTAAAAATAATTTTTATATTGTGACACGTCTGCTGAAATCCACAATTGTGAAGCCAGAAGAGACAGCCATTTCTAAGGAACGTCTCGGTAAACATGCCCATTGCAAAGCGATGGCTCAGTCGAGAGAGAGTCTGCAGGCAGTCACTTGAGAGTTGCAGAAGCTGAGGCATGGGTCAATTGGGGAACCAAGAGGAAGAGGAAAGCCCGCAGTTGGAAGCCGCTACCAAACAACGGCTAGTGAAGACCGTGACTGAGAACGGTACTCTGTTTTTGACACAGATTAGAAAAGTCTAGTCATGTGTTGTTTCAAAGTTTAATAAATCCTTTTTCAATCCAAACCCCATCTATAGTCACTATATAACGTGACAATATATACATAACCTGTTTTGTCTGATCAGTGCACAGCATTGTGTATTCAGTTGCCAGTTTATAATGTCAGTGAGGGGAGCCATACAGATTTGTGACTGTATGACATACTTCCTGCAGCATGCATATCGCAAATATGGGCAAATATTGGTATCAACACATAACAGGAACTATTTTTATTGCTAGTGGAGTGGGACTAAGTCCCTTGTACTGCGGCCACTTCTGGCCTATTGTACCAGCCCCAGATGATAGGTGAGGGTGATTGTGGAGCAATTGGTGGAATGAAAATTGGCAGGGGAAACCGAAGTACTCGGAGAAAACCTGCCCCAGCGCCACTTTGTCCACCACAAATCCCACTTGACCAGACCCGGGACCGAACCCGGGCCGACGCGGTGGGAAGCCAGCGACTTACCGCGCGAGTTATGGCGCGGCCTCATAACAGGAACTNAACAGCGACTTACCGCGCGAGTTATGGCGCGGCCTCATAACAGGAACTAAGTAACTCTATGAAGCTGTCATTTTCCAGAAGCTAATACTTGCTCAGTTAGACAAAATGTCCAAAAAATTTTATGAAACCAGGTAGCTTAGTACTGTATTCATAAAACAAAACGCTTCCCGGCCCTATCACGAGCCCCAATTCACATTCTTCCGACAAAATTCCTTCAAGATCCATTTTAATATTATTCTCCTATCTACGCCTACGTTTTCTAAGTGGTATTTTCCTTTCAGCAGTTTCCACCAAACCCCTGCATACACCTCTGCTCTCTCCCATGCGTGCTAAATGCCCAGCCCAAATACTTACCGCAAAAGTAACCATTTAGCGCATGAAATGCAGGAGTTATTCGTACAATACAACCTGGAAAACACGGCGTAAAGGTTCAGCCACACAGAGCGCTACGTATGCTATGTTCGCTATACGAACAGAAAAATATCTCCCTTTATTGCCAATGTGACTGGTCACACAGACTTCCGTACGCTACGTATGCTATGTTCCCTAAGTTAGCTGCGTCACAGAGTGTACACAGCGCACGTAGCGAACATAGCGTAGCGCTGTGTGGCCGAACCTTTAGGATTATCAATGAATAGTGAACCGACAAGAATCTGGAAGGAAACTGTGGTCAAATAACAGATATATTATCACGGCTTGGGGCCGTGCCATAGCTCGGGTAGTCAGTAACTGTCTTCCCACCGCTGGGGAGAGGGTTCGATCCAAGCTCACGCCATGTAGGGTTTACGGTGGACGAAGCGGCAATGGGGCAGGTTTCGTTTAAGTGCTTCCGTTTCCCCTTCCAGAACTGATTCCACTAACTCCTCCATGTTCATTAAACATCCTACATCCTCGCTGTACAGTCTCGATACCGACAGCGTCAAGTAACAAGAAACGACTAAGCTACTGGCAGGGTATATATAAATAAATAAATAACAACTAATCTTGGTATTATAAAGGGGGAAATGGCCAGCTTCATGCTCGGAGTGTTTCATTCCAGTTGATCCCTCTGGGCAGGAAGCCACGTCGGCGCACGCGCACAGCTGTTCTGAATACCTCAGTAGTGAAGCTTTCAAGCTATCCCTGCAACAGGCCGTGGAGGCCCATAGAGCTGTGAGATGTCGAGCCTCCCACATTTTCAAGACAATTATAGATGGCGGTGAGGTTCTGAGCCTCACGCGTCGGCCACACTTAAACCCGGGAAGATTCCTGGTACTCATTACTGTTAGAGGCTGATTAGACCACAGGGGCATAGTGTGGCTGGAGGAATTAGATCCATTAAAAAATCCAATTACTTCACTGGGAATCGAACCCGCGACCTTCCGACTTGTAGCACGTTGCCCCAACCAACTACGCTGCCGCGTGCTCCCAGAGGGCGTAGTGAACTCATGAAAATATTAATCAGACTGGCCACATATAATTCAGTAGCCCAGCTCAGTAGACTGATCAGACTAAGGGCTGGGAGACCAGGGTTCAACTCCTCATAGTGGCAGATGGGGTCTGGGGTTCACCCAGTCTCCTGTCTACTGGTACTGGGATCTCTCTCCGTCAGGGCAAGGCAGTCGAGAAACGAAGATAACCACTCATTTCAACCCACTGCAGAGATTAAGAATACATGGAGCTATACCTCCACTCCCCTTACATCTTCATACTTAAGGGCCTGAAACTTAAGGATAGACATACAACGAGCGCGTTGGCGCAGCGGTAATGCTCTACACTCCGATCTGGGTGATGGTAGGTTCGAATCTTGGCCGGAGCATAAGGTATCATGACTGAAGTCTTTCGTGATTTTCCTCTTCCTTCCATAGAGATGTCAGGATGTACCTCGATTAGGCTACGACCGCTTCCATTCAAGTCCTTTCCAATTCATTATTCACCCCTCATCCTAACACGTTTCTGTAAAGTCTGAGAAACGGACAGCGCAGTAAAACAAAGCAGAAACCGAAACGAGAACAGGAAAAACAGAAATCTGTTTTACTGACAGTCTTTGTCCAGTTCCGCCTCTGGTTAGCTATTCTTTTGTTTCACTCGGCTGAGCGATGAGGCATTACCTGCTGGTGGCGCCGCAGTGTGGTGGAAGAAAGAAACATAGGGGAACAATCCCACCTAGCCAACGATTTAATTAAAATGATGAGCTGCACAAAGCCTAAATTCCAAGGAGACAGGAGAGAACAAAACTCCGAACACCGTGCGACATTAAACAAACAAAATTACGAAACATGAACAGGGATTATTCAGCAACTGTGCGACACTGAAAGCGAGTTTCTGCAAAGCCCGACAGATCCCAACAGAAGGCGTTAGTCATGTGTTTCTTAACCATATTGTGACGTAACAGACTGCGTCACTGCCCATAGCTAAAATACACTTTAATTACAGTACCGCCTCTGCAATTCTATGAACAAAATTATTTCTCGTGTGAGCGCAAAAATGGCATAAATCTGCGAGACTTTTCCCCCTTTCCATGTGTCACTAGAAGTAAAGTTACCCCCGCACTTAATTAACCACGGCTCCATGAAGAGGGAAGGGGGGTGGAGGTATAGCTCTACGCTTTCTCAACCTGGGCACTAGTTGGAAATGAGTGGTCAGCTTCAGGGCCCGGCCGCTTTACCCCCAGAAAAGGAGCCCCCTGGTACTCACTGGATAGAAGGCTAGGTGGGCCCCAGAACCGGTGTGGAGGCTGTGAAAAAGAAAATAAATTCCATGCCTTAGCCGGCCCCACATAAGCCTATTTCGGATTACCTGTGCAATTATTATGCGCTATTTGCGTAACGTGCAGGAACAAACGCATATGGAGAAGGGTCTTGTCTGTCTGTGCGTCCGTCTGCATATTCGCATGTTTCAACTCAAGAGCCGCTAAACGGATTCTGACGAAATTCGACACGTGCATCACCCAAACAACAATCGATAATAACACGAATAACGCACGAACTTATGAGGTGGGTGAGATAACAGCGACACTTAATTTAGTTTTCTGATATGATGTACGATAAGTAACATTCTAAAATTATATAACTTTCTTTTAATGTCAGAGACCAAGTTTCACACCCATACAGAACCATAGGTAAAATTATATTTTTTTTATATATATTCTAATTTTTATGTTTTCGGATAGCAGACGAGAAGACAAAAGGTTCTGGATTGAACGGTAGCAAGGATTATCCGAGTTCAATCGCCTCTTAATTCCTTTCTGAATCAGGTTTTGATTTGTTATCGTTGTTCCCAAATATCTGAACTGTGCCACGTTTTGAAAACATCTGCTTCCTATTTTTATGTCATGATTTTGCCCTGCATTTTGTTGACGAGACAGCAACATATAGCTATTTTTACTTTTAGACCAACCTTCTTACTTGCGTCAATTAAAGTCTGTGTGATTTTCTTTATGGTATTTACATTATCACCCAGTAGATTCACATCATCGGCATAGACCAACAGCTGATGTGTCCCGTTTAATTTCAGTCCCACCTGGTTTATTCACTTATATCCTTATTTTTTATGTATTCGTCCCTGACGTATTTCAATTAACAAATTACAGTTCAAATAATACAGCCAGACAACAAACAAACCTATTGAACTAAAATTCATAAAATTTACATTATGAGATTTCTTTTGTTTTCAACCCGCTCCCCTTGTTTGACTGGCTTCACAGCGATGAGATAATTATTGCAGCCTGCCATCTAGTGCATGAAACAGAAAACAAAGATTTTAATTCTTCCATTGGCAGGAAAGGCAATAGATTTTATATCAGCGAACAGTTTCAAATTGTTCAGCAATTTGTTTGGTTTAGTTATTTAAATCAAAGAATGATTTTACGCGTTCGTAAAGGCCACGGAGTGGGCACAATAGCAGCAACGAGCTACAGGGGCACAAAGAGACACATACAGTTGTCCTCGCCACTGTCCTGCAGCCAGTGCTCCCTCTGGTCTTCCGTTTCAGCAACAGAATACAATAAATTCAATTAGCTAAGCACCTAATTTGTACTGGTTGCTAGGATACACATAATCTGCCAACATAATTTCCCACTTATAATTCTGTATTTCAGCATCCTGTTGCAATTGTTTAACTTAACGTCCATGTGTAAGATTTGAGGCTTTCACGGCGGTGACTATGAAGAAAGCAGTCTTCTGGGATTTGGCACCGTGTATAAGTGGTGTTAACCGACGTTTCGGAGGAACGTATCGCCTACATCTTCAGGGTAGAAGAANAGTTTAACATTATCCTCTTCGACACTACATGTCTTGGCCCCAAACGGCTATCTTCAGGTGTCTTGATATGTTACAAATATTTTATTAAATTATGTTAAAATTGCTACACTGTCTTAGTCCGTGTTAAAATCACACGCTGTAATTCTCTTATCAAGGTAAAACCAGATAAAATCTTTTAAATTTCTATTAAACCCACGTTATTTTGATGCATTTTATTTCACCTCACACGGAGTGTCGCCCATTGTTCATAAATGTATGTATGTACAGGGTGTTTTGTTTTGGCAGCTTGCCCCTCACGTTCGTAGCCTACTTTTCAGTTATGTCTGCCACATGCCCCTGGTTTGCGTGTTTCCTCCACAGCGTGTGGTGTCTTTATTAGTCTTTCACACTTTACGGGACATTTTATGAAATAAGCTTATGCAGGCCTTTACCGTGTTGGTAAAAAAATACTGGATGAAAATATTAATAACTAAATATCTCCATAGTGCAAAGTACTTGATAAGCTGATAGTCACTCAGCTGAACTTGTAATGTTAATTCATTACAACGTTCACAAGATCTCGTCATTGAAATTTACATACGTTTATATAAGAATATATATATGTATATATATATCCAGTGCATACAGAGGAAAACCACGTGAAGATTTCGAAATGTTGGCCGGATATAAACTGACTTCTAGCCAGGAGTCCAGTGTTTTATTCATTCATTCATCAATGGCTGTACAGCCCTTTGTTAGGCCCTGGTCTCTTCTTCCATTCCGTAATCTTTTTCTCACAGACGGTAGGACTCCTTGGACGGGGGATCAGCCAGTCGCAAGGCCGATACCCACACACAGGACAGCACAAACAAATAATAAACACATACAAAGACATCCATGGCTCGAGTGGGATTCGAACCGACGATGAGATCGAAAGCTGGGAGCTTTCGAACGAGCAAAGGCAGATCATGCCTTAGACCCCGCGGCTATTGTGTTGGGCCCTCCAGCATTTAAATACACGAATCCTAACATCACTCCCTGCCTTTCTTTGTTTCGTATACTGTTTGTAAGATTTACTTCAAGACGCTGACAGTAGCTAGACTATACGGCGTCAGATGGTAGGATGATTGGTGATGAATGAACTGCAAAGGATTTGGATGAAAGCAGGAGCTTGCCCAAGGGCCGGAGTTCTAGTCTCAATAAGGGTGAAATTTATCTTTTCTCTACGTCGTCCAGAACGGTTCAGGGGCCCATTCAGCATCCTGTCCAGTGGGTACCGGGAGGCTCTTTCCCCAGGGATAATCGGCCAAGGCGTGAAGCTGACCACACACCATCTAGTACCGAGGTCAAGAATACATGGATCTATACATCCACTCCACCATACGCCTTCAAGGCTTAGTGCTTAATTCGCTAAGCACAGAAAGAACTTTTACTTCGAATAAAATTGGCGGCTGTGGCCTATTCGAGGCACTATTCCAGCACTTGCCTTGAGGAACTGAGGAAAACCATAAATCAAATGATTGACGGTGCCCTAGCCTAGATTCAAATCCGAAACCTTCCGAGTACGAGTCAAGAGCTGTAGCGTTACGCCATTTCTCTCTCTTGGCTTGTTTTGAAACCTGTACTGGTCTGCACTGCACAGATCAGCTTCATGCGTGTTTCTCTGGATGGGTAACGGACATTTTTAGATGACATGTAATCGGGGGGAGGGTTCAATCATCGGCCTATATCGAGCGAATTTTTAAAAGGCGTGATCCCTCGATAAGATCCGCTGACTGGCCAATACAACGCGTGAACACTTGGAGGACTCGTCAAAGCAACACCAGACCACGCCATGCATGTTAGTATCAGCACTTGAGCAAACAACTTGTTATGCATGTTGTGACACGTAACAGCGTCACTCCATGGACCTCACACAAGATTCAAAAGGTTACTGAATGGAAAGTTCCTGGAGCAACAAATGTCTTTTTTATTCTTATTAGACGATGCTTTTTCCAATACCGAGACTAGATAGCATCGGACAGTAGGGTGAATTAGAAATGATCCGTAAAGAAGTGGTCTTATCCAAATCGAGGCATTATCACGGAATTTGTATGGAGGTAAAAGGTAAAGCTATCCCTGTAGCAGGCCGTAGAGACCCATAGCGTTGTGAGACGTTGAGGGCCCCACATTATCTAGACAATCGGCTCACAGATGGCAGTGAGGTTGTCAGCCTTAAGCGCCGGCCGCCCTTTTACCCCCCAGGAAGATTCCTGATACTCATTTCTGTTAGAGTCTAAGTCGACCCCAGGGACATAGTGCGGCTGGAATGATTAGGTCAATTGAAAAATCGACCTTCCGGCTTGTAGCATAGTGTCTCAACCAAGTACGCTACTGCATGCCCCCATTTGCATGGAGGTACTAAGGAAATCGAGGAAAGTCGGTGTCCCTGTCTAGATGGAAGCATTTCCCGAACAAAAGTCTACAGTCTTGTATCTAAAGAATTCTGTTGCGTCAAGAAATAGGTTATACTTCTTTCGGAATGTCTATGGAGTGCATGTAAACGAACGAGAGGCAGAAGGCGAGACGAGTTTAAGTTGAAGTTCAGAACGTGTCAACTGTCTCAGAATGTGCCCTGTCTCCACATACTGCTACTGTAATAAAGAGAGGCTTCGTGTCGTCCTGTCAGGAAATACGTAGCAATTTTTATCGCCTGTCGTACGATGTTTTGTGAATATGCAATCGGTACACATTCTGAATGGAGTATAGGTAAATATAGAAAATGTTAAACCTCTTTGGTATCTAGAAGTTTGGAATGAATAATTATATACATTTGTGGGGAAATAAAAATCTACAAGACATTTGCTAGTTCAACATCCTCTTACGGTGGTGAGCGCGGTGAGCCCTGGGCAGAACAAGAGCTGGTGAGAGAATGCTGACGTCAACAGACACGCGCCTGATGGGGAGGGCTGCGGAATACGCCTTCTCTGACAGCAAATGTGCAGAAGAAATTATTAGAGAACTATAAATTCCAAATTTAATAGAATTTATATAAAAATTCAGAAGAAATTAGAAGAAACACGCTGGAAGGACGAGTTCTCACAGGGGTACAAAAAAGTAGTCTTAAAATATGAACCAAGAGAAAAGAGATACCTGGGAAGACCTCTGAAACGATGAAAGAACTCCATTTTTTAATATCCATAACAGGCGGTAATACGCCCAATACTGGAAAGGGTAAATATGATGATAAATTTGTGATTATTCTTTTTGCAAAAAATTTCTCTAGTATAGAAATTCGACACCTAAACGTTGTTAAAGAATTGAGATAATTACATAAGTTTCTACTTATGCAACTTCGTGCATTATCCTGACACACAGCCTGCCTTACATCCACATAGTCTTCCCAGGAATTTACTATAAAAATAATTCATCTTTCAGACCGGTGATAAACCGAGTTTTACACTCATAAATGTCATCACAGAAGTGTACAGTTTCTGCGGTGCTACACTTCTATGTGACTGACGGCTTCAGTTTCCATGGCACCGAAGCACACGCACCTCTATGTGGGATTTTCCTTGCCTAGGATTGGACTTTTTTCCTTTGGCGCTACAGCCCCAATTTTGGTCTTGGCCTGTCTCCATGAAACTCTCCGTTTCACTTCGGTTTACTAGAGCTTAGACATTTGGTAGGACTCCTTGGGTCGGTGATCAGCTCGACGCAAGGCCTCTACCTGTACACAAACACAGAAAAACGCATATACACATAGACACCAAACATCCATGCCCTTAATGGGATTCGAACCCACGATCCTGCCCTCCGAGCAAGCGAAGATAGTGCATGCCTTAGAGAGCCCGGCTACCGTGACCAGCTCCATTAGACTTACGCTCCGAATTTTCCGGCTTAGGATCCCATTAAATTGACACCCATTAGACTTACGCTCCGAATTTTCCGGCTTAGGATCCCATTAAATTGACACCCATTCGACTTACGCTCCGAATTTTTGAACTTTCAACTAGAAACAAGAATTTTAATTCGACAAGATCCTGGAGATATCGGATTTTTTACTTTTGTTGGTTATAAAGTCGGTAAATGCTCTGACGACTCGAATTGTAACTCGTAATGATCCATGGTAACATATTAATTTGTTTACTTTTAATATTACAATCGTTATTATGTCCTTTTATTGATCTTGTAATAAAAACAATATAATTATAATTTATTGAAAGATCGGGCTCTGCCTTGAGCTCCAGGAACGTAACCCTGTACGTCCCAAGATATAATGAACTCGAATTAGACCCGCTCTCGGGAACGCAACAAGCAGTAAGTCCAAAATACTAAAACTATTTTCCGCACATTCGTCTCCCACCTTCGACATTCTGCATACACTTTCACGTCAGAAGCACAATCTTCTGAGGTGTGACGCCGTGTACTCTGGTAGAAGCTCAGCTACGTTTCAGAGAAACGTATTGCCTTCATCTTCAGGGTCGAAGAATAACGCAAGGAAAGCCCAAATCATTCAGTTTGTTGCTTGATTTTTCTGGTTGCTTGCTTGGATTACTCTTCGACCCTGAAGATGGAGGCAGAAAGTCACTGCGAAAGGTTTGTGAACTTCTATGGGACTACAGAGTGTAACTTCGCACTTACCGCTGTGAGAACCTCTAATCCGAATTTTTATGTTGCCGCTTGCGTGTACTTTCTCTTCTTCACTGCGGTGACTAGGGTATATTTCCCCTTAATTCGTTCTACATGGTCATACCATCTTAGAAGCGACTACATTACAATCACCATGAATGTTTTAAACTGTTTTCCAGGATTCAATTGTCCAACTTCTTTGCAGCCAATGTCAGACATTGTTACCCGGAGATGGCTACAAATACCGTCTTCGGTGTACATAAGGTTTAAGATAGTGAGGTAATTAATTTGAATGTGACCCTTGCTGGCAAGTGGCCAAGTCTGTGACCTGTTTGTTTGACACGGCTGTGAAGTCACCTTAGCAACGATAACCCAAATGCCATACAAACGGCTTCTCTTGTTTCTATTAGTTTGGACTCTGCCCGCAAAAGTTTCTACTGACCCAGAAACCTCATTTCAACGCAGATAAAACAATATTATGGTGAAATTTGTATCTCGGCGTGTTCGTGCTGAGGAGGTACCGAGCTCGATTCCAAAACTGGATGGTGTATGTTGAGCCAGAATAAAAAAATAATAAGTTTAGTTAATCATAACTTGTACTCTTTGCAAAGTATAATTAGAATGATCAAATTAAGGGAGATGGGCAGGGCACGTATCACGAATGGGGGAAGGGGAATGCATATAGGATATTGGCGGACCAAGGCGCAGGTGGGTGAACATTATTAAAATGGATCTTAGAGAGATATGACGGAATGGTATGAACTGGATTGATCTGGCTCAGGGTAGGGACCAGTAGAGGGCTCTTGTAAACACGGCAATGAACATTCGGGTTCCATAAATTGTAGGAAAATTCTCGAGTAGCTGCACAACTGGCGGCTTCTCAAAAAGGGCTCAGCTCCATGGAGTTAGTTAATAATTATTAGTCATTCAATTGGATTCCCAGTATTGGAGCTTAAAAAGAGTTCATTACCACGATTATAAAGCTCACCAAAATTACCCTAGCCACAGTTTAATGCAGTGTACAGCTCTGCAAAATATTATTCTGAGGTAAAGCAACAATTCTCCATTTTTAATCAAATACCACGACATGAAAACGTATGGAGGAGTGTAGGTGTAGCTCCATGGATTCTTGAACTCGGCAAAATATGGTGGAATGTGGTCACCTTCACGCTCTAGCCGCTTCACCCCTGGGGGAAAGGACCTTGGTACCAATTCGACAGGAGGCTGGATGGGCCTCAATTACCGTATCATACACCCATCCACGCCAATGTCTTTAGAGTGAATTTTCTTCTTTGATTTCCTAAGCAAAATCTTGTATGAATTTATTGTTTCCACATGTATTAATAAAGCATCACACCCCTCTCATCTTCTTTAAATTTTCGCTCTGAAAGCGTCCTTCTGCGGTTTCCTTCGATTCCCGTTACATAGTCTCCATTAGGAGCAAACATAATATAAACTCGTTAAGTGGATCAAATGTTTAGAGGAAAGACGAGCAGGAGGGACATCACAGTGCTCCTGTCCTTAAGAAGCACAGAGAGCAAGGCGTCAGAGAGAATCTAAGAGCCATACGACAAGAGAGAGGAGAGAAAGTGGATGAGCAGCGAGAAGCAGCACTTTAAGGGGCAGGAAAGAGCTCCTGCTTCTGTTGGCAGAGGTACGTTGAGGAAAGGTAAATCACTGCGAAATCTACCTGTCTGGAAAACTGCTACCGGTTCCGCGGACCCACAAGAGAACACCTAAAGATATTTTACAAATATGTACGGTAGCTAACTAACCAACTTTATAACGCTGAGCCCTTCTTGAGAAACCGACAATTGTACAGCATTTTTTTATTGCTAGTGGGGTGGAACTAAGTCCCTTGTACTGCGGCCACTTCTGACCTATTGTACCAGCTCCAGATGATAGGTGAGGGTGAATGTGGAGCAATTGGTGGGATGAAGATTGGCAGGGGAAACCGAAGTACTCGGAGAAAACCTGCCCGAACACCACTTCGTCCACCACAAATCCCATTTGACCAGACCTGGGATCGAACCCTGGTCGCGGCGATGGGAAGCCAGCGCTTAACCGCTTGAGATACGGCGCGGCCCACCAGTTGCACAGTAACTCAAGAACTTGCCAGCATTTTATGGAATCCGAGAGCAAATTACCGTGTTCACAAGAGCTCTCCATTGGCCCCCTGACCTATGCCAGATCAATCCAGTCCATGCCATTTTATCTTATCTCTCCAAGATTCGTTTTAATGTTGTGGCGTACCGTCTAGAAGCCAGAATATCTGAGTCAAAGCGGGAGTCCATTGTTAGGCAACGGCTCGGTATCCACGGTTCCGTATCGTTGTCAAGGTGACAATGAAATAGGTTCACGCGACAATGCATACATAGCAGACGTCACCACGGAAGTGAAAAACAGAACTCGTGAAGTTCCTGCGGCAAAGAATACATTAGCGACCTGCGCATAGAACACGTGACACGGAACCCTTGAAGGTGTTTTCTAGTCCGTCCGACTGTAAAATATAAGAGACCAGGCCAGACCAGAGCGGAGAACAGAACAGAGGCGAACGGAGCAGAGCTGAGAGCAAAAGAAACTAGCTCAGCTAAGAACCAGAAGACGACATACTAGCCAAGTGGTATAGCATATAAGACGTCATTTCTGAGTGATAGTAATTGAAATTGTAAACAACTTATCCAATAAACAACTTCGTCTAATCCGGAACCCATTAATTTATTGACGCGTTACCAGGATACGTGACAGTATTATATACCCACTTACGTCTTGCTCTTCCTAGTGTCGTATTGCTTCCGGACTTCCCACCAATATCCTATATGCATTCCTCTTCTCCCCCATTCGTGCTACATGCTCTAACCATCTCATCCTCCTTGACTTGATCATTTTAATTACACTTGGAGAAAGATACAAGTTATGAAGCTCTTCATTGTGCAGTTTTCTCCAACCTCCTGTCATTTCATCTCTCTCCGGTCCAAATATTCTCCTCAGCACCCTGTTCTCAAATTATTTTCCCCCTTAATATTAGAGACCAAGTTTCACACCAATACAGATCTAAAGGTAAAATTATAATCTTGTATATTCTAATTTTTACGGTTTTAGAAAGCAGAAGAGAAGACAAAAGCTTCTGGACTGAATGGTAGCAAACATTAACCGAATCCAATCTCCTCTTAATTTCCTCCTGAAACAAATTTTGATTTGTCTTGTCATTTCCAAATATCTGAACTGTGCCACAATTTTACGTAGGGGAGCCATAACTGTTAAAGCGACATGCAACAACTGCGGTACAGTTTCTACATGAGATTATCAACTTCTTATCCAATCTGTTTAGAAATTAAAAGAGTAACCCTTCATTCACTAATGTCAGTGTTATAACCTTTAAAGTTTAGCACAACATGTTGCGTTATAGTGGGTAACATTCCTGCTACGTATTCAAAAGGACCCGGCTTCAAACCTCTTCTCAGACGACAACTATCCCGAGATTTTTCGTTGTTCTCCTCAGTCAATCCATACGTCGACTAATCCATGATCGGCCCCTTACAAATCCTTTCCAATTCATTATTCACCACTCACTCTACCGTTCGAAGTCATGCATTCGGAGCTACTGAGAGTGGGGTTAAGTAAATCATAAAAACACAGGTTAAAATCTGAGCCCTGAGCATCGTGACACTAGCAAAGAGACCAGCTGTGCCCCTAGCTAAGAATGAACGATTCTGATTGTCCGTCTATACAATAAAATCATAATGCCTGTGTGAGATTGCTGTTAACACAGCGCCTCAATATAAAGCTATGAGCGCTGGTTGCAGGTAGTATTAATTCTGCCGGTAGATGGATCTGCCAACAAGTACCTCTGTCGTCGGCTGTCGACAATATAACGCCGTGGTTCGAATCCAACACCAATCTCGTACCCATCAGCGTCACCCTATACAAGTTTTCATGCATTCATTTCGAAGAGTTCAAGGGCGAAGGTTTGAGGGAGAAAAACAACTGGAATTATGGGTAGACGGCCAGTACGTGCGGATGGAAGCCTACCAGGGCGACTTGTGTCACTCCACGCTGACCCATGGCTTGTTGTTTTTAGACGGGTAGATAAGTAACATTCCACCATCTGATGTCACTCAACACCTTGACCCCTGCTTCGAATTTATAAAATGTCTGATTCTCCGTTTATTTTTAAAGACGATTTTTCTATCTCGTTCAATTCGATATAGAATACACAAGATGAGTAAATAATTAATTGAAAGTAATGCGGCCGTGGCATACTTTGAAAAGTCCCGAAATTTTCCTGTAGGTACTACATAAAACTACAAAACCCTCACTTAGGATAGTCGGTATGTACGTAGGTAAGTCAATAAGTAAGTTACAAATGGATATAGAACTTAAATAAGAGTACTGATTTGAAAAATGCTTTTATTTCTCAGCATAATCTCCCTGTACATTAAGGCACTTGTCCCATCGTTTCACAAGCCCCTGAAAAACAGCAGCATAAAATTATTTTGGCTGCTGTCGGAACCAGGCGGTGACTTCCCTTACTACAGCTTCATCGTCAGGAAAATGTTCAGCCGACAGATGATGTTTAAGAGGGCCGAACAAATGGAAGTCGCTTGGAGCAAGGTCGGAGGAGGATGCTCGAGGACTTCTCACTTGAAATTTCACAGCGTCTCATTTGTCTTGTTGGCAGTATGGGGACGCGCGTTGTCATGCAAGAGCAACACGCCTGGTTCCGACAGCAGCCCAAAGAACTTTATGTTGCTGGTTTTCAGGGGCTTGTGAAAAGAAAGGACAAGTGCCTCAATGTACAGGGAGATTATGTTGAGAAGTAAAAGCATTTTTCAAGTCAGTATTCTTATTTGTTTAAGTTCTATATCCATTTGTAACTTACTTATTGACTTATCCTCATAATTATACTTACTTACTATAGTTTTTTAACGGCGTTGTTGCTATCTCGGGCTATATACATCGGAACGGTAGGATGGAGAGTAATGAACTCAGAACGATGCGCAATAAAGCGGTATTATCTTAAGTAGAGACATTAAACCCGAAATTTTCTGAAAGAACTGAGAAAAGCCATGAAAAGCCTCAGTCAGGACCGCCTGTGTCTCGGCCCAAATAAAAGTCAGTCACGTGGAGAACCGGCTCTCATGACTGAGGATTTCCTCAGTCCCTCCAGACAAATTCCAGGATGGTACCTCCACTAAGTCACGATATAACTTCCTCCAGACACATCAATTACAATTTCAGACAAACAGCTCGCCGGTGAATGTGTAGATTTCCGTTGGACATGCACCCTCTTCGAATATCGGTGCATTACAGGGAAATCTACAGAGAGGAATGTCCCTTTTTCTCTTGGAACGAGTTCAGGGACAGTAATTTGAAGAATTTAGCAACAGTTTCCCCTCTAAGATCCCCACGAACTCATCATTCAGTCAACTCTCCACGTCACTAACCGCAGTAAAATAAGTACAGTTTATATAGTGTCGTTAAAAAAAGGAAAACAATCGAACGGTCCAAACCTACGTAACTACTGACACAAGAGCGCACAGGTGGACGATATCCTGAGCCAGTTAAATTCAATAAACATGCTCATACTGTCTGTCCAGAACATCTCTGAGTGCAAATCACACTTTGTTGTGCAACAAACAAACTCCGTGGTTTTAGTCCGCAAGCGAACTATACCGACCGAGCGACCGCCGCTTGTCGGCGAAGTTAGTGCCAAAAATAGTGGATAGAGGGTGTCGCGTGGTCAGCGCAACGGATCCCCACGGCAGCTAATCTCGGTTTTCTATACCGGAGCCGCTATTTCCTTGAAATAGCTCCTCAATTATCCTCGTTAGGAAGAGTGGACCTCGTTCCAGACCGACTACTTCTCAGAAAATACGGTAGCGCCGGGAATCGAACCCGGAGCCTCTGAATCTATAGTCAGGAATTCTGACCACCAGACCACAGATGCGGTCCATACAAGAAAAAGTCGTAAGTATTTAACGAAACCTTCGGTACGGTGGTTTGGGTTCCTATCCTGTGTTCAAAGTAGAACATAATAACGTTGTATGATGACGTAACGAGATACAGCACTGCGTAACGTCAAAGATATTTTAGACACAATATATCATATTTCTCTCAGAGCCATATTCCCATATTCGAGTCAGGCTTGCAGGTGGCGCCTCACTTGCAGTTGCCCGACCGAAATTGTGTATGCATTTATATTTCAGCACCAGGATTTAGAGGCTCTTTACATCTCTTCCTCCTGCATAAAATTACTGTCATAAGAGACAGAGATTACAAATTACGCAGTTTTCCAAATCTCTGGTTACAAACAAATATATTCTCCACCCTCCATTTTGTTCTTCCGTTAGAGCGAGAGGCAGAGTTTACGAACCCTACAAAAGTAGACTCATATTCCAAGCAACTTTCAAGAAACTGTTATTAACAGAAAATCTTCACAAACATGATAACAACTGAGGACAGGGCGACTGTTGCTGGCAGTTTCACCTACAAGAAGAATTATTACTATCTGCAACTAGCGCGTGCATGGATCTATCGGCGCACTGTGTTATCATAATCTCAAGCAGCACCATTACATTTATATTTTACGTCAGGTTTTCAAGGTGGTGAGTGTTCTAGTCGTGGTCTTGTGGGTTGTGACACCGTTTAATCTTGTGCATGGTTATCGAAGTTTCGATAGGACATACTGGCTTAATCTTTGAGGTTTAAGATGGATGCAGTATGTTCCTACGAACAAATCTACATGGTGTCACAACCCACGAGGCCACAAACTGAGCTACATTATAGTCTTGTAGGATATGAGGTTCTCACACATATGACTGTTGACGCCGTGTAATCCGGTAGAAGTTAAGCGACGTTTCGGAAGAATGTATTGCCTCCATTTTCAGGATCAAAGAGTAAGCGTGCCTGGTGGCTGATCACATTTTTGTCTCAAATATTGTGAGCTTTTACAGGACTACACGGGGTCAGATCCCAGAACAGGACAGTCGTTATAGTTGTGTATGCTTTCATCTTTAGATTGTCAGCCGTACACTTGATAAGCCTGTAAGTAAATTTGCTCCTGTGACCCCGTGCCGACGCCTGGCAACGCAGGAGTCTCGCGTTACATAAGCTGGTCACTGCTTACCCTCAAGCCGCTATAAAAGCCATGACGACGCCCACCAGTTCGTGTACTTCACTGGCCACCATGAGGACTGGTATCGTATTCTTCACTGTCGTGGCCCTCGTGGCCTGCGCCTCCCTAGCTGACCACCACATAGAGAAGAAGGAAATCGGTGAGTACGGAGTCACTGAAGCCCCGGAAACGGATTTCTAGGCTTCTCAAATATTTTCACTTGTTAGCAATACTAAGTAATTCTACAGGCAACCAGGAATAAAGCATATTTTTTTTCTCATTAATGATGCTATGTCTACATGAAGTGCATATAATGAACGTGCAATAGGAAGGTCGTAATTTCTTCTGTGGGGGGGGGGTATTTTACTTCGGTGTCGGTAGGCAGATTGACACCGTAAGAAGATAGATGAATGACGATTTCGAAACCATTTCGAAAGAAGTAGCTTCAGTCAAATCGAAATATTAACTCACCATTTACACGACCAGACTGAGGAAAACAACGATAAACCTCAGTCAAGGTAGCCGGTGTCTCCACAGAAGTTCGAACCGAGCACGTCATGAAGACGAGTCTGGACAGTTACCGCTACGACTGGGAAATCGTATTTTTCACACAGGTATATTAAGGTTTTGAGCCGGGATAGCTCAGTCGGTATAGTGACTGGTTGCGGGCTGGACGACCGAGGAGTCAGAGTTGGAGTCCCGGTAGGGGCAAAAATTTTCTCTTCTCCACGTTGTCTAGACCGGCTTTGGGGCATACCTAACCTCCTATCCAATGGGTAAAGGGGTCTCTCTCCCCGGAAGGTAGAGCGGCCGGAGTCTGAAGCTGACCACTCATCAATTGCCGAGGTTAGGGAAACGTGGATCTATACATCCACTTCCCCATACGTCTTGGTGGCGTAGTGCTTAATTAGTGACAACTTTACCTTAAGCTCTACTCTCATAGGTAAATTATGAGAAATGTTAAATGCAGGTATTTGGTACCATGGGCTTTTGACCATCAATCGGATAACCAGTCGTGTATGCAACCCACATAACACTATGGAGAGAACAGGGAACATACCAGACCGAGGACATGGTACTTAGTTTAGGACCTAAGTAGTGTTAGTACTTAGGACCTAAGTAGTGTTAGTACTTAGGACCTAAGTAGTGTTAGTACTTAGGACCTAAGTAGTGTTCGTTAGCCTGGATGTTTAGGAAAAAAATCTGGTAATTCACGTTAGGAACATAAGTCACCGTGGTGAGCATTGTGAGCGGCAAACCATCATCTCTGGCGTGGGGAAGATCGTCACTGATTCGCACCTACAGGATACAAGGGGAGGGGATAGCAAGCATACGGCATAGTAAGACAGCTGCCAGAATGGATGTTATCCAGGATCTCAGCAAAGCCAACTAGCCTGGGTTTTCATGAACAAATTAGCTGATTACGGTTAGACGGGAAGTTTCATGGACCACTGCCGACATAAACCGTTCAATGTTGGTTCTCTGATTAAAAAAAGGGCACAATTTGTAGAAATAACTTCGGGAATTTCGGTTTGAAGGATTTTAACTGGGAGGGCTGCATGGGACGCGAGCAGTAGCAATTCAGATTTTAGGAACAATCTCAGCGTTTGTTTGAGGACAGGAAGACGAAAAATGCCTGTGTTGAGGTGGCGGGACGCGGGGACTTTCCGATTCATGATTCCTTCACATCTGTCCACCTGAGAATTGAAAGGGAGGGGTGAGCGAAACTACACTTAAGGGGGAGGACAGAAATTGTTCCGACTTTGAAGGTTCCCAGGTAATGCCCGCTCGTCCTTCTGCTAGAGGTACGTTTGAGGAAGGGTAAAGCGTTTGGAAGTGAATAAGGTAGAGGGTTAGGATGTGGATTTTGTTACGAGAAGACGTAAGAAGTTGAGCTGAGCTTTTAATGCCTATTGTTAGAATTCATTTTGATATTAACTTTGGGAGGACTGCACTGGAATGAGATTATGATGTTAACATTGGGAGAGCTGCATATGAAACTTCCGAAAACAAGGTTACAACACGGTGCAAAGAACAGGCGCGAACATTCTGACTGCTGATATTTTCATGGCGCGACATACGGACAGACTGAGTTCCTGGTGCTCATAGGCGGACTTCATACGCTCTGGTCGTTCACGCAGAGACAGCAAAACATTACTCAGGCGTCAATTCTTGGGTAGAAATTGTAACAGTGTGGCCCTGAACATACAGACCACAAAGAAAACATGAACATATATTGTTACAGCGGACAAGACGTTCCTCCAGAAGCAGAGGAACATCCTGCGCCTGCTGTACGGGATTCTGCAACCCAACTTGTTCAAGGATCAAATGGAAGAGGGGCTGAACTACAACCCGAAGGAAAATATCGATAAATACGAGGTAAGAACAGCCACCTTCTGTGCCAGTACATCTCTCTCTGATGTACACCATTCCAATAAAATTTGATTCAGAAGAAAATGAAGATGAGACTGAACTCGAGTAATGCTTGCTACCATTCACTCCAGAACATTTCGTCTTCTCGTCTGCCGTCCAAAAACACAAAAATTAGAATATACAAAATTATAATTTTGTCTATGGTTCTGTATGGGTGCGAAACTTGGTTTCTGACATTAAGGGAGGAACATAGACTGAGGGTGTTTGAGAACAGGGTGTTGAGGAGAATATTTGGACCGAAGAGAGATGAAGTGACAGGTTGGAGAAAACTGCATAATGAGAAGCTTCATAATTTGTACTCTTCTCCAACTATAATAAGAATGATCAAGTCAAGGAGGATGAGATGGACATGGCATGTAGCACGAATGGGGGAGACGAGGAATGCGTATACGATATTGGTGGGATAGCCAGAAGGAAAGAAACCACTGGGAAGACCAAGGTGTGGGTAGGTGAACAATATTAAAATGGTTCTAAGAGAGATAGGATGGGATGGTATGGATTGGATTAATCTGGCTCAGGATAGAGACTAGTGGAGGGCTCTTCTGAACACGGTAATGAACCTTCCGGTTTCATAAAATGCTGGGAAGTTCTTGAGTAGCTGCATAATTGGCGGCTTCTCAAGAAGGGCTCAGCTCCATGAGTGTTGTATATTCTTTCAGCGGTAGCATAGTTGGTTGAGGGGCTATGCTACAAGCCGGAAGGTCGCGGGTTCAAGTCCCGATGAGGTCATTGCATTTTTTTCAGCCGCACTAGGCCCTGGGGTTTACTCCGCCTCTAACAGAAATGAGTACCAGGAATTAATTAAATAATTTTCCTGGGGAGTAAAGCGCGGCCGGCGAGTAAGGCTGACAACCTTACCGCCATCTTTGAGCCGATTGTCTAGATAGTGTGGGAGCCTCAACGTCTCACAACCTGGTACAGTGTTAACTTTATTTTTTTACTTTTACAATTTCCTTTAAAAATATTTTAATGCGACGCGAGTAAATGACAGGAAATTTAGTACGAAAACAAATGAAAAATTTACTTCAGAATATTTGATGGGAAGAAATCACTCGGGGAATCTTAAGTGTAGATGGGAGGATAATACTAAAATTGATCCCAGGGAAAAAGAGTGTGACTGTGAGGACTGGATTCGTCTTGCTTAGAGTCCAATAGCGGGTTCTTGTGACTACTGCAATAAACTTCAATTCCACTGCAAATATTTATTTTCTCAAGCAATGCTCAGATTCGCGAAGTTGGCACGCCATATGTTAAGTGTGAAACTTCTCGAAATCTTGACGACTGTCAGAGAGTGCTTCCATATATTTCAGTTTAGAGTGCCTTAATTGATATGAATTTGCAGAAACTCCTCTCAACTGCTATAAACTCTACACTTCGAGAGTGATCCTAACTGCTGACGCAACAATAAAACATATACAAGTAAAAGACAAGACAGAGTATATTCAAATTATCAAAACAATTTGTTCGTAATTAATTTAACGGCTTCTCATGCCAATTCAAAGTAAATATCTCCTGATATGAAAGTGATGATTGATATTGTCTGTAACTAAACTGCACAAGGACTGAAGCCATGACCTCCGTTTCAGGATCCAAAAGTGGTGTGGAAGTTCATGTCGTTGTGGGAGACTGGCACGGTGTCCAAATGGGAGCCCTTCTCCTTGTACAAGAAGCCCCACTGGAAGCTAACTATTGCTCTATTCGACATCTTCTATTTCGCCAAGGACTACGATACGTTCTACAAGGTAAGATTTGTAATACCACCTATAAAATAACATGAATATGATAAATATGCCTTTCTGAAGGTACTGGAGACAGTACATCTGTAGATCGTCCTTAGTTAGGTAACGGCACAATAATAAACACTCATCTGAAATTTAACAGTCACATTTATATGGTCAGAAACCTTGTGACATGTCACAACAATGCAACACTTCCTGAAGACTATCAACACGTCACAACAGTATGACATTTTCTGAAATCTAACAGGTAAAACAATGCAAAACTTCCTGAAAAGCTAACAGCACGTCAAAATATCAGACTTCCTGATAAGTAAGAGGGTTGCAGATGGTGTATGCCATACTGTAATACACAAAACTCCCAAAGGCGTTCTTTCATATTTAATAAGCGGAGGTTTACTCGCGACCTGTCTACAGGCGGTGTTCCAACAAAACACAAAATGCATCAGCTGAAACGAGTACACTCGTAATCCAACAGCACAACAATGCACAATATCGGATTGCAACAAATCTATGAAACGCTTTATGAGGCATATAGGCAAAGTCCATTTATGTCCTTATGTAAAGTAGATTTTGTTATGAATTAGTATAATTGAAAATCCAAATTTCCTGAAAAGTATTAGCGAGTCTCCTATTCCAAATTGTATACGAAATACAGACACTAATGTAAGTCACAGATAGAAAAAAGGGCGCAAGAAAACATGAGCTCCACATCAGGCACCCTTAACAATGCATTACAACTGACTCCAGTTAGAGACTGCTGAGTTTGCCTACCTCTAGGAGGAAATCCAGAATATTGTAATTACGACTTCCTTGAATCACAGACTTCTGAAGCAGTGCTCACACCAGCTGAACAGCAATGAAGGGCAGTTTCTGGTTACTGTTGCAGACGGCCTTATGGGCGAAAGGCAAGGTGAACCCCAAGATGTTCTATTACACCATCAGCGTCGCTATCAGGCATCGCGAAGACACGAAGGACATCCTGTTGCCTCCTCCATACGAAGTGTATCCATTCTTCTTCGCGAAGAGTGACGTCATTCAGATGGCCGAGAAGTACAGGATGAAGGGTAAGGCGGCCGCTTCGCACACGCCGATTCATGGGACAGTCGGGAAGTAATGCTTGGGTGCTGTCACGTAGTATGTGTGACTACAGACGGGGTTTGGATTGGTGAATAGATTTATTGGCCACTTATACAACTCGTTACTACACTACATAAATTATTATCGCAGACATACTAAGTGTTCTCAGTCTGTTACAGTCTTCACTAGTCGTTTCCTGGTAACGGCTTCTAACGGTGTAGAGTTTCAGCTTCTGTGCTAAGTCTTCTCATCACAGACTCCCTTACAATTAACCAGGCTGGCGGTCATTTCACACCAATCTCTTAATCTTCTCTTCAAGGATTGACTTCCAAATGACAAATGAACTCCCAGTCTGAGTCTTATACGAGTATTACGACCGACGGTCAGTCGGCCAGTCTGTCTTGGAATAAAGCACCCATCTGGGGCTTACGACCAGATTTTTATTACTGTCAGGCAGTTGCGGGTTTGTTGATGTGGGGCGCTCTCTCTGACGAGAGGGCGGATCTGTCGTTTACAATTGCCGCTGGTCCTCGCCAAAGTCACTTTTGAACACACAGCATTTGCTTCCGTAAAAATGGCCTGCTTATGGTATGATGTACCTCTAAAAATGCTTAAGACAAAATTACCTCCACATTTTGTCAATTATGTTGGATGTTGTCCATATCCGGGGAATATTTCACATATACGACGTTCTGGAAGTTTTCTCTAAGTCGTAAATTATATTAATTCATTGGCACAGCATCTGGACATTTACTTT
This sequence comes from Cryptotermes secundus, assembly GCF_002891405.2. Lineage (NCBI taxonomy): Eukaryota > Metazoa > Arthropoda > Insecta > Blattodea > Kalotermitidae > Cryptotermes > Cryptotermes secundus. The sequence goes on from NW_019718639.1 coordinate 1,690,588, forward strand.
TTCTCTCTCTATTAATCGCCGAGCACAAAAGCGAGTACCTGCGGCCACCTAAAGATGATTCGATGATCGGCCTATAGTAATGTATGGACGCGTTACTCATAATATCACAAAAAAAATCAACGTTAGCTACGCCACCTATTTACCACGTTTCCCATTTAGCGCTTGCCTGCGAGACCAGCAGTTCTGGACAAACAGAGTCATAGTATCTTTAACTCTGCCAAGACCACTGATTTGTCGCCTACAGCCATCTCTGTCTATGTACAATTATCTCTGCAGTTGCTTCAGTAGCCTAACTGACCGCGAATCACGGGTACTAGCCTCCACAAGAGGGTATGAGCAGGGAAGACAAATAAGTCTGTTGTCAAAGCACAAGAAAGCGCGTTTAGAAATGACAAGTAGTTCTGTAGTCCAAACGAATTGGTGTATGATGCTCTGTCTGCAGATGTTGACGACCCCAATCACCACACACACATCATCACAGTCAATCAAACGTGGACGAACATGGACCAGAAGCTGTCCTACTTCACAGAAGACCCCGGCCTCAGCACATTCGTCATGCACTACGGACATCTGTACCCCACATGGTTCAACTTCACACTGTACGGTCATCACATCGACCACTGGGGCCGACAATTCTACTACACGCAGAAAATGTTGTACAACAACTACTTCCTGAACAGGCTGTCACATAATATGCCCGACGTTGAACCTTTCGTCTACACGAAGCCCATAAAGGTACTGTTATATCTGTAACTTATTTTTCGGTATGAACAAGTTTGTCTGTTTCATTACACTAGTGGAATACTTGTAGATTCCAATGGGTTCTGACGATTGTAACACTGAGAATTACTGGGTTTTCGGACCGTGTCCATCGTCTGGTGTTCTAACAACCAGAAAACACAATGTTTCGGAAACCAGATCTGTTTCCGTCCTCAGGTGAGGGGGGAGATACCTACTCTGTTGGGTCCCTTAGAAGGAGCTAGCGTCCATCAGCGGAATACTCTTTGCACTCGACAGTGCCCGCTTCTAGCCACAGTCTGCATACACACCCCTCCTTGGTCTACTCTTAACACAGTACAGCAGAACACTCCCGGCTGTGAACCTGAAAGGTACTTAGAAGACAGCCTCACACAATAACGGTAATAATAGTTTACAGGTACGTTTCCTGGGCAAACATCGACACTGTAATACTGACTGAAGCACATGTTTACGAGTACTGCTGTCATCTTCTGTATCTACTCATAACTAAACGGAGTTTTGCATTTGGTTTCCTTGGAAACGACACCGACACATATTACGACAAACACTGGACGGATTGGTGTAGCGGTAACACCCTATAAACGTATTCGGGATGTGCTCGGTTCGAACCCAGGCCGGCGAATGAAGTTTGCATAGTTTTCCTCGGTCCCTAAAGACAAATTCCGGGAGAGTACCTTGATAAAGCCATGACCAGCTACTTTCTAACCCATTCCAATTCATTGGAACTATATAGCGTCATTCGACGCTATATAGTTTAGCTACTAACAAGGTCGTACAATGCCCCTCCCTACCCGAAGTTAATTAAATGTGGACTCTGGCTCGAGGCGAGATATTCATAGCCTCTGATTCATCTCGTATCGGATGGAAAATCTCCCCTTGCAAAGATACGTAAAATTGTCATCTTCCATTCGCTAGGAAAACAGGAAATTATTAATAAGCAAATAACTACACGTCCACAGTGTGGCTGTGGCCTCGCGGGGGCAGCATGCTATTACCCGGATGGGGGAGGGGATCACAATATCAATCTCCGGCAACCCGAGCCCCTCAAAACTAAAATATTATTCTGCAACTACGAGTATGCAGATATCATGACCGGCACTGTCCGTCGTCTGGGATATATTTAAAATGCGCAGTGTTTCACAAGCTAGATCTGTTTCCGTTATCAGTTGTATGGGAAGGGACAGAACACTTCTCAGGAGGGCCCACTGGAAGGGCCTAATCTCGACCAATGGATTTTGCCCCATTACATCTTATGATTGAAACGGACCCAGCTTCTCAGAGGCTGCGTACTTTACACGAGCCCCAGACAACGTAATATCTGTACAGCGAACATATAATTTTTTTATTGCTGGTGGGGTGGGACTAAGTCCCTTGTACTGCGGCCACTTCTGGCCTATTGTACCAGCCCCAGATGATAGGTGAGGGTGATTGTGGAGCAATTTGTGGAATGAAGATTGGCAGGTGAAACCAAAGTACTCGGAGAAAACCTGCCCCAGCGCCACTTTGTCCACCACAAATCCCACTTGACCAGACCAGGGATCGAACCCGGGCCGCCGCGGTGGGAAGCCAGCGATTAACCGCTTGAGCTATGACGCGGCCGAAGACACAATTAGCACGAAAGTTTGAAGAGCCGTTGTTCCACAAAGCACAACTGCCATCCGAGAAGAAGTACTACGAGCAGATATTGCGGTAGAGGGGGACACTAACTGGCTGTCAACACAACAATCTACGTATAAATAAAACTGACATTGCGTTATTTGTTTTTATTACACATATCAGGACAGTTTTCGATCAAACTGAACATTTTCTGATGGTTTATACGGATACTGTCGCGTGTATCGTGACTAAAGACGGGGTCCGGATTGGTAATTGGATTTATTAATAACCTACAGGTCGTAACTACAATTAATTATTACATTATTGCTGGTTTACACAATGTACAACCAATCTACACTAATCTCTTCAGTCTATCTGCACTAATCTTCACGGGTTTATAACAGGGGAGCTGTAACAGTCTCACTGAATAACACACTCAAAATATTACCCATAAATAAAGACTTCTAATCACATGTTAAGACTTCACAGGCCGACCTCCTGTACTCCTCTGTTTCAGTTCCAATTCGATCTGTTCGCGTGCCTCTGCCGCTACTACGAGCACTTCTCGTAACTGTCCTGAACTGTCCTGAACTGGCATCTAAATTCACTTCTCTTATCAGCACTCTGCCCGACACGACGGAAAACACCTATTATTATAGACGTGTTTACATTTTCTTTGCTTAGAAACGGATTGCAAAACACCGTTGTTCTACTGTTGCTTGGCGCGGACGACATTGAAAGCACAACCTCCTCTATTGTTGCGTAACCTAGCAACGGACCCTATCAAGGATTTGTCTTCGCGGGAACTAGTTTACCAGCACGTTGCCTAGCAATTGGTGTACATGTAACAATACATACCACTGTTATTGAATTGTTTGTTTAACATGGTTCCGTAATACAATAATGTGAATAATGTAAAAGTTACTATTTTTGCATGCGGGTTATGAGAGTTGTAGTTACGTGCTGTAATGCGGGTCGCTTACTTACGCCTTTAAAGATGTGCTGTGACTTATCAGCTCTATACAGTTTTGTGTACTGTAAGGGTAGAACATCGGCGTTTTTGTGGAATTTTTGCTGTAAAAAAGAATAGATGATCGATATTAGTCAATCAATTCAATAATGACGGTATATATTCAAGAAAACCAGGTACTCCTGGCTACAGATCCAGAGGTACCGGGTTCGATTCCCGGCGCTACCAGATTTTCTGAGAAGTAGAGGGTCTGGAATGGGGTCCACTTAGCCTCGTGAGGATAACTGAGGAGCTACTCGAATGAAGTAGCAGCTCCGATCTAGAAAATCGAGATTAACGGCAGTGGGGATCCGTTGCACTGACCACGCGCCACCCTCTATCGGCAAAAGTTGGCACTAACTTCACCGACAAGCGACGGTCGCTCGGTCGGTATAGTTCGCATGCGGACTATAGGCCACGGAGTTTAGTTTTAAATATTCACGTAAACCTCCTGAAAATAATCGCTTTGATCGAAACATGTAGTGGTATAAGAGAAGCAAATATTAACATATTAATATTAGTTTTATTTATTCAGAGTTTATTGCGTTGACTGCCAAATTAGTGCCCTTCATGATAAACAACAGAATGCAAACAATAAGTATTATGGTAGAATCCTCCACGCTTGCCAACTGTCTTCACCCGAACACGTCTGGTTACAGACCGGATTCTATCCGAAGATGATGTATCACAACGGCCAGGAGATGCCACCACGACCCAAAGGCATGACGGTCACTAACTTCGGCAAATACTACATCACCGAAGTCAAGAACTATGAAAGGAGGATCTTGGACGCCATTGACAGCGGCAAAGTGTATGATGTAAGTAATCAGCCAGCAGCTCCGTCACGTTGACACAACACTGCGCCGTACAGAGCAGGGTGGCTATACCAGTACTCGAAGAATGATTGGTTCGATTATCGGCCAGAACACTGGCTATCCTCACTGAGGATTTCCGTGGTTTTCCTCACTCCCTCCAAATTCCGGGATAGTGCCTCGATTAGGCCACAACCGCTTCCTCCCAAATCCTTTCAAATTAATCGTTTAACAATTATGTACTCTAGATACTGACAGCCCCGTAAGATAAGCTAATAACCCACATGATTAAATATATAATATAGAGTAATCCATTTGAAACTATGTCAAAATATAAGAACTTGTATTTCATATCTTATTGAGTATAAACCGTAAATACCCCTTCATGAAGCAAAACATAAATATAGTTAATTTATCCTTTGAAATGTGGCAAATTAAAAAAAAAAATAAAAATTTGCTAGTGGGGGGTGCAGTCCAGCTGGGTCCACTCGTCACGGCGGCCACTGATTGGCCTATTGTACCTACCCTGGGTGAGTATGATGATGGTAAATTCGGTGGAATGAAGATTGGCAGGGGAAACCGAAGTACTCGGAGAAACCCCGTCCCAGCGCCACTTTGTTCTCCACAAATCCCACTTGACCAGACCCGGGATGGATACGAAGGGACATAATGCCTCCATTTTCAGGGTGGAATTCAGTACTTATCTAATACCAAAGAAAACTAGTTGTATAATAAGAATCTTACACAAACATATGTCCTCAGGTAAACATGAATCCTCTCAACCTGTATGATGGTGACCATGGGCTGGAGTATCTGGGCCTCATGATGGGGGGCAGCAAAAACTCCCCCAACTACTATATGTACGGGTCCCTGATGCACCTCTACCTTAAGATGATCGGCTGGGTTACGGACCCACAACACACTCTTGGGGTAAGTACGAAACACATACAGCCATCTGTTGAGAACTGCTTGAACTAACTGTGTAGCACACGCAGTTTCCCAGCGAATGTAGAGCGTCATACCGCAAAATAAATGTTCCACATCTCCGGAAGGGGGGAACTTTCCGTGCTATAGGCGTGCAGTTTGCCTTTAGAATATATAAAAGTACAAAGGTAAGACGAGAATAGAGGAAATAACATAATGAGGAGTATCCTTCACTAAATATTGTTAGAGTAATAAGATCAAGGAGAATCACATGGGCGGGGCATGTAACACTCTAAGAAAGAGAAATGCATACAATGTTCTGGCAGGAAAACCTGAACGAAACAGCCCACTTGAAGACCCAGAAATTGACATCAGGATATTGTTAAAATTGATCTTAAGGAAATAGATGGGGGGTTTTGGAGTGTATTCATTCAATTTATCCTAAAGAAACGGCAGGCACTTTTGAGCAAAGGAAATTAAATTTCTGGGTTCCATAAAGCGCTGAGAATTCCTTCACTAGACGCTGCTCCATGGGATTAGTTGGCTACTTACTCAGTGCTACGGAGAACAGTTGAAAGCAAAGAACAAGTGTTTACCACGAACTAAGGTACTTTGACCCCACATATGGGTTTAGAGTGCAAGCAGTGATATCCTAACGTGGGGTGGGATGGGGTGGTATGGACTGGACGAATCTGGTTCAGGATAGGAAACAGTGGAGAGCTCTTGTGAACATGGTAATGAACCTTCGGGTTCAAAAAAATATTGAGAAGTTTCTTTAGTAGCTGCACAACAGGCTGCTTCTGAAAAAGGGCTCATCTCCACGGTGTTAATGGTACATTTATATATATGACACCATTCCTCTCTCGAGTATTTTCCAAATACACATTCATAATAATCGTATCATTTCTCATTTGATGCTACGTAAAAGAAACAGTTGAAACACCGTTGTTAAATAAAAGTATAATAAAACTTTGCGTAAATCTTTTCATACGTCCTTTAGATTGGCTACGGGCATTAGCATTAAGACCGCCACAGCCGAAGTGATCGCCTTGCTGTTAACCAATTAGTATAGCGTTTCTACAAACAGATGGCACCATGTGCGATATGCCGCTTTTTAGGGGAAATTACGGTCTTTCACATGGGGTTTTCTTTGCAACTCTGCCTTGGTGTTTTAGAATGTAGTTCTATGGCGCGGCTTAGAAGTTAAAGGGGTCAAGTTACAATTCGGCACTCTTAGAAGTACAAGATATGGAGACAAAAAAAATGGGTGAAAATTAATTCACAGAAAAAGGAGCTTCAGATATATTTCCTGAGCAAATAGATGTGGATAGTGTGCGCCATGATATTATCTGTCTGTCTGTCGCAGCTCCCACCCAGCGCCCTGGAGCACCCTGACACCGTCCTGAGGGATCCCGTCTACTACCAGGTGTTCAAGCGCATGGACCACTTCTTCCAGAAATATTATGACAGGCTGCCTCACTACACGCACGAACAGGTGAGTGTTATCTTTATTTTTGGCGCCAACAGTTGACAGGTGCCAATACTGCTCGCGCGTCTTCGCTAATGTGAGTGAACAGCTTAGCGTTGTCACTACTGTGAACGCGAACAAGTGAGCATTGTCACTTCTGTTGGCATGAACGGGTGAGCGTTGTAATTTCTGATCAAGTGAACAGCTGAGAGTTGTCACTTCTGTTCACGTGAACAGGTGAGCGTTGTCACAACTGTTCGCGTGAACAGGTGAGCATTGTCACTTCTGTTGGCATCAACGGGTGAGCGTTGTCACTTCTGTTCACGTTGTCACTTCTGATCAAGTGAACAGGTGAGCGTTTTCACTTCTGTTCGCGTGAACATGTGAGCGTTGTCACAACTGTTCGCGTGAACAAGTGAGCATTGTCACTTCTGTTGGCATGAACGGTGAGCGTTGTCACTTCTGATCAAGTGAACAGCTGAGCGTTGGCACTTCTGTTCACGTGAACAGGTGAGCGTTGACACAACTGTTCGCGTGAACAGGTGAGCATTGTCACTTCTGTTGGCATCAACGGGTGAGCGTTGTCACTTCTGTTCACGTTGTCACTTCTGATCAAGTGAACAGGTGAGCGTTTTCACTTCTGTTCACGTGAACAGGTGAGCGTTGTCACTGGTAAAAGGGCAGTTGGTGAACAGATGCTGTATGACATCCACAAGCAATGACTATAATGAAACTTGGGACGAGTCCGATAGAATAAGCTCGGCAATGTATTCAGTCTCAGTCCTGTCTAAGGATCCTATCAGGAAGACAAACACAGGGTGGACACAGTACTCCAGGACAACTCAGCCTGTGGTCTTTTATGTAGTCTGGTAGGTGAGTACAAACGTTTCAGAAAAATATACTGCCTCCATCTTCAGGATATTAGTGAAGAGAATCATCACATCTCCTGGTATGTTCGTAGCAACGTTTCAAATGAATGCACTGTCCCCATCTTCAGCTAGTACATTTTGCCGAGAAGTTAGTAACCACCTAGAGACAACATGGTACAATAACTCAAAAGGCTTTAACGTGTTTGAAAATTTCTCCCTTCTAGAATGTGACACCGTGTAGTCAAAGAAATATTTCCCGATGTTTCGGAGCAATTTCCTGCCTTCAACTTCCGGGTAGCTATTTATCTTCGTTTACGTATGGTTTACAGCAGAGATTCTCAATTACGGCCAGCAGCTACTTTCGTGGCTAATAAGTAACGAAAATCATTTCCCAGCTTTGAGACGAATTTTCCTCTTATTTTCTGCAAAGCCACTGACTTCTTTAACGCAGTGTTGTAGCTCTGTGTTACGCGGGCGAGAGCCTTCACATTAATTTCTTGTGAATTCTTCCTCGGATAGATGTGGAAGCAAGCTCAGTGAGCGTGTTCCCGCTTGGTGAGCCGCTCGAAACTGAGGTGACCATGTTTTCATCATGCTTTTCTTTAAACTATAAAATAATAGCGACCTCATTTGCAGTCTGCACGTGTTTTTAATTTTAAAATATGGTCATTGGAAAGTTTTGCGCGAGAACCGATTATTTATATAACAGCATTGACGAAGATCCGAAAAATAATGAAACTGAAAGCTATATTAAATGAAGCGGAGGTTGTATAATTAGAGGTATTACCTCGACAACTGTCTGGAGGGATTGGCTAAAACTATAGAAAACCTACCAGGATAGACAGTGTCCCGGCAGAGCAACAGTCAACTCCCGAGAACAAGTCAGAGGCGTCATCGCTTGAGCCATCCTGCTTGGTTCTAACGTATTGTCACGTGTCGGGTATGTGTCACGCGACAAATAACCTTACGCCGTATTGAATCTAGCGAATTTATTGCACATCCGCTCTTACATTTACACAATTTACAATCTCACAACTACTGCCATCGGCAGTATCACAAATACTTCTCCTGCTTCCATTCACTCCGGCGAATGCTAGAATGCAACTAATTTCGGTGACTTCACAATCCACACTGTGTCACTCCTGATCATACACTCTGCTCACATACAGCTCAGCTGGTTTTTTATGCCTTCCCTGTTGCCTCGTGTTACCAGCGTTGTCCCCTGTTACGTCACAGTGGAAAGTGTTGTTATGTCACCGCGGGGGAGGGGGCGGAGTGTTGACAGGCTTGTTACCGTAGCAGCGGCAACGCTCCGATGCTGTTACGTCACCGCATTTGCATAGCGCAAATACGTCACAGTATCATACATAACTCAGAAGTTCACAAGTTGTTATCTTCACCCCTGTCAAAACCTAAAAACTCAACCGCCCGTCTCTGACTTCTTGCAACATGCAACTTAGGGGGTGTTCAACAAGAAGCCCGGGCAGGCGACTTGGGTTCCCATTAAGACTGCGGTCTTCTGAGTTGTAACGCCGCGTAGCTCAGAGTCAGACTAACATTTAAGAGAAATACATCGCCTCCATCTTCAGGGTAGAGAAATAAACCAAATAAGAAATTGTCAGGTCTCAATTTCCCGCCTCCTTCTGGTTTCTCGTTTGCCATACTTTTTGAGCTTGAAGACGAAGTCGATATGTTTCGCTTAGTGGGGGTGAAATCCAGCTGGATCCACTCGGCACGGCGGCCTCTGATTGGCCTATTGTACCTACCCCTGGTGATAATGATGATGGAGAATTTGGTGGAATGAAGATTGGCAGGGGAAACCGAAGTACTCGGAGAAAACGCGCCCCAGCGCCACTTTGTCCACCACAAATTCCACTTGATCAGACCCGGGATCGAAACCGGGCCGCCGCGGTGGGAAGCCAGCGAATAACCGCTTGAGTTATGGTGCGGCCTAAGTCGCTGTTTCTCCGAAACGACTATCTGTCTCCGAACTACACCGCGTTACAACCCAGAGCAAAGTATACTTCATAGGCACAGCCGTGTCTCCTCAAAATACAGTCTAGCAATTTCATAATGTTCTGCTAATGATGCACCCTCAGACATACACGTATTTAGACATAGAATATACTTCAAAACATAATGATATGTTGAATTTCTGGCTTCAGCTCGGCTTCGAAGGAGTTAAGGTGGAAAACTTGGACGTTGGCAAGCTTTACACTTACTTCGAGCCCTTTGAGTTCAGTCTGGACAACGCCGTGTACGTGAAGACAGACGACATCCCGAAAGTGGACATCGGCGTTCGTCAGTGGCGTCTTAACCACAAGCCCTTCACCTACAAGCTCGAGATGACCAGCGAGAAGGCGACCGATGTTTACGTGAAGGTCTTCCTGGGCCCCAAGTACAATCACCTAGGCAAGGAATACGACATGAACGAGCGTAGGCACTACTTCGTCGAGCTGGACACCTTCCCGTACCACGGTACGTCCAAACGCAGGAAACGACCAGTACTGAAGAGTATTATCTTGTGCGGAATGGTGGTATAAACTGATCTATGTTTCGGATAAACTTACTACCTCCAATTTCAGAGCCGAAATGGAAGCCAAAAATAAGAAAAAAAAAAAAAAGCAATCACCAGGCAGGGCTAGGCTCAGAGAAGAACACTCTTCATGCGTGAGAAAATGAAATACAACAGGGGAGAACCGATCTTTCTGGGAACCTTCCGACTCCACTATATTGTTCTACTTCTTCATTTCCAAATATCTCCCGTTCACGTCCCCAATTCATTCTCTTCGACTTCTCGTTTGTGTTGCTATGAATTCGGTTTTCGCATTACAACCTTGTCGCATTTAGTAGAGTCTTTCAGAAGCTGACAACTGCTCAGCTAGTCAAGAAATTTCCCGCACTATATGCAACCAAATGTTCATTACCGTATCCATAACAGTCAAACATGTGCTGAACCAAATTAATTCAATTCACATTCTCAAGCCCTTTTCATTTAAGAGTTGTTTTATTATTATCTTGCAATCTATGCCTAGGTCTACCGAGTGGTCTCTTCCTCTCCAACTCCTGCATGCACTTCTCAAGCGCCCCTGCCAACCTAACCTTCACTGACAGCCAATGATAGAGATGGCCATCCTGCATTTGAGATTTCGTTGTGGCCATGACTTGGCGAGCCACCTGCCATCCAGAGCGGATGTGAGCATAGAACCAGAAGAATATTTATTGTTAGAAGCCTTGCCTGGTGATGGCTCTCTCGTTTATCGAGTCGTTACCACGTAACTTACAATGTTTAAGTAATCACGTCACAATATTATTTCATGAAGACCATGACAGAACACATTTCTTGAATTGTCTCATTTATCTGAGGAATTTGTCTGCTGTGTTTCAGTTCAAGCTGGCAAGACTGTTATTGAACGGAACTCCGACGACTTTTCCGTAATTTCTCCGGACCCCGACAGGTACAGGACAATGTACAAGAAAGTACAAGACGCATTTGATGGCAAAACACAATATTACATTGACAGGGTGAGTATCAGCTGTCAGTACTTTACATTCTACTTACGAGATAGCTCGCAAAATTATCAGTTTCCGTTATTATGTATGAACGCTATTGCTGTCCGAAATGAACGCCATCTTCTGGCAGTTATAAAAGTGACTTTAAAGGAACTAAACCCTTCGTGAGGAGCTAACGGTAGCTCAGCTATTTGGTAAGTTCGCCCCCTGTGCTCACACTGGTCCGTTCAAATCCAAGGCTCGCGGCGAGTTGTTAACCCTTGACCCCATCCAAATTCTGAAGTGAACTGTTTTGGCTATCTGTCAGTGGTTGCCAATATATTCGTACTTGCACCTCCCTCCAGACCTGGAGGCGCAATGCAGCGTTGACAAAGGGCCCATTTCACAAGATCACTGTCAGAAATAGAATTTACTGCTGTAAATAGTAGTATATACACGTACGATGGCGTTTGCTTTCCTTAAAATATACAGCGTGAAAGCACTGAATTAATAGTTGTGAAAACTAAGAAGACATGGGAAAATTAAACCTTTTATCTTTCCAATTATGAATTCGGGATAGTTAAGTCGTTATTGCGACGGATTGGACGGCTCAGGTTCGATTCCTGGCAGTGTAAGTTTTTCTCTCAACTACAGCGTCCAGACCGTCCTTGGGGCCCACCCAGTGTCATATCCATCGGGTACCAAGGTAACAATGAGAAGAGACAAAGCCCCGCCATTTATTACATAAGTTTTCTACCTATTAACTTCTCCAGCTTTCTTCTGTGTTCTTTGCAGTCCTAAATGTTTTAGAACGATAGGTCGAAGCCGATGTTTAACGCCGTCTCCCACGTATAACACGCGCATATTAATGATCAAAACTTTGTTGATATGGTAACTAGAAATTGGGTAATTTCAGAGCTTGTATCTCATCGTTTGAGGAACGCGGTAGAAGAGCTGGTTGAGGCACTATGCTACAAGTCGGAAAGTAGCGGATTCGATCCCCGACGAGTGCTTTGAATTTTTCAATTGACCTAACCCTTCCAGCCGCACTATGGCCCTGGGGTCGACTCAGCCTCTAACAGAAATGAGTACCAGGAATCTTCCTGGGGCTAAAGGGCGACCGGCACGTAAGGCTGACAACCTTACTGCCATCTGTGAGCCGACTGTCTAGAAAATATGGGATCCTTGACGTCTCACAATCCCATGGGCCTCCACAGCCTGTTACAGGGATAGCTTCACCTTTTTTATGTCTTGCCGTTACAGTGACCCTTTATACATGTAAATATGAACAGAGGTATTGAAAATGTAGTGACAAATATTTCTCCTTTTCCAGACCATCAAGAAATGCGGCTACCCAGCGAACCTGCTATTGCCAAAAGGCCAAAAGGGAGGAATGACCTTCACCCTGTTCGTCATAGTGACGCCGTACATCAAGCAAGATGAGCACGACAATGAACCTTATGACTACAAATCAGTCACTTACTGTGGTGTCGGTCATGGCCGCAAGTACCCCGATGACAAGCCCATGGGATTCCCCCTGGACCGCGAGATCCAAATCGACGAGTTCTACACACCTAATATGTACTTCAAGGATGTCAACATCTTCCATAAGTCATATGAAGAACTCACCCCCACAACTCACTAATCAGGAACTATGAAATGTTCCGACTTCACGTCCGAGGGGCACAAATGGGTTCAGTATTTCGAAAATATTAACATCTGAAGTTTTCACAGCGGCGAATATTAAGTTTACTTTCTTCTGGGATATGTAGTTTCGTGTACATGAACTAATGTTTCGAAGGAACCTGCCTCCTCCATGTTCAGGTTTGAACTCCATGGAGCAGAGGCCCTATTCAAACGCCAACAGTACCCCTCATCTTTCACAGAATCCGTAAGTCCATTACCGTGCTCAAAAACCCCACCCCTTGTCCCTATCGATAACCAGATGAATCCAATCCACAATCTCCGAACCTATTCCTTCAAGATCCATATAAACACCACTTCCTATCTATGCCTAGGTATCCCCAGTGGTCTCTTTCCTTGAGGTTTTTCATACTAAAATTATGTACACATTTTTATTCTTTCCCATGCGTGCTACATGCTCCAACCATACACGTTGAAGATAAAGGCAGCACATTCCTCTCCGAAAATTTGGTACACATCTACCAAACTACATTGCATCGCATCCCAGAAGGCTGTAGTTACAATCTTCGAACTTACCGGCGGTTTCTATTGGAATACTGAAACCATTCTATTGTCACATTTTGCTCCTGTGAACACCTGAAACTGGAAGCTATAAGCATGAATACATGTGTCTGTATTTAAGTAGCTCAAATGCTTTGTGCGTAGTCTGTGTGATGTGTAAGTACATCTTCAATGAATAGAGCAATAAACTAAAATAAAAAAAATATATATCGTCATTTGTGTAATTACACCCCTTCGTATCGAGCTAAGACATTACGCAGGAACGTAACTCGAAGCTCTAACGCCTGAAGAGGACGATTTGAAGCCACTTTAGTCTTCTCCTTTAAAACTGCTTTTCATTCCATTCTGTAATATCGTTTTTTTTTGGCCAAAAATGGTAAACATTGCAAGAGAAGTAAAGTAAAAAAATATTCTACGCCATGCTATAAGAACCAGGTCTTCTAGGTTGTAACACTGCGTAGTTCGGAGAGAGTCCGACGTTTCGGAGGAATCTTTGACGCTGAAAATGATGATAGGTTTCTGCGAAACGTCTCTCCGAACTATGTGATACTCTTCACAGTTGCCGCCATGAGAACCTCAGATCCAAAATGAATTCTCTTGTTTCCCAATTCTTGTTACGTTCCAAACCATCATTTCACTTTCGTACCAATATTTCATGTGAGATTTCACGCTTTCACTGTGACTGTATACAGTAATCCGTGTGAATACGGAGTTCGAGTCTGACGTTTCGGAGACACGCCCCGCCTCCATCATCAGGGAGCTCTCATGATATAAATTCCTCCAAAACACTGGATACTAGCTCAATATTGACATCACTGGTCACCCGAGAAGACTTCGCTGTATACTATCTGACCTCCATAAACATGAAGAGCAGACGTATGCAAAAGTAGCACAAGTCCCGCTTAAATTTCAAGGACAACTTGTTAGAAAACAATTCTATAAATTATATATATATAACCTCAGTGACTTGAAAAGTTCTGGCAAAGCAAATATATATATACTGAGATACTAAATTTCACAGAATAACAATATGTAATAAGTGGTGCTGCTATCTAGAGGAAACGTAGGCGAAGTTTGTCTATAAAAACAAACATCATCAGAAATACATAGCCTGTCTTTTTCTTCAGCTGTCAACTCAGAAACACAATGACCATTAACTAATTCACCATTAAACACAGAGATACAGTTCTTCCATCCACAACTTGACCAAAAGTAACACTCGGTTGCTGAGTAATTCGGCCCTCAGATACAAAAGAATCACAGAGACACTACATAGATGTCACCAAGAGCTATTATTCCCATTTTCTTCCTATGTAAAGTAATATGAAGCCCCTGTACTTAATTAATTCAGCGATTAAGCAATATGCAATTAACACGTATGGGGAAGAGGAGATATTCAAGCTATGGTCACTTTACCCCCGGTGGAAGAGCGCCAGGTACCATTTCGATAAGAGGCCCAGTAGGCCACAGAGCCGGTCTGGACGCACCGAACAGAAAACGTCTGTTCTATTATTGCGCATTCCATCGTTGCCGGGTAAAGAACTTATTCACAGAGCTGTTTCCTAGCAACGGCTGTTTATACTGCCGCCTGTTTACAAATTGCTTCTTGGAAATGGGTCTGCATGTCACAATATATTGACCGTGTCTTTAAGTAAATCATAAATGAGCAAAATAAATATTTGATTTTGTGGAGTGACTATAGACGGGGTTTGGATTGGTAATTGTATTTATTGAACGCTTGCAGAACGTAACTAGAAATAACTGCGATAGTCTCAGTGATTTGCACACTCCAAAGATCACTGTAACCTCAGCACAAATAAAGCCTTCTTAGTTTACTATGTCCTCACCAGTCGTTGCCTGGTGACAGATCCCAACAATGTCCTCTGCTTCCTTGCTCATGTTCTTACCGTCTGGTGACTGTCTCACCTCCTACTCTTCAGCCGTCTCAAGACGTTCTTCTAATCAAGTAA
Organism: Cryptotermes secundus; assembly: GCF_002891405.2. NCBI lineage: Eukaryota > Metazoa > Arthropoda > Insecta > Blattodea > Kalotermitidae > Cryptotermes > Cryptotermes secundus. The sequence goes on from NW_019718639.1 coordinate 1,705,692, forward strand.
AAGTAAGTTATGTTACGACCGACTGTTGGGTACGTGTCTGTTCCGGCCAATACCCAGCAATGGCTGTTGTTTACAGAGCCATTATTTAGCAGTGTCTCTTGTATAGCTGCTTAATGTGCAGTCGTTACCTAGCAACGGCTCTACATGTCACAATATAAATCTAACCATAAGAATAAAGAACGTTGGATTATTATCGCAACTCCAAAGCATTCAAAACTACAAACTCAAGTCTGTATTGCAGTTCAATCCATCCAAGATCATAAAATGGTTTCGGTAACGCAGCCCGGCTTACTTAGGGATAGCTCAGTTGGTATAGAGACGGATCATGGGCTGGACGGCCAGGGACAAAAGATTTTTTATCTATTTCATAGTGTCCAGCCTTCCATCGAAAGAACGTACTTTACGACGGACGTTGCTGAGGACACCTCACAGTTACAGAATGCGGTGCGTATTTTTTTGTCTGCAATGGAGCCAGAAGAAAGCGTAGCATTCGCCTCTCGTTTATTTCTACAACAGACGTCACGACGTTCGTTACAACGGACGCATTTTGTGCGCGCGTGTGGCCACAGCCTATTGGCTACCTAGGTCTCTTCACCCGGGAGTAAGATGGCCAGGGCGTGAAGCTGACAACTCACATCCATCTAGTGGAGAGGTCAAGAATGGTGGAGCTATACCTCCACTCCCCATTAGTCTCCGTTGTATGGCGAAGGTAAAGCTTGCCCTATCCTTAAGTTCCTAAGCAACTGAGCACCTTGCTATGAAGGCGTATGGGGGAGTAGGGGTATAACTATCATTCTTGGCCCTCTTCGTGGTGAGGAGGTGCTTAATTAGTTAAGCGCAGGGAAAAGTCAGCCTTTATCTTACTGATTTAGGGACAACTTTGAGTGGCCCCAAGCAATCTGGATCCTTTGTGGGCGCCCTCAGTTTCCGAGGGGCTGCAGACATCGAGCACGTTCTGTCAGAGATGAGCATTCACAGAGTACACTGCATCGTGGCGACACTTCCCGCAAGCGGCGCTTTCCGACAGACTCTACTGACATCACTGGTGAAAGGCCACTCGACATCCTGACATGGCGCTGGTGCTATTTCGTCTCGACATAACCAATTCCAAGCAGCAGAGTCCTTCAAGAGAAGCTGCTAAGCTGTTCAAGAAAGTCCTCGAATTTAATTGAAACCGAAGGTTCATTACCGTACTCATAAGAGCCCACCGCTGGTCCCTAAATTGGGCCAGATGGATTCAGTCCAAACTACAGCATCTAGATTCATTTTACATTTATCTTCCCATCTATGTCGAGATTTTACAAGTGGTCTATTTCCTTCACTCTAAAAAAAGAAAAGCTATTCCTGTATCAGGCCTTGAAGACCCATAGGGTTGTGAGACGTTAATGTCCCACATTATCTAGACAATCGGATCGAAGATGGCGGTAAGGTTGTCAGCCTTACGGGCCGGCTGCGCTTTACTCCCCAGGAAAATTATTTAATTAATTCCTGGTACTCATTTCTGTTAGAGGCTGAGTCGACCTCAGGGCCATAGTACGGCTGGAAGGATTAGGCCAATTTAAAAAAATCCAATGCCTCATCGGGACTTGAGCCGGCGACCTTCCTTCTTGTAGCATAGTGCCTCAACCAACTACGCTACCGCGTGCCCCATTTCCTTTACTCTACCCTAACAAAATCTTCGAATAAATTTGTTACATGCCCTGCCTATCATTGTATAACCCTTATTCAGGTCACCTCAAATTGAAATTAAGGCCAGAAGGAACTAGAGGCATGTACATAGTGAGAAGCTTTATGAGTCAAATTATTCATTTTTGTTGCTGTATTAGGATATTAAAATCGGCTATACGTCGACATATATGGAGAAACGAGAAATGTGTTCGCTCTTATATACCTCCGTGGCCTGTAGTCTACAAGAGAACTATACCGACCGAGCAACTGCAGCTTGTCGGCGAAGTTAGTGTCTCTATGGTCTAGTGGTCAGAGTTCCTGGCTACAGATTCAGAGGTCACGGGTTCGATTCCCGGAGCTACCTGATTTTCTGAGAAGTAGTGGGTCTGGAACGGGGTGCAATCAGCCTCGTGAGGAAAACTGAGGAGCTACTTGAATGGAAAAGTAGCGAGTCCGGTGTACAAAACCAAGACTAACGGCGGTGGTAATCCGTTGCGCTGATCATGTGACACTCTCTATCCCCTAAAGTTGGCACTTATAGCTGAAATCCTTACATAAACCAGCTAGAATCTGTGAGATACATGGGGAAACATATTAAAAGGGACTTAAGTAGAAAGGTTTCTTTATTGCTAGTGGGGTGGGACTAAGTCCCTTGTACTGCGGCCACTTCTGGCCTATTGTACCAGCCCCAGATGATAGGTGAGGGTGATTGTGGAGCAATTGGTGGAATGAAGATTGGCAGGGAAAACCGAAGTACTCGGAGAAAACCTGCCCCAGTGCCATTTTGTCCACCACAAGTCCCACTTGACCGAACCCGGGCCACCGCGGTGGGAAGCCAGCAACTAACCGCTTGAGCTATGGCGCGGCCAAATAGGAAGATTACTGTGATTCGACCTGAAGTGGTTCATGTCAGGTAGCAACAGTTAAGTTATTCTCATGCCCCGTAACGTAAGGTACTTCATTTAGTTAGTTCGAGCGCATAGGTTATTTACCGACGCTGCCAACAGCCCACAATATATTTTGTCAAATGCGGGGATGATAAACCGGAAAAGAATTCAACAGTAGCACGTGGAGCGAAACGGTCGTGACCTAGTTCGAGGTAATATCCCAGCATTTGCTTGGAGACACTGAAGAAAACCAAGAAAACCTTCGGTCATATTAGTCAATATCCCGTCCGAGATTCGAACCGGATACATCTCAAATGGAAATCAGAAGTGTTACCGTGTGAGCCACATTTGCACGGCGAAAAAAAAAGTCTTGAACGCTTTGTGCAAGAGTCATTTCTTGAAGAGCCTACACGATGAAAATCTTGACACTCTGTATAATGAGAATTCGCTGAACACTATTTAGGTGACTTTTTTGACACTCTGTATAGTGGGAATTTCTTGGTCATACTGTATAGGAATTCAGACTTTCACATTTGTACTTAGTCGTAAATTAGTTTGTTATTCCTCAAGTATATGTTAGTACGTATATATATATAAACACGCACTGATAAACTTTCACAGCAATTAAAGGCTTTAAATAAATCACCGCATACAAATTTTTCCATTCGCAGAAAACTTTCGGAGTTGTTTGCCAAAACTTCAACAGATACTTTTAGACAGTCATAACGAGGCTCTTAGGTAAGCCGCACACCGGCAGGCGTCAAGACATGTAACAGTCAAGACACGATGTCTGCTACATGACGCAAAGAATGGAGCACAGTTGAAACGAATGAGTTTATGAAAACCGCAGCACACCGGTCTGAGTCATGATGCTGACGTCATGACTCAGACCGGTGTGTGGCGGTTTTCATAATCTAATTCGTTTCAACTGTGCTCCATTCTTTGCGTCATGTCGCAGACAACGTATCTTGACTGTTACATGTCTTGACGCATGGGGGTGTGGGGCCAACCTTAACATCTGCGTCTATTTGACTGATTTCTATGTTATTTAACAAACCTGCTTCAACTGCGAAGGTTATATACTGACGAATATGACGGGACCATTATAGCAAGTGGTATTTGCTGATTCCTACATTGTCTGACCACGCTATATCAGATTACAAGTTATGTAGAATCAAACATACAGAACGGTGAGAATGAGAGTTTAAATTTAGGAGTTACATAATGCCTTGTACGTGCAAGATTCGAAGTCTGTAATTAACGCTGATTGAATCTCGTCATTTAATGACGTTAATTCAACTATAAGTGATACAAAGCATCCAATAAGCAGGTGTTTAAACAGTCACCCATTCAAGTATTCAAACTGTCACTCAGAATGTCAAACAGCTACCCAGCTGATCAACCAGTTAGTCAAGGAAATAAGCCGCCGATCATAATGACCGCTCGAACAGCAGGGTCGTGGGTTCGAATCACATTCGAGGCATGGATGTTTGTCTCCGTTTATTCTGTGTTTTTGTTCTCCTGTGTAGGTAACGGCCTTGCGACAATGTATGGCCGCGCCATAGCTCAAGCTGTTAGTCGCTGGATTCCCACCGCGGCGGCCCGGTTTCGATCCCGGGTCTGGTCAAGTGGGATTTGTGTTGGCCAAAGTGGCGCTGGGGCGAGTTTTCTCCGAGTACTTCCGTTTCCCCTGCCAATCTTCATTCCACCAAATTCTCCATCATCATAATCACTCGGAGCAGGCTACAATAGGCCAATCAGTGGCCGCCGTGCCGAGTGGACCCAGTTGGACTCCACCTCCCACTAAGCAAATTTTTTTAAAGGTCTTGCGACTGGCTGATTCCCCGCCAAAGGAGTCCTACCGACTGTGTATATGATTAGGAAACTGTAAAAACATAGTCCAAGTTTCATCGTGGTCTGTAGCACTCACAGAGTAGTACCAGTTAATCAGCCATCCAGCTAATCAACCAGTCAGCCAGATAACAAACCAGTCAATCATAACAGAATAATTCAGCCAAATAACCACTCAACTATTCAATCAACCAATCAGTCACTGAGAGAGAAAATAATCAGTCAGCCATCCAGCTAATCGGACAGAGAAACTCAATCAGCTACTCAGCCATTCAACCCATCAACCAGCCCGTCAGCCGGCCAGCTATACTACAAGCGAGCCACACAGAAAGCAAGTAATCAGTCACCACTGCGACCTGATAAGACAGCAGTTGTTTCCCTGCTCTAATTAACGGCCTGTCTCTAATTGGACGCAGTTGCAGTTGCCAGTGAAAGCGCTCTGACCTGTTGCTCAACCCCTGACCTTACGCTGCTTCTGGTTCGATAGAAAAGTTGGAGAGGTCCGCGTGATGAGGCTGGGTGAAAGTTCGCACTTACAGCGATGGGCAGTTTGCCTGGGCTGTCACTCAGCTACGGGGCTTAGCGAATGCGTAATTCAGGTCCTGCTATACTGAGATGGGCGGAACGCGTAGAGCGCGTGGAAAAAATGAAAAATTAATGCAGAATATTACTCAGAACCCTCCCCGAAAGGAAGATGGCACTTGGGAGACTTAGAATCAGATGGAATATATTAACATGGACCTTAAAGAAAGAGGGTGTCAGTCTGGATTGAATTATACTGGCTCGGGGTACAGACACGGAGGGAGAAGGGAGGTAGAACAGGGAAGTTTATGAAAGAAATACAAGCAGAATATTTTCTGACAGCTGTCATCACCCCAAGCCCACGTTAGGTGGGTCCCTGTCACGACGGCATGGCGCGTCCTCAGGTTGCGGATGGAGGAGACGCCCTCCAGGTATGGAGGGAATCTACGAATATATTGGATCAGCAGTCGCGGACAGCCGACAAGGGGTGGTCCTCCAGCTTGGGGGTTGGGCGTGAGGCGAACAAATCCTCACCGTAAAAAATAAACTCGTTGCGAAAATTCTCAAGAAGCCTCAGACCCGGAAGGATTCCTTGGATAAACGACCTAAGCTAAGGAAAACGGACATGAGATTCAGTACATGGAATGTTTGGAGTACACGTATGTATAGGGCGGCTTCGCTCAGTAAAGTGGCGGAAGAAATCTCAAAGTATAAGTTAGATTTGGCGGAAATACAGGTCAGATGGGGCGGAAGTGTCACTGAACCAGCAGGAGACTATACGTTTTTCTATGGAAAGGGGAATGAAAATCATTAGTTAGGTACAGATTTTTGTAAATAAGAGAATTGTATAAGCAGTTAAGAGGGTAGCGTTCGTTAGTGATAGGATATCATATATACGTGGTAATACTAAAAGGTTGCTGGTTCGGCCCCAACAGAAGATAAAATTGATGACATAAAGGTAGGTTCTATGAAGAACTGGAACATTTGTTAGATCAATTCCCGAAGTACCCTATGAAAATTTTGTTAGGANTAGTTAGGTACAGATTTTTGTAAATAAGAGAATTGTATAAGCAGTTAAGAGGGTAGCGTTCGTTAGTGATAGGATATCATATATACGTGGTAATACTAAAAGGTTGCTGGTTCGGCCCCAACAGAAGATAAAATTGATGACATAAAGGTAGGTTCTATGAAGAACTGGAACATTTGTTAGATCAATTCCCGAAGTACCCTATGAAAATTTTGTTAGGAGATTTCAATGCCGAAGTAGGGACGGAAGACATTTTCAAACCAACAACTGAGAATGAGAGTTTGCATGAAATTAGTAATGATAATGGAGTTAGAGTAGTAAACTTTGCCACATCAAAAAAAAATCTTACTGTCAAAAGTACAATGTTCCCACATCGTAACATCCATAAATTTACCTGGATATCTCCTGGTGGGAAGATACACAATCATCATCATCATCATCATCATCACTGGCACGACAGCCCTTTGTGAGCCCTGGCCTTCCTCAGGATTGCTCGCCATTCTTCCCCATTCGATGCTACATTCCTCCAGTTCTTTACACCCAAAATTCTTATGTCCTTCCACACACATTCTTCCCATCTTAATCTTGGTCTTCCCACTCTCCTATTTCCTTCTGGTTTAGTATTAAGCATTTTCTTGATGGTTCTATTCTCAATGGCACGTATTGTGTGTCCAGCCCATTCAAACTTTCTCACCTTTATAAAGCCAATAATGTCTGGTTCATTAAACAGTTTGTAGAGCTCATGGTTATACCTCTTCCTCCATATTCCATTTTCTTCCACTGGTCCAAAGATATATCTCAAGGTCCTCCTTTCAAATATACTTAACAGTCTTGTATCCGATCTTGACAGTGGCCAGGTCTCAGAGGCATCAGATAGCACTGATCTTATAAGTACTTTATACNATGGCACGTATTGTGTGTCCAGCCCATTCAAACTTTCTCACCTTTATAAAGCCAATAATGTCTGGTTCATTAAACAGTTTGTAGAGCTCATGGTTATACCTCTTCCTCCATATTCCATTTTCTTCCACTGGTCCAAAGATATATCTCAAGGTCCTCCTTTCAAATATACTTAACAGTCTTGTATCCGATCTTGACAGTGGCCAGGTCTCAGAGGCATCAGATAGCACTGATCTTATAAGTACTTTATACATCACAGTTTTGGTTTTCCTGGGTATTAATTGGGATTTCAGGTGTTTCCTAAGGCCACGGAGACATTTATTTGCCGCAAGTACACGCTTTTTTATTTCATCACTGATGTCATTTCTACAGTTAACTTCTGATCCAAGGTAAGTGAAACTACATACAGCCTCAAATTTATATGAGCCAATTTCAATATATGTAGGTCCATTTTTTTTTCTGTGGCGCTACAGCCCCCAATTTGGGCCTAAGCCTACCTCCATGAAACTCTCCGTTTCACTTCGGTTTACTAGATCTTACACATTTGGTAGGACTCCTTGGGCGAGTGATCAGCTCGTCGCAAGGCCTCTACCTGTACACAAACACAGAAAAACGCACACAAACATCCATGCCCTGAGTGGGATTCGAACCCACGATCCCGGCTTCCGAGCGAGCGAAGACAGTGCATGCCTTAGACCGCGCGGCTACCGTGACCGGCATGTAGGTCCATTAGCACAGTCTTTCTTGTTTCCGGCATGTACTTTGTTTTATTTTGGTTAATTTGTAGATTCATCTTTTTGCTGCTCTTTCCAAATTAAGAGAAGCTTCTTTCATAGATTTTGTGTTCTACCGCTGGGAAGACCAAGGCGTAGGTGGGTGGACAATATTAAAATGGATCTTAGAGAGATAGGAAGTGATGGTATCGTTTGGATTGATCTGGCTCAGGATAGGGACGAATGGAGGGCTCTTTTGAACACAGTGATTAACCTTCGGGTTCCATAAAATGCTGAAAAATTCTTAAGTAGCTCCAGAATTGGCGGCTCCTCAAGAAGGGCTCAGTTCCATGAGTAAGTAAGTCATCACCCCAAGCGTAATCCTGCATCGTACCACGGAGTTGTATAATTGATTGGCGAGTGTGAGAAGAGTCAGTATGAGAGTAAGTGAGTCAGTGTGAGAGGTAACAGAAGGAAAAGGGGAAGTTCTAATATACAGAGCCATTAGAAAATATTGTGGCATATTTACTGAAAGCAAGAACTGTGGAGAAAGAGAACGGTTCTGAAACAACACTCATTTCTAGGCAACGGCCGCGAAACAGACAACGGAACGACGTCAGTTGCTAAGCAACGCATTATTAATAACCAAGAACGGACTGCCGTTGCTAGGGAATGGCTTAGGAAACACGTTCCCACGGCAACGGATACGCATGCACCAGAGGAAAAGTGTTTTCTACGCGGTCCGTCCCGAGATGTTGTGTACAAGGGACAAGGTTGAAGCTGAGTCAGTTGAGAGTCAGGCGATGAGGAGAAAACTAGGAGATTGGTATGAAATGGCCGCAAGTCATTTATAAGGAAGGCAGCAGCAATTCAAACAGGACTTGAGCCCAGGAGGAGAATAACCATTGTCAAAGCCGTTACCAGGCAACTACTAGTGAAGACACCGCAGGCTGGATAAACTTAGCGCGTACTTAAGTCATTTGTGAAGTGTGGAAATCAGCGATGGCGCTATAATTAAGTATAGTTACGAATTGTGTGGTAAAGTGGTCAATAAATCCAGCAGCCAATCCCAAATCTCGACTACAGTCGCTCCATAATACGCGAAAATATTAATATTCATAAGGGCGTTAAGAGTTCTCTTTTCCCAGATATAACCACATGCAGTTCTCTGAAAATCTACCGACATTCCTTGCTACCTGCTTCATGCTGGTTTCTTGATTGAATTATTCTTCGACGCTTGAAGATGGAGGCGACATGTCCCTCCGAAATACATCGGTTGATTTTCAACGGTCTACACGGCGCAATATCCCAGACGTTGAAAATCTTCATAACTACCGGTGTGAAAACCAGAATCCCTGCCTGCATGGGGACTGATTTCGAAAAATTTGTAAACATTTTTATTACACAAACACTGATTGGTTCAATATGCAATCAGCCTGATGTCCACGAATACTTGTGCATATCAGACTATTACGAGCTTTATTATCATTTTAGATGTTTGTGCCGTATTCGAATCCGGATAACAGAAATTTCGCTGTAAGTACTGATATTATTCTGAATCACCCTGTATGTTAAGATACCAACCAAGTGATCGTTAGTACGAACAAAAGTGGACTAACACAACAGCGAATATCCGATCCGGATTTCAACTGGGTACCTTCCAAATGGAAATCAAACATGTACAGTGGGTATATTACCTTATAACCAACACTACGAAGCACAGTCCTTTTGGAAAAGCTGACAGTCGCCTAGCTGGTCAAAATATTCCTCCCTCTTTAAGTAGTTCTAAACAATAAGTCCAGGTTCGAGGCCTTCTATAACATTTAGTTATATGAAGAGAATTTTTTTGGAATGTGACGCCGTGTAATCCGGTAGAGGTCCACGGACGTTTCGGAGGAATATACTGCCTTCATATTCAGCGTCGCAAGCCAAGCAGCCAACCAACAAATTTGGGACGACACTGCTCTTACGCTGTTTCTCGAAATATGGAAAGAATGGAATAAACAGTGGCGGGGGAGGGGGGAGTGTAGTTCAGAAATTCTAAAGTTATTAGGAATGAGGTGGTTGAAACTTTCCAGGTCTTAAGGTTCAGAAGCAGTGCCAGTTCGTCCTTTCGGTGAAAGTAGATTAGAGAGAAGGTAAAGCGATGGGAAGCGGACTGTTTCGTCACTACGGAGCAGAGGTAAGAAGTTATGGGTGGTCTTGGTCGCGCCATAGCTCAAGCGGTTAGTCGCTGGCTTCCCACCGCGGCGGCCCGGGTTCGACCCCGGGTCTGGTCAAGTGGGATTTATGGCGGACAAAGTGGGGCTGGGGAAAGTTTCCTCCGAGTACTTCGGTTTCCCCTGCCAATCTTCATTCCACCAACTGCTCCACAATCACCTTCACCTATCATCTGGGGCTGGTACATTAGGCCAGAAGTGGCCGCCGTACAAGGGGCTTAGTCCCACCCTACTATCAATAAAAAAAATATGGGTGGTCTTAATTGCGTAAGATCATAATTTTTTTAATTAGGAGGGCTACATTAGTGTAAAATGTTAATATTAGGTATTTAAAATTGAGATAGTGTGTTTTCTGTGAGGCAGTAAATTAATTTTTAAATAATATTTATGAAAAAATTTATGGGTCAGTGGTTAAGGTTACTTATACGAACGTAATGAAGACCAGAAGAAAGTCAACACTTTTGTTATCTGCATGATGTGAGATAGAAGTGGATCAGGCGAGGCCGTTGCTTCAACTGTGATGTAATGTTGCAGTTACTAAGTTACATGACATTCGTCTGACCTCTTTGACCCCTACAAGTGTGTTTACGCCAATTAATGGGGGTTCTTTATAACTTTCCAATCAAAACCCAACGGATAAGAACGTCCAGTCATGCCGTAAACACGAATACAACGACCGCAATACAGACACGAGGAAAGCCTTCACCAGAAATAAGAATTTAGGCTATCAACATTCTCTGCATAATAAGATTACGGTAATCTAAGCTGTGAAGCCGTGTAGTTTGGTAAAGATAACCTGGACAGAATGGGGTCTTTCCAAGGTCGGTAACTGACTACAGGGCGTCATATCCTAGAGACAGTAATTAGGTTACCCTAAAGATAGAAGCAACGAGTTAATCTGAAACGTTGATAAGTTGTCTACCGAACTACACGGCGCTCATCCTTCACTAAAATAATCAGGGTGCCCTGAAGACGGTCGCCCCAACTCTGAATACTTGGTGAATCGTCTACCAGATAATACGGTGGCACATCCCAGGACATAGTAATGAAAGTATTCTGAAGATGGAGGTAGCGGGTTCCTCCGGAAAGATAAAACTTAACGGTTATACTACAAGACATCATATGACAAAAGGGCACTACGTGCACATAACCGTGTTAACAGCAGCCCGCCACTTATTTATTTTTCAAGCAAAATAAATTTTAACACCACCCTGCCATCTATGACTACCTCTTCCAAGTGGTCTCCTGACTTCAGGATTTCCGTCCGAAATCTCATGTCCACTTCCAATCGCTCAGACCGTTCTGGCATCCCGCGTATCCCTTCGAAACGGGCTTTTCAGGAGAGGGTTCGCAACAGGCGAGCTCAAGACTCAAGTTGCATGATCGCCCCTTGTCGGCAGTCCATAACTGATTATTCGATATATACAGTAAACCCTCACTAACTGGGAGAGGTCATCCGGATTAAGCGACAATCCGGATCAGTGAAGCAAACGGTAGCCCTAAAAGACAAAATAAATTACATCATAAATAAAAGGAAAATGTATTGATATAATTAGTGCTGATGAAAATAAATACAAGAAAAAGTCACTGTAGAGCCTTTATTGAAAAACTACAAAAAGATAATGCATTAATTCATCGATAGAAGAAGCAGAAATTTGACTTGTTTTTGAACGCAATAATGTAGGTTTGAAGAAACTGTCAAGTTTTGTCTGAATAGACAAGTGACTCATCTGCCTTCCTAAATGCCATGTGTCTATTACAGTGTGTACTCAACTGTGTACAGAATTTTCCATATTTCGATCCGGATTAGCGAGGGTTTACTACATATATACACACATACATACCCACCAGCCCCACCATTCGCAACCTGAGGACACCGCATGCCGCAATTTTGCTCTGCTCAATGCTATTGCCGTGTATTTTTTTATTGTTAGTGGGGTGGGACTAAGTCCCTTGTACTGCGGCCACTTCTGGCCTATTGTACCAGCCCCAGATGATATGTGAGGGTGATTGTGGAGCAATTGGTGGGATGAAGATGGGCAGGGGAAATCGAAGTACTCGGAGAAAACCTGCCCCAGCGCCACTTTGTCCACCACAAATCCCACTTGACCAGACCCGGATCGAACCCGGGCCGCCGCGGTGGGAAGCAAGCGACTAACCGCTTGAGCTATGGTGCGGCCATTGACGTATATATTAGTACTTTAAAATGTTAGAATAAGTCACGTTAAGTTACATTAGCTGAGTAACGACTACGACATTTGATATTTCTAATTCTAAATTACAAAACGCAAAATCAGCGTGGAGAGTAGCACAGCAAAAAGTGCAGGGTAATGATGTAGTATTTGCGCTTATTTATCTAACCACCACGCCATAAAGATGCATGGAGGAGTGGGATTGTACCTCCATGCATTAAACTCGGCAAAGCTTGAGCTTAGCTGTAACATTCAATCCCCTGCCGCTTTCCACCCTGGGAAATAAGTCCCAAGTACCCACTGCATAGGAGGCTGGGTGGGCCCCAGAGCCGGTCTGGACGAAGAGAAGTTTTCTGCCTCGGTCGTCCAGTCCCAAGCCCAACACTATTCCGACTCCTGGGTTAAAGCACAGTGGTACCTATATGTACCACCTGCTTTAACATCAGAAAACTATGCACTTTGCCCAAAGAACGTATTTATGTGTTTAGTGTGGTTCTGAAAAAATACATCCATTATTTAACTTATAACATTAAGTGGCAGGTCTTTGTAATGGAAACACAGTGAATTTTCTGTGACATAAAAACTAAAATTTTGAAATGTTTAAATTATTTGATACCGCCCCGTAGGACAGACGTACAAGCGAAGTGAATGAAGCTGTGCCGAGCTGTGTACACACTCCCGCTTAAAACTTCTCTCGTGTTTACGATGCAGTTTTGAATGAATTGCATCAGAAAGTCCACAACCGAGACATCAGACTCCTCTGTCTTGCACTCAGACAGATGTTGGCCATTAAACTGTGAAGTCAGGGTCGAAAGGCATTGTATCACAATATACAAATATCTCATAAATCTAAGACAATGAACGATGACAATTTAAAAAATTATAAAGCATCAAATGACCGTGAAAACCCCATAAAACGTTTAGGCATCTTAACCTCTTCAGTTTAACATTTCAATATTTACCTTACTCCAGTATAAAGCAACAGTCACAAGGGGTAACACAACTAGAAAAACATACAGTCATAAGAAAACAATAAGTTCTGGGAAGAAATAATCACCTAGTTTCCTTTGATACGATATGGACTGCATAGAAAACGACACCTTCAATAATTCTACCTTGCCGCGGGAACGCTTTTACAGAGATGTTACCTATTAACGATAGGGGGATATACAGATAGACCTACACACACATTTATCCAACAATTCTTATATTTTTAAGTATATTCGACGCCCCGGGACGTGTTTACCGAGCCGTTGCCTAGCAACGATAGGAGGGATACAAAAACAGACACACTGACTGATGGGAGGAATTTATGAAGGACGCCGTTGAGATGGTATCAGATGCCATGATGCGCAGACCAAATTTCATAAAGATTGGTTGAGGCATTCAAAAGTTAATAGGGTGGGCGCACAGACAACATGGAGGTAGCATAAGCTACTAACATTGGCCAATGTAACAGCTATACGTTAATTTATGTAAATACCCTGACGATGGCCAAATATGTCGAAACATATCGCAGAAGTGCATAATAATAAAAAATTTGTGGCGATGTAGAAGAAAACGTCCTATGTCCAGGCTAATCCGTATCCCAGCTGAGACTCGAACCGGGCACCACGAAGTGTTGCAAGTTGAGCCAGCTCATTCGGTGACAGAGCACTGCCGTCAGAAGGAAGGGGTCTCGTGCAGGGGGCTGTGGGATGGAGCAATTGCGAATTCCACAAATAACAACTCAATAAAGCACACAGAAGGAACTGGAACAAGGCGTACTGACAGGAAGCCAAAACACGTGGAAAAATTCTGTTTAATAATACCCGTATAAGGTTCAGTAAGGGAGGAACATAGACTGAGGGTGTTTAAGAACAAGGTGCTGAGGAGAATATTTGGACCGAAAAGGGATGAAGCGACGGGAGGTTGGAGAAAACTGCATACTGAGGAGCGTCATAACATGTACACTTCTCCAAGTATAATTAGAGTGATCTAGTCAAGGAGGATCAGATGGGCAGGGCATGTAGCAAGCATGAGGAAGAAGCAGAATGCACAAAAGGATTTTGGTGGGGAAGCCAGAAGGACTAGGAATGCCCAGACATAGATGGAAGGATAATATTAAAACGAATCTTAGATATATAGGATGGGGTGTTATGGACTGGATTGATCTGTTTCAGGATAGGGACCAGTGGAGTGCCCTTGTAAACACGGTAATGAATCTTTGAGTTTTATAAAATGTTTGGAAATTCTTGAATAGCTGCATAACTGGCGGCTTCTCAAGAACGGCTCAGCTCCATTGTGATAATTGTAGTTTAGTTAGTTAATATCTGTGACATGACTCAATTTGCTTAAGGATGATTTTGTGTGGGTCACCTGACAAAGCGATCAATTGCTCCACTGTATGGCTGTCGAGTGGCAGGGCCAGGGTTCAATGGATGATTTTGAAGAAAACATCTGTGCCCTAAAGGAAATACTCATACTGCCTCGGGATCTTCCTACACGCACAGAGGAAAACCATGAAAGACCTTCGTCAGGATATCCTGTGTCCCGGCCGGCATTCGAACCAAGCACATCCCAAATGCAAACCTCTAGCGTGTCCGCTAGACCATGTTCTTGACAATGACAACAACAAATCAAAATTGTGTTTAAAAATAAATAAACACATTAAATTTTGGAAATACTTGAAGAGTCATGTCTTCTGGGTTGCAAGCCATATAGTTCTGAGAATCCGACGTTTCGGAGGAACATATTGTCTCCATTTTCAGTGTCAAGAGTAGGCAAAGCAAAATACAAGTAGAAAGAGCTGAGCTCAGACCGCAGCCTGCTTCCGTTGATTTCTTCCTTGCCTTACTCTCCGACCTTGAAGATGGAGGCTATATATTCTCCCGAAACGTCAGTTGATTTTCACGAGAATACACGGCGGTATATCCCAGAATAGAGAAATCTTCATAGTCACCGCTGTGATAACCTCAAACCCTTGTACTTCGTTACGTGTGTTGAAAAGAAGATATTCATGAGAAGTGGCTCTATGATATGTACCATTTTCCCCCTACCTCCACCATGAAGATGTAGGCAGCATTGTCCTCCGAAACAATGGTGCATGTATATGTAGCATTCAAGATATTCCACATTTAAGACAATGAGTTGTTTCTGAGGGGAAAAATTATTAATTCAAAATGAGCTCGGTTATACTGGCTCACACAGACAACACAAAAACCGGCCGCTAGTTTGCAGTGTACTCGTAGACAACCTAACCTCACATTCAAACTAAATTCTTTCAGAGGTGTGGATGTTGGCAGGACTGAAGCGTTCTCCCTATCGTGGTTCTATTTGATATGCCCCAGCTAAAAAATGCAACGAATGTATAGGATCTCTGTGTATTTATTAATAGCTCTTTAACGACGATGATTCTGTGCACTGTTTTACGATGTTTTCAGCAGCTAATGTTAAGACAGTGTGAAAAGTTAAGATGATGGATTGTGAATCGAAAAGGATTTGGAAGGAGGCGGTCGTAGCCTACAAGTACTATTCAGCCATTTGTAGGAAGGACTGAGGAAACCACAAGAACGCCAGTCAGGTTTGCCGGTGTCCAGGCAGAGATTCGAACTCAGCACCTTTCAAATGCGAGTCTAAAGCGTCAGTCGACTCGGTAGCGTTGAATGATAGGATTACTGATGAATAATGAATTGGAAAGGCTGTGAAAGGAATCGGTCGTCGTATTATCCAAAATTCTGTAGAGACTGAGGAAAACGAAGAGAAACTTCAATCAAGATAGCCGATAACAGGGTTGAGAACTGAATTCGGTTATCCCCCGTATTAGAAGCAGAAGTTCGGTTTCGTTGTATAATACATGGATAAAAAAAAAAGACTTGTGAAATGTTAAACTCGATATTGCTATAAATAAAGTTAAAAATGAGAGTGCCAGGCCGGACGACGACCCCACCGTTCCATAGGTTGGATCGCGTGCGGTCTGTAGGGGACAAGGAGCGCCTTCGGATAGCAACTCGTGTCAAAGGGTCAACTGGCACACCCTGTATAAAAGCGGCCGTCAGAGGGGGTAGGATTGTGTACAGCAGTGACCACCATGAAGACAACACTGGCGCTCGTGTTCCTGGCCACAGTGGCCATAGCAGCTGCGGTCCCGAGCCACGGACACAACAACAGGTTCCTCGGTAAGACGGCAGCTCAGTCTCGCTTATTAAATTATTAAATTTCCTTAGAATATATTGGCTTTGATGCTCTCATGGCGGTGTATATGAGCAGCATAGCCTTCTGGGTTATGGCGCAGTGTAATTATGACAGAGCCCAAAGTTTCGGAGGAACAAATTACATCCATCTTCAGGATCTAAGAGTAAGAAAAGCAACTAATGATGTGATTGTTATTTGATTCTCTCTGGTTGCTTGTTTGGTTTACTCTTCAATCCTGAAGATTGAGGCAGTAATTTACTCCGAAACGAGACTTTTGCTGGAGTATACGTCATCATAGTGACCACTAATGACGCCATGTTACAGCCGACAAGCAGCTTCTGCAACGTCAGAATGACATCCTGAAGCTTCTTGTGCGCATTGAACAGCCCAACTACTACGAGGACCAGGCTCAGCTAGGCAACACGTATGACATTGAATCCAGCATTAAAGACTACAAGGTAAGAGTCTGCAACATGCAAACGGACCTAACTGCCTCAGTCGGTCACGTAAAGATAAAGTTTGTCCCTCTGCTTAATTACGCATCACGCCATGAAAGCTTATGGGGAAGTGGAGGCATAGCTCCAGGCATTATCAATCTCGGCACTGGAGGAGAGTGGCCGGCTTACCCCCGAGGAAGGAGCCTCTGTTGCAACAGAGCAGGTTGCGCCGCAGCACCGGTCTCAATACTGTCCATTTCTCTTCAGGTTTAAGAATTATTCTGACCAATTTACAAATTCGCTTGGGAAGGTCTAGCTCGCCAACTGCCGTAAAGATGGCCGAGCGTGAAACAGTAAGTTAAAGTCCCGCCCAATCAAAATGTGTGGGGCAATGGAGGTATCGTCCAGGCATTCTTAACCTCGGTAATATATGAAAGTGAGTCGTAAGGAAGATGCCATCCCACCGCGGCGGCCTGGGTTCGATCCCGGGGTCTGGTCAAGTGGGATTTGTGGTGGACAAAGTGGCGCTGGGGCAGGTTTTCTCCGAGCATTTCGGTTTCCTCTGCCAATCTTCATTCCACCAAATGCTCCACAATCACCCTCACCTATCATCTGGAGCTGGTACAATAGGCCAGAAGTGGCCGCAGTACAAGGGACTTAGTCCCACCTCACTAGCAATAAAAAAGGTAGACGCCCAGGTCGTCTTAACCCTGGGAAAAGGGATGTCCTCTGGATTAGCCGATCTGGAAGCTGCGGAGAAGACAAAAATCTCTTACTCTTGTCGGGAATTGAAACCAGATTCCTCGGTCCTCCAGCCGGTAGAGTAATCGTTACACTGACTTAATAATGTAACCAGACAAAGTAATTGTTATGGGATTAGAAGGGCAGAGAATGGGGTAGCATGCTTTGTTGGATGTGATGCAGTATAGTGTACAAGTTCGCCGATAATTCGAGGGAATGTACTGCCCCCATCTTCAGGGTTAAAGATAAAGTAAAACAATCAGCAACAGTCTTGTTTACAGCTTATTTCTTACTTTGCTGCTTGTCTTACTCTTCAACAATAAAGACATAGTTCCCTCCGAAACGTCGGTGAACTTCTTCTGGACTACATGATGTCACATCCCAAAAGACAGCATTTGATGTTTTCTACTATGCTGCATAACCTCTGTACCTGACGCACTCATCTGTAATTCATGCACTGAAACAACGGTTCAGTTCTACCTGTCGGCATGATGAGTAAGACAAAGTACCCTGTTGCAGTACCCTGAAGAGGTAAAGAAGTTCGTGTTTGCCTACAAGAAGGGCTTCCTGCCACGTGGGGTGCCATATTCTTCCTACTACACCAGCCAGAGCTACGAGACGGAGCTCCTCTTCAAACTTCTGGTCGCGGCCAAAGACTATGACACTTTCTACAAGGTAATAACAGCTTTTGGAAGGTAACAGCCATTTTGTGACACAATAAGGCACCATCTACAAGATATTGACACATGCTGAAAAGTAATAATCACATTACAACACCTTATGAAAGAGAACAGAATAAATGTTACAGCCACGTTACAACACAACACCTTACTTATCAAATTAACAATAAAAGGTCACCTATTGAAGTTAGTGGAGTTACTTTAGGATATAGGCCGCGCCATAGCTCAAGCGGTTAGTCGCTGACTTCCCACCGCGGCGGCCCGGGTTCGATCCCGGGTCTGGTCAAGTGGGATTTGTGGTGGAAAAAGTGGTGCTGGGGCAGGTTTTCTCCGAGTACTTCGGTTTCCCCTGCTAATCTTCATTCCACCAACTGTTCCACAATCACCCTCACCTATCATCTGGGGCTGGTACAATAGACCAGAAGTGGCCGCAGTACAAGGGACTTAGTCTCACCCCACTAGCAATAAAATAATAGTTTAGGATAGAACAATAATGTGAAGAACAACTGAAGATCAGCTAATGTCTACATCTGCTCCTCAGACCGCAGCCTGGGCTCGTATCAACATCAATGAGCTTCAGTTCCTAATCGCCTTCAGTTCCGCCGTCTACGCACGCGAAGACTTGCAGGATATCGTACTGCCCGCTCCGTATGAAATCTACCCTTACCTCTTCGTGGATGCTGACGTAATTCAGAAGGCCTATGAGACAAAAATGTGGGGTAAGTAATCGAACTTCAAGTTCTAGAATTATTTTAGTATCTTTGGCACAGGACTTCATTTTATAAATTAAATTTTCCTTCAAATCTCCCGGTTTCGCTAAAAATTGCGGAAACTTTCCAGAGATATTTAGTTCGTGCCCTATTTCAGAATCGACATATCCGGTGGGGTGGGTAAAATTAAGACCGGTACCACTGCCACCAGTTTAAAACCAATTTTCAGTTAAACAATAATAATAACAAATGCACATATACATTTGTCCATATTCTAGACAGGATGTGAACCAGGGACTCAAAGGTTCGCTTAGTCTAAGAGTTTGCATTTAAAATCGCGTGGCTACACGGACCGCCGCTGATGATTAGTGACCCTGGAGAAACGTTACATCATCTCTAGAATTTACGCAATTGAGTCCTGAAAAAGGAAGACTATGGCAACTCCAAAGCGTTCTGGGGAAAATCTCGGCATTTCAATGTGAAATATTGTGTCAGAGCTACATGTTTTGTTTCCTTAATCAACAAGTGTGAGATATTCCATCAACATAAAAACTGTACACAACTGAATCAAATACATAGTATAGTTCCTTTATCACGTAATATAATTCGTCCGAGATAATTTGTTTAATATAGGAACTGTATATAATTTTTCCCGGAGTTCAAGTCTCGGTAGGGGCAAGATTCTTCTTCTAGCTACGTCTTCGAGGCTACTGCTGAGGCCCACTCAGCCTAATATCCAATGGGTACTTTCCATGAGGGTAAAGCGGCCGGGGCTAGAAGTTGACTAGTCACATTCAACTACTGCAAAAGTGAAGAATACCTGGATCTATACATCCATTCCACCTACGCCTTCATGGCGTGGTGCTTATTTAGTTAAGCACAGGGACAACTTTACCTTTTACTTATAATTATTTCAATTGCATATAAAAGACGAAATTTCTCTTTATTAATCGGCATTTTCGAAGCATATATATATATTTTTCTGTGGCGCTACAGCCCCAGTTTTGGGCCTAGGCCTACCTCCATAAAACTCTCCGTTTCACTTCGGTTTACTAGATCTTACACATTTGGTAGGACTCCTTGGGCGGGTGATCAGCTCGTCGCAAGGCCTCTATCTGTACACAAACACAGAAAAACGCACACAAACATCCATGCCCTGAGTGGGATTCGAACCCACGATCCCGGCTTCCGAGCGAGCGAAGACAGTGCATGCCTTAGACCGACCGGCTACCGTGACCGGCATATATATATATATATATATACACATCACATTCATCGTTATATACATTATCACTTCAACCAGAAATGATAATTTAATATTGTACAACTAACCACCAAGTCTTCTTGCGATGAAATTCACACCTTAAATGTTCCTATGAAAGCAGTAGACACAGAACCCAACAACTTCTAAACGCTAAACAGCCACAAAATGGCGCACTCTCTGAAAGATAACAGATACAAAATGGCGCACTCTCTAAAAGATAACAGATACAAAATGGTTCACTCTCTGAAAGATAGCCGATGCAAAACAGGATATTCTCTGAAACGTAAGCGCCACAGAATTTGAGAATGTCTAAACAGTGACAGTCATAAATTAGAACACCCTCTAAAGGTAACAGCCACAATATACGACGGCCTCTAAAAAGTAACGGTCATGATATATTCTCTAAAGGGTAACAGCTACGACACTATCTGAAATGTGACGGCTATTCCACAACAATACGAGACATTAAGTGTTAACTACGTACGTTCAAAAACCCGCACATTTTAAAATTATTCCAATTGCTTCACTGTTCTTAATTATATGTGTAATTCATCACAAGAAAAATCTTATACCATAGTAATTATTAAACATGTCATCTCCTGTCCTGTAAGTGTGACACGATGCAGTTGTAAACAAACCACAGCTTCGCTTGAACTCGGTTTCTGCCCTGTACAATTTCAGACGTGGGACTGACGTCGCATAAGACGTACGTGTTCCCAGCTAACTACACTGTGTACACCCCTGAACAAAGCGTCAAGTATTTCACAGAAGACCCGGGACTCAGCACCTTCTACATTAACTTCTATTACAACTATGCGCCCTTCTTCAATGGAACGGAATACGGCGTTCAGTACGACCGGCGTGGAGATCTGATCTACTACCTCCACCAGCAGCTTTTGGCCCATTACTCTTTGGAGAGGCTGTCCAACGATTTGCCCGACGTCGAACCTTACTACTATGACAAGCCCTTTCAGGTAAGAGCCAATACAAGTTCCTTGGAACGAAGTCTTGTATCAAGAAAGAAAAAAGTTAAAGTCATCCCTGTGCTTGATTAAGCACCATAGCATGAAGGCGTACGGGGGGAGTGAAGATATAGCTCCACCATTCTTAACCTCGGCATTAGATTGAGGTGAGCGGTCAGTTTCATGCCTCTACCAGTTTAACCGTGGGGAAACGTCTTTCGGTACCACCGATAGGAGGGTGGCCCCCAGAACCGGTATGGACACTATGGAGAAAATTTGTCTGCCCATGGCGGTAATCAGACACCAATTCTTCGGTCATCCGCCTTGAATCTAGTCAAGTCAGTAACCGGGACAATTTGCTCATAAAAGTGTATCCCTTTAAAATTTAAAATAACTTGATATATCAATAAGTTGCGTGAAATGAAGTTTATGGTATAATATTAAAACAAGTGGGTATTCTGTTCAAATTACATAGCTAAATAATTATTTTAACTCGAAAATTACGTTAAGCAGCTAAAAGAAACCCAGGATGAAAAATAATCGCAGCAGGGCTCCAGAAACATGAAGTAAATGACAAGCCAACACAGTTCGCTCGCTCACAGACTTCTGACAGCAGAGATTTCGTCTTGAAACAAAAGAATGCTGTTAAATAATTAGGTCTCCGCAACTGACGCACGATAAACTGCTTTCATATTGGCTAAGGGCTATGTTTAACATAATTCCGTGGCCAACGTATGTGACAAGCTACGTTAATTAGGACGTTTGCACGCGCAGCAATCCTTTCGCTTCTGTCTCCATCTCTTGGTGATTTTAAAGAACTACCTAGCACTTCAGCTTGGATTATAATGTTTTTAGATATGTAAAGTATATACTTTTTCTTCCTATATCCTTTTTTTTTTCTTAATCTGCATTTTCGTGATGAATATGATTAAACTGCCATATTTCTACGGATGCGGGAGGAATAGAGATTCTCAGTCCCAAACATGTTAATTATAATAATATATTTAGACTTCTTTCGTCAATGATCGACATTAATATGCCCATTGAGAATGTGTGCGCTTATTACTGGAGCCCTGGAGTAAATGACGTACAGTGCGTTCAGTTAAGGAGGAAACGGTGTTGCGAAGTTTCCTCCTTCATTGAACGTCCTGTATTTAACTCATTAATGCAACTGAATTATTTCTCGTTGCAGACCACGTACTATCCCAACCTGCGATACCCCAATGGGCAGGAAGTGCCTGTCCGTCCCTACCAGTACACACAAAGCAGCCTCTACGGCCACAGCGGGCACAGTCTCTACGAAAGCAACTTTGAAGGCGGGAATAAAGAATATTACAGTGGCAACTACTTGACCGGCAACTACCAGCCCACCTACTACTACGGTTACGCCAACAACTATAATTATTACTACCCAGAGGACATTCAGTTGTACGAAAAACGCATCCTAGATGGCATCGATATTGGGTTCCTCGTCTCTGTAAGCACAATGGTCTAGTACTCTCTCGTGACTGAACCCGAAGGTTCCACACCGCTAATACCAAAGTCCGCCACTGGACACGATCGTGAGCCAGTTCCATCCACCTCCCATCCTCACAACCTGTACACGTAAGATCCATCTTACTAATTCTCTGGTAGCAGAACCCGAAGGTTCCACACCGCTAATACCAAAGCCCGCCACTGGACACGATCCTCAGTCATTTCTTCAAGTTAACATCACAGTCTATTTATGTAACATGCATTTTAATATTAACGTTTGATATCGATTTTACAAGTAGCATATTTAAAATATATTTCTGCACCAAAATTTTTGTATGCATTTCTTGCTTCTTCTGTTCTTATTACACGTCTAGCCTATAATAACTTGAGTGGATTAACCTAAAAATTGTGTATCATATCATAAAATAATTCATTTAAGAAGCAGGGACTTTCAAAACTTATTTAAAGATCAATAACGCAAGTACTTAACCGATTTATTCCAACTGTGTTCAATTTACCCGATTTCGGTGACTGCGAAATTTTATAATGTGATCACAAATTGATGATGGATTCGACTCCCACTCGGTGCATAGATGTGATGTTTACTCTGGTCCAGAAAATCATGCCGATAGAAGAGACGCTAACGTCATGAATCTCCTTACTCTAGGAGGAAGCTAAAGTCAAGTATCCTTTGTACGAGGACTACTTGAAGGGCATCAATTACCTTGGTAACGTCATTGAGGGCAACGGTGATAGCATCAACAAGAAGTTCTACGGAGCCATTCTCACCTCCTACCGCCAGCTCCAGCCCTACAGTAACGTCCCGGTGAGTGCCAACACAGATCAGGAGTTCTCACAACAACCAGTGTTAGTACCAACACAGATCATCGGTTCTCAGAACATCCCCAGCGTTAATACTAACACATCGTTGGTTCTCAAAACCAGTGATAGTACAAACACAAATCAGGGGTTCTCGAAACAACCCTAGTGTTAGTACCAACACAGATCATGGGTTCTCGAAACATCCCCTGCGTTAACATTAACACATCGTGGGTTCTCAGAACAACCAGTGATAGTACCAACACAAATCAGGGGTTCTCGAAACATCCACAGCGTTGGTACCAACACGGATCATGGGTTCTCAAAACTACTTTAGTGTTAGTACCAAAACAGATCTGGGGGTTTCAAAACAACTCCAGTGTTAGTACCAATACAAATCAGGGGTTCTAAAAACAACCAGTGTTAGTACCAATACAAATCAGGGGTTCTAAAAACAACAAGTGTTGGTACCAATACAAATCAGAGGTTCTAAAAACAACCAGTGTTATTACCAACACAGATAAGGCGTTCTCAAAATGACCACGACGTTAGTAGCAGCACAAATCAGAGGTGTCCAAAACAACCATCGGATGAGTGCCAACGTAATTCAGAGGTTCTCAAAACAACCTCAATCAGTACAAACACCGACCAGGGGTTCTCATAACAGCCATGGCGTGAGTATCAACACATGTCAGAGGTTCTCTAGTATCGACATAAATCAGGAGTAAGCGCCAACATGACTATAGATTTACAACCGAAAATCGGAAAACAAAGTACAACTTTTCTTCTTTATCTTTAAATTGATGGAAGCAAGCAGAACATCCTCGTATCGATCTTCGGCAACGAATGAATTCACAGAAACGATTCCACAATTATACTAACATCTTGCGGTATCATCAATTTGTTAAAAGTACCTTCTTGATATTTAGGAATTCCAGGAGAGAGAAATTCTAACATTATAATTGATTAATATTCCTGATACACTCTTAATATATAAAATACACCTACTTAAGAAGTTGTAATATCTTGACAGGTTGCTCCCAGCGCCCTCCAGAATATCTTCACTGTCCTGAGGGACCCAGCAAACTACCAGATCCTTAAGCGCATCGACTACCTCTTCAGGAGATACAAGAACTCCCTGCCTCAATACACCTACCAGGAGGTAAGTCCATGCACATGCGCAGTGCTTAGTATTGTTTAAAATATCTCTGAGGGTGTCATACCTTCAATAGGGAAAGTCCTGTATGTCCAATGGAATGTCGGGTACAACGATTTTGGTTTTCATCATATGTTCAAAATTTACTCCTGTAACTTTCTAATTATCATGCAATGATCTGATGACTAATTACGCACCGTCAAAGAAGTTTTAAATGAAAATAACTGCAATAAATAAATAGCGGGAAAGCATGACAATCTTGGAGACACTCGGTTGGTTCCCGAAAATAATGCGCGCCCTGTGAATAGAGCTTCCAATCTTACAGGATTTGAGGTTCCCACAGCGGCGGTTATGAAGCGTACACATTCCTTCCAAATCATTATCATACAGTCATTCCATTCTACATGGTCTGATTGCTGATATCGTCCATAAATAAATTAAAAATAAATAATGGATAAGTACCAGTATAACATCCACTGAGATATCAATGGAATTCTCATCAGATGTTACGATTATAAACTTCTCATGCTTTCTGTCGCATTCCTTCCAAACTCCCGTGAATAACAGACACAAATAATCAACCGTAAACAGTCTCTCTATACAGCATACTACTCTCCACATGGCAGCACGAGGTAGCGTAGTTGGTTTAGGCACTATGCTACAAGCCGCAAGGTCGGAGGTTCGATTTCCGATAAGGTAATTTGATTTTTCAATTGACCTTATCCTTCTAGCCGCATTATGGCCCTGAAGTGGATTCAGCCTCTAACGAAATGAGTACCAGGAATCTTCCTGGGCGTAAGGCTGACAACCTCGCCGCCATGTGTGAGCCGATTGTCTAGAAAATGTGGAAGCCTCGATGTCTCACAACCCTATGGACCTTCACGGCCTGTTAAAGGATAGCTTTACCTTTTCACATACCCACATTAAATTAACGTCAGTATTCAAATAATATATTAATGATACATATAAATGAAATATTTCTCGCTCGTTTGTGACCTGCTACATAATTTGTGTTCATATGGAGCAATATCGCTAGACAATTTGTTGCTATGGTAACCAGAAATTGCTTTCATCTCAGAGTTATGTTACGTTTATGCGTTGGAAATTATGTCCGAAACATGCCTTAGCCCACAGTCTGTTCTCTTCCTGTTTTCAGCTCGCTTTCCCAGGTGTTACGATTGAGAACGTCGACGTCGACAAGCTGATCACCTACTTCGACTACTTCGACATCGACCTCGACAACGTGGTGAACGTGAAGACGGCCGAAGACGGCCAGTTCATTGACTACCGCGCACGCCAGACGCGCCTGAACCACAAGCCATTCACTTACAAAATCGACGTGAACAGTGATAAGACAACTGACGTGTACGTGCGGGTCTTCCTGGGCCCCAAGTATGACTACCTGGGCCGCGAGTTCAACATCAATGACCGCAGGCACTACTTCGTTGAGATCGACCGCTTCCCATACAAAGGTACATGTCTCTCTAACAAGATGGTTATTTAACGATGCTGTCAGCATCAACGCCTCTGTGGTCTAGTGGTCAGAGTTCCTGGTTTCAGCTCCAGAGGTCCCGAGTTCGACTCCCGGCGCTACCAGATTTTCTGAGAAGTAATTGATCTGGAACAAGGTCTACTCAGACTCGTGAGGACAATTGAGGAGCTATTTCAAGGAAATAGCGGCTCCGGTCTAGAGAACCGAGATTAACGGCCGTGATGATTCGTTGCGCTGACCACGCGACACCCTCTATCCGCTAAAGTTCGCCGATTAGCGGCGGTCGCTCGGTCGGTATAGGTCGCTTGCGGACTAAAGCCACGGAGTTTGCTTTCTTTTTTCTCAGCATCAAGACCATATAGCGTCATTGATTACTGAATACGAAACAGTTGGTGGAATGAAAATTGGAAGGGGAAACCGAAGTGCTGGAAGGAAATCGACTCCAGTACCACTTGGTTCACTACAAATCCCATATGACCTGACCTGGGACTAAACCCAGGTGGCCGTGGTGAGAAATAAGCGACTAACCATACAGAGGAGGCCATGTTACAGCTCAGGCGGTTACTCACCGGCTTCCCACTGTGGAGGCCCGGGTTCGAGCTCAGGTCACGTGAGATTTGTACTTCGGTTTACCCTGCCAATTCTCATTCCACCGCCTGCTCCACATTCATCATCTATCATCTGAGGCTGGTACAATAGGGTAGTTTGTGGCCGACGTAAAAGGTGAACCCAGTCTCACCCCTCTCCAAGGAACTAAACTAAACTGAACCACAGATAGGGAGAAGTCAAAGTGCTATATTCCTAGAAGTCCGTCAATGGAGCCTATTCGAAATCTAGGAACAATATTTAAAGTCCATTTTAATATTATAGTCAAATCTATGCCAAGGTTTCCCAAATGGTCCCTTCTTCTATTGTTTTCCAACGAAATGCCTGTATGAATTTATTTCCACCGTGTATGCCAAGTTATATTCATCTCAGATCTCATAGCAAAACCACAGTGGTCTAGGGCTAGAAATTAGTCTATTTAATAGACGGTTTCGAGTGACGTAACCAATCTGTTGGGGCCCTCTTGCAGTCCAAACCGGCAAGACAACAATCCAGCGCAACTCCCGGGAGTCCAACGTCGTGGCCTCCGACTACCCAAGCTACAGAACCCTGCTGCGAAAAGTGGGTGACGCGCTTGAAGGCAAGGACCAGTTCTACATCGACAAGGTGAGTAAGAATTTCGCGAAACAATGGTTCCGTGTTGCGGATTCGTACGAGATTAAGTAACAAAATCCTGCCAGAGAAGCTAACAGTTGGTCAGGTGCTCAAGAAATTTCCATTTAAGTAAGCCGTATTCACAAAGCCACCCACTACTCCCTATCCTGGGCCAGATGAATCCAGCTCACGCCCCCCAACTTATTTCTTTAAAATCAGTTTGAATATAATCATGTCTGCGCCTGTCTTCAAAGTTGTCACTTCAGGTTTTACTACCAAAACGTGTATTCATTTCTGTTCGCTTCCTTGCATGCTCCATGCTCTGGCCATCTCAACCCCCCCCCCACCAATCGATCTGCTTATTTTATAACATCTGGCTAGGAGTACAAATTACGAAAGTCCTCGTTCAATAATTTTCTCCAGTCCCCACGCTACCCGTTACTTCATAAAGTTCAAAACATGCAAACAAAATTCTATGGCATGGATTATGCAGAGGCGCAAGAATGTCCTACCCAGCTGAGCTGCTCTCAAATATACCTCGCGTTCCAATGCGTTCACAAGAAGGCTAGTGCGTTTAGAATATTCACAATCGCATTGAAACCTTAAAGCCATTTAAATAATGGAGAATACTATATTGTAACAAGTGATGCCGTATAGTATAATAGAATTCTACTGACCTTTCGGAGAAGCGTACTGACATATGCAGGGCAGGGGAACAAATTACAGACCACGCTGCTTGCTTGACCTCCTCTTCGACCCTGAGGATTGAGTCAGTACTCTCATCTGCAATACCAAAACATACAGCGTCACATACCATAAATTTATTACTCTCCATGGTCATCGCTGGAGAGCCGGGATAGCGTAGTCTGTATAGCAACTGGTTGCGGGCTGGACGACCGAGGGGTCGGAGTTCGAGTCCGGTTAGGGTCAAGAATTTTCTCTTCTCCATGTCGTCCAGACCGGCTCTGAGGCTCAGACAGCCTTCTATCCGATGGATACTAGGGACTATTTCCCAGGAGATAAAACGGCTGGGGCGTGAAGCTAACCACTCACCTCCAACTAGTGCCAAGGGCAAGAAAATGTGAATCTATGCATCCACTCCTCCGCACGCCTTCATGGCGTAGTGTTTAATTAGTTAAGCACAGGGACAACTTTACCTTCATGATTATCGTTGTGATAACGTGAAATATGAGGGACAGAAAAGCTGGAAGGACATATAAAGGTTATTGTGGGGCACGTCAGTTTCGAGCATGCACGCTACACAGAACCTGACAATGCTCATTAGCCTGGGTGTTTGTAAACGACTTTGTTCACTCTCGTTAACTTCAGTGCTCACATCTCCATTATAGGAACCAACCGCTTATTGCTGTTGAAGGATTAGTACCTATTTATCCTGATAAAAAAGTAAAATTGTCCCTGTGATTAATTAATTAATTAAGCACTATGGCATGAACACATATGCGGGAGTAGAGGCATCGCTCCAACAGTCTTGACCTTCATACCCCGGCCGCTTTACCCCCGAGGAAAGAATCCCCGGTACCCATTGGGTAGGAGGCTGTGTTAGTCCCAGAACCGGTCTGGACGCCGTAGAGAATAGAACCTCGGCCTTCCAGCCCGTATCCCGTCGCTAAACTGACTCCTGTTTATCTTAACAATCATACGAAACACATAAATACAATACGAGTATGTAGGCAAAACGCAAAGGAAGAGGTATGTATAGTTAAGGCTATACTTTAAGAGGTTAAAAGCTCACGAATTAATTGCAACTGCTTGGCACTCGTAAATCATCTTCCATAAGTGTCTTCACGGTTATGTATATGGCCTAGGCAAGATGCCTCTTGGTGCATCACAATTCGATTCAGTATGCTTTCGTGGGTCACCCATTGTATTTATTGCGTAATAAACTTTGAAAAGTCCGGTATACATTAGCGCCTGTGGAGTTTTGTTTAGAGCACACACAGTACAAAGCTGTCAGAGAAGTGTTCTATCTTTCAGGAGACTATAATGTTTGTACGTTAGGAAAGCCGTTTTAAATGTTATTTTTATTCATATTCGATCAAACGGGCAGTGAATATGTAAGAAATTGCAATTAAACATATTTCTAAAACTCGCTGCTAAAATGTCTGGCCCGTCAATTCAGCTTGCATCTACACGTGCTAATTCAGATATCGGTTGTCCACGCGTTTCCATATCCAGCTTCAGTTCATGCAACAGTGGCACATTGTTCAACATCACGTCATTCGCTTTTACACCCTAACGGCCATTTTTTCAAGGACTGCAGCAGCTAAATAACACATTCCAAGGAACTGAGTCCTTCTTGAGAAGCTACCAGTTGCTTAGCCACTTAATAAATTGCAAATAATTTACGGAAACCGAAGGTTCATTACCGTGTTCACAAAAGGCCGGCATGATCTTTAACTTCAGCCAGATGAATCAGTCCACAAACCGCCCCCCACGCAACCCTATTTCTCCATTTCTTGTCTTCCTTCTCGTGCATATAACCCTCAAAGACCCAGTTCAATGTTACACGCGTCTACATTTTTCAAGTTTTCCAAATAAAATTGTGCACACATTTTCCAGTTAACCCCAGGTGAGCTATATATCGTATTTGGCACTTCTTCGTTTATTAACCCTATAATTCCATGGCAGGGATATAAAGTGATCTATTTCAGTATTTCTCACCGAAATAGTTGGTCTACAGTAACGCTCTAGACTTGTATCCGGGAGGTCTGAGTTCGAACCATAACCGGGACACCAAATTTCTTTGAGTTGTTTCGTGGTTTTCCTCAGTCTCTGCAGGAAAATGCCAAAACAGTACCTCGATTAGGCGACGACCGCTTCCTACCAAATCCTTTCCAGTTCATTAACAGTATTACCGTTCGATGCCATAAAGTCTAGTTACTGGCAGCATCGTAAAGTAACATTCAATAATTTTTATTTTTCAGTACTTTGTCATTTTATCTCTTCTGGGTCTAAATACCGTCCTCAGTACTTCGTTCCCTATGTATTTTCCATGAAAGCACTAAACGATACGTAATCACCCTGGTAGGAACACAACCCGTCATACATTGCTCACTCAGACCTCTGCTCATTGTTCTTTCCTCCCTTTGCAGACCGAAAGCTACTGTGGCTACCCCGAGCGTCTGCTGCTCCCTAAGGGCAAGAAGGGAGGCCAGGCCTTCACCTTCTACGTCATCCTGACGCCTTACAACCAGCAGGGCGAACATGACTTCGAGCCTTACAACTACAAGGCCTTCAGCTACTGTGGAGTTGGATACAACAACAAATATCCTGATGACAAGCCTCTTGGCTTCCCCTTCGATCGCCCCATCTCCGGAGCGGACTTCTACACCCCCAACTCGTACTTCAAGGACGTGGTTATCTTCCACAAGAAACAGGAGGATGTGAATGCAGCCACCACATACTGACGGCATGCCACAGAACTAGAGGAAAATATAAATATGTTAAGTTATACTGGACGGTCCAAAAGTCTCTGTGTTATGTAAATTAAATTGCTAACAAAATTAGACATAATGATTGTTTTGGAAATAATTTATTTCAATTGTATAATTATTCGAAGTCACCACACATTTCAAAATATATGCAAGCTACTCTGATGAAGAGTGGCATCCGCTCACCCAGGGACTTCTTGACCATTCTGTATGACCAATCCGTCCTTCGTTATCTGTCGATGAAAGGCATGGACCAGGACACTCTCCGGAATTTTACATGTTTAGAGACAATAGTTATGTCCTCCAGTACAAATGTCGTCTTTTTTACTAGCTTGCAATAAATGAAAGTGATTGAAAAGCTGCTTTTGATTTTGTGTTGTTCTCGAACTTCCATCATATTCCTTCAGAAACCTATCAGTGCACAAAAATCCATGCATTTGGTGATGAATGGTTTACACATATTTCATTCAAGCACACTGTGATTTCACATATCCTACCGACCTTCATGTTTATTTATTGGTGTTAGAAACCTTCAAGTGGGACAATTAACATTTATTTCTCCTTCACGACAACAAATGTCTAATTGCATTCATTTATGTAATAGACAGGATATATCTGGGAATTAAATTCAATTCCTTTACTTCAAAAGCCATCAGTTCCCATGTGGTTGCTACACTGTACCACCATTCACACAAAGTACCATTTAAATCTTCAATATCATGTTTCTGGACATCATCCACCATCCAATTTTTTTACTTTAAAACAAATTTTGGAGACATTGTTTTTAAATAAAAAACAGGTCAGTAGTTTAGATAAAAAAACAATGATAGATAATGTCCAGGAACATAATACATCCATATTATACATACATACATACATAGATACGGATACATACTGTATCCGTTTCTACGGACCATTGTCACAAACTTTTAGAGCTTATTCATACAACATACTCGCACTCAATTACATTTCTTTTCAATATATTATCAACAAAACTTACTTAAAATATCAACTTCAATTAGTAAGTAAAAAGTAAAAGTAAAGCCATCCCTGTAACAGGCCGCGAAGGCCCATAGGGTTGTGAGACGTTGAGGGTCCCACATTATCTAGACAATCAGCTCAAAGATGGCGGTAAGGTTGTCAGCCTTACACGCCAGCCATGCTTTACTCCCCAAGGAAATTATTTAATTCCTTGTACTCATTTCTGCTAGAGGCTGAGTTGACATCAGGGCCATAGTGTGCCTGGAAAGATTAGGTTAATTGAAGAAAATCCAATGACCTCATTGGGACTTGAACCCATGACCTTCCGACTTGTATTAGTATTTACTTAATTCCAAAAACTTGCTTATCACGCACCTATCATTATCTCGCTTCCTTACTGTAACCATGAACTGTATCTAGCAACAGCAAGGGAAAAAAACTGATCTGATGTAAAAGATACAAATTATTATTTTGCTTGTAGTTTGACTCGGACTAAACAGAATCAAATGGTATAAGTGGTGAATAATAAATAGTAGAGGATGCAAATGGGAGCACTCCTGTCTTAATCTGAGGTATTATCCTGGAATCTGCCTATAGGGAATAAGGAAAACCAGGGAAAACATGAATCAGAATAACTGATGTCTGGGTTGAGATTATAAATTGAGACCTCCCGAATATGGAAGGGTACTAAACTGCAGTCTTCATAGTCACCGCCATAAGAACCTCACATCTTCAAATTAAGTTATTCTAATCACTAAAATGCAGACACTCAAAAATACCGAATTTCATTAAAACTCATTAAACCATTTCAGAGATGAATCATGTTAAGTAGATAGATGTGCAAAAAATGAAACTTTTGAGAATAATCAACAGCAGTTTATCACAATATGTTTTATTGCTTTTGTAGTAATCATACAACATACCTCTGCTCCTCAAGGGGCCCAAGTGCCATACAAAACACATACATCACGCTATATCACAACACAGAACTACGTAAGTATATACAGTTGCTGGAAGGATGCTGTAGTCAAATAGACAAATATGAGGCAGTGTGCTCAACTGTCATGTCACAAGGAACTAAACATTACAAAATGAAATTACAATAAATAATACAACACAGAGTGAAAAAGTGGTGCTGCAGGAGCAAATGCTTTACCAGCTGATGAAACTGTCACACACCCACCCCCTCAGTTTAAAACACATTAACGTACTCAAAACTTTATCAAAATTTCCAAACACTGTCATGAATACTAGTTCTGGTACTGTAATTCTTACAACAGTCTTATTTACATTAATGGTTACAAAGACTAGCACAAAATAAATTTATTTCAGGAAGCAGAAAAACAAATGAAATGTCAAAATGTCAAATCCCTTCAACAGAGCCGGAGAGGTCAGTTGCTGGGTTCTCCTACGCAGTCATACCAATCATGCAGATGACCATTACACATTTTTTTCATTTATGTTTCAGGATTTGTTTTGACATTTACAGTACAGCCAACTTCAAAATATATTATCATTTACACACCACTGGTTCAGCTAAACATCCTAAAAGGATTAAAACACAAAAATTAGAAGCCTTCTGGGTTATAATGTCATGTGGGTTGGTGACAAACTGATGTTTCCGAGGAACTGAGCTGAGTTAAACCTGCACTTGTTTCTGCTCGTTTCTTGTTTGGCTTACTCTTTGATCCTGGAGATGGAGGTCCTATGTTCCTCCATTATTTTCGGCTCTCTCTCTGAAATACACAGAGTTACAACCAAAAAAACCAAACCCTTCACAGTAACAAACATGAGAATCCCAAATGTAACATAAAAATTAAAAAGTTTTGAACTGTGAATAAACTTAGATTTCATGATACTGAACTCTAAACAAGCAACAAAATATTGTTTTAACTTGTATTCTCAATACAATAAATACTGTGCCTCTAGTACAGTAAGTAGTTCTAGAACTGTGACCCACAGTCCACGTTGAACTATTAACAAGAGTTTATAAAATATAATTTTAACTGGCAAAGAATGAGTGTTACATCATCTACAAAAGCATTAAAATAATGAAAAGATGGAGACAGAAATCAATAAAGAACTTTAACAGCCCACAGTTACGAGTATTAATACTTCCATTGGCAAACCATGAACATATCACAATATAGCTGCCTGTATAACTGATGCCACATGCACAACAGTCAGTAATATTAGGTAATCACTCCAGAAATTTAATATCTTCTCATTAAAAAAAAAAGAGCCGGAAAAGAAAACAGTACTATAATCACTTTTTGTCTATGATGGTACATCAACCAAACTCCTGTTCAGCCCCATAAGGATGTGCGACCAAATGCCATTCAATCCTGCATCAGTTATAATTTAGCTTGCAGTAGATCTAATAAGGCTTAGACACTGTTGCAGAAGTAAAATAAGATCATATCCAAGTAGGAGACAAGAAATAAGGCTCTCAATGTTAAATACATCCATTTTGGTGACCAGTGCCCCAGCATCACAATGTAGGCCACAACCTGGTAACATTCCCCAACATACTGCAAAGAGATTATTCACGCCAGTAAAACAGAATGTAACCTACACAATCCACACCGACTCAATAAATTGCAGAGTAATGGGATGAAAATGCATGCCTTACAAAACAATGATGCAAAAAAGCGAGCAAGGATTGACTGACATTCATCAATCATCATTCCTAGTGAGGTACTATCAAAGCGTCACTGAGTCATGACTCACTTAGGAATATCGATGGCAGAGAGATTCAGAAAATGGAAGACAACTGAGTCCTAAGCTGTAAAGTTAGCACGACTCTTTACCCTAGATCATCATAACTGTCATCATTTCCAGTAACTTCTGTTTCAGTTGATTACTAAACAGTGTTGTCAGTATTGAGATTATGTGCCATCAATTATTTGAACACGGACTGATTGTGTGGAATAAAAATTGGCATGGAAAACTATGTCCTAGGAGAAAACCTGTCCCATTGCCACTTGTGCAAGGGATTGTGTGGAATAAAAATTGGCATGAAAAACTAAGTCCTAGGAGAAAACCTGTACCATTGCCACTTGTGCAAGGGAGTGGGTACAGCTCCTCTGTGTCTAAGCACCATGTTATAACAATATGTAGGGTATGTGGTGGTATGTCTCAACACAATCTACACTTTGGAGTACATGGAGGATTGTCAGTTTTATGTTATACGAAGGGGGACCCAAAAATAACCGGAAATGACCTGTTGCACGCGCATGCTNTCTCATAGTTACATTACTCTTACTGTAAGAGAAGCAAGTGCCCATGGAAAACACAATGGCTCCAGAGTCAATCTGGACACAGCAGCAACGAAGAGGAAAATCCCTACCATTATGGTAGCTGAAATAATTATTTTAATGCTTTTGTAGATGATGTAACACTCATTCTTTGCCAGTTAAAATTATATTTTTATAAACTCTCGTTAGTAGCCCAGCATGGACTGTGAGCCACAGTTCTAGTACGACTTACTGTACTAGAGGAACAGTATTTATTGTATTGAGAAGACCCAGGATCGAAACTGGGCCGCTGTGGTGGGAAGCCAGCGACTAACCGCTTGAGCTATGGCGCTATTTTTCATGCTTACATTCCCAGAAACAAAGATCTGTGTTCGATTCATGACAAAGGGAAAATATATAATAATTCTTAAACAATTTTCTACCAACAAGTTTGTTCACCAAAATATATAATTTATGTTGATGGTAGCCCACTGTGAGAACTCAACTACTGACTACAGCCACACTTTGCCACAAGGTTATGATTCTAGGATCAGTGGCCCATGCAGTATGGCTCTTGCCTTCAGAGTTTGAGATCCAAGTTCAGTTCTCGGTTAAGGCAGGTACATTTTTACTACATAAAGAACATTCTCCCATACAATAACTTCCAAGATGTGCAATTTACATATCAATTTTTTTGAAGAAATGCAACATGTGCCGTGAGTCTCCCTCTGTGATTTACTTGCTGCGTTGTAGTATCCGCTAATTTCTCTTATGAGCGAAGCCAATAGATGGTCTCCTGATGATTATAGACTGTTAGTAAATAATGTGAAAGTGAAACAAGTTATAAATTTAAACATAATTAGTGTCTTTGTGAAACGACCCGGCATCAAAGAATTGTAAACATTCCATCTTGTTTTGGAGTGTTTGTAAACAAATGCAATCGATCTTCGCTGTAGTCCGTAGAGTCTATTTTCTGATCGGCTAGAACGGAAATGGACACGAGGAGGAAATTTGTCACCATATGTTTCCCAGTTATGTTGTCCAATGAGATATAAATAATATAAACGCACGCAGTCACAGGAGCAAGACACAACACAGAGCACAATACACACATGAATGTAGAAAGAGTGCTCCCACAGAGTAGGATTGGCGTGATTCGTGTATTGAGATAAGACATATGACAAATCCTGAAAAGTTTTAATATTTAAAATTTATTATTATACATGACAAATATATATTTTAGTCATTTTAGTATGAAGACATCAGGGCATGCAAAGCAGTAGTTTGATGTGCATAGAGAAGCACCTGAAGATGGCACATTAGTGCTGAAACATGTAGTGCAAAAGAGAAGAGTAAGGTGAAAAAGTGTGTGCACTGTAAGACGGTTGGCATAAATCATGGACATGAATCAGTGCAACAGGATGCTAAAATATAAGATATAACCCCGTCACGAATACAAATAGAGCTGAGACGTGATAAATGAATTATTTTTGGTTAGTCCAGTTTCTCTCATATTATGAGATTTTGGTTTATTCAGGAAGTCGCACGTGAATATTCATCCAACATATTCAGTTGTTTTCAATGGTGATCCCCAAGATAAAAGTGTTCATATACGCATTAACTTTCTTAGGTTATGCATGGAGTTGTTATGGTTCAGGTATAATAAGCAACTTGCGGGATGCGGTTCTTGCCGCAGAACATGTATTTGGTGATATATTTGAGAACATCATCACAGTTGCTAAGAAATTTAAAATTGTAAAAGTATTCAGAATAAAGTCAGAAGTATGCGACAATAATATTACCATACTTTTGTGACTGTGGCATCTTGTGTTTCAAATATTTGCAGTGATGTTGCCCACTAGTATTCACAACTGTGAAGAGATGAAATAAGATGGTTTTGAGTGCAATTTAAGGTTCTCACAACAGTAGTTATGAAAAATTAAGTGTTTTGGTACTTACATGGCATTATATCCTAGAAGACAGAACTTTTCAAGAGTTTTATGATTTGTATAGCTCACATAATATTATGATACTGAAATAATTATAATTACATTAGTAATATACAAATGAGACTCTACAATTTTCCGAAACTCAGTTGGGTCCAATAGATAGAGCTAGCCCCTATCTCCTTTGTCCATAGATTGTCTATTGGACCCAACTGATTAGGTCTGACCTGAGGATGAGGACAGAATCCAGTCTCCGAAACGTTTTTAAAAAGAAACAAGACAGTTTTTAGAAACCAGACAAGACAGTGGATAATGTCTAAAAACATAATATTTTACTCAAAATTGTTAGAACTATTTTTGAGAAACTAGACTTCGTGTGCACGTGTGCAGGTGCATGCGAGTGAGAGAACATGAGTGTATGAGAGGGGGAGACAGGGGGGAAAGTGAAAAAGACACACCTGAAAGGCCACTAGTTTTGAAACTAGAATGTTCATATTCACCATGCACTCACCTACGATGTCATCTATGACCATTAAGCACTCATATACGAATATTATAAATTTATCTGCAGTATTAACAACATCGTAAATCCTTGTCTGATGTGTGGGATACGCCCTACAAAAACAACTTGATCCATGTCACACAAACTCAATGGGAACAACGGAGCTCAACATATGGAAAATAAAACAAATATAAACGCAGAAGCATTGCGAACAGGAGTTAAGACATTTGTGCACAGAATCAAGAACACTGTCAAGAGGCCATCATAAACCCTTCACTTCACACAGGGTTGCTACTTCTCTCACAACATTATGCAACCACTGCTCTGAAAATGCAACAAATGACAGGAACAGAGTTCCCACCTCATGACTCATAGTACGCGGGTTCAAATACCCGGTGGAGGTCATCGAATTTTTAAGGGCGGAAAAATTCAGGGAAGGACTTTAAGCCGTGGGTCCCGTGTCGTAGCTTTATGGCACGTAAAAGAACCTCATATCTCCAAAGGAGGTCACTGAGCCAAATTAACGGACGTTTCCCGCCCAACAGCAGTCTCTAATACCTCTGGTAGATGGGGGAAGCATTATAGATACCTCTCAGCTAGTAGAGCTGGTCTCGCTGGCTGGGCGGGACTGATGGTAAGCACCAGTACCGGTAGGATATAGAGACTGGTAGAAATCATAGAGGGAAGCACAATGGACCAATACAGGTCTCAGTGCATGGGGAAACCCACCCTCTCCAATAATTTACTAATTAACTACTGTCAGCAACCTTCTACAGCTCGCCAAACTCGCCACCTGTCGTGTACTTCTTCTTCCTTGGAATACAGTAGCACGCTTCCTTCTGACTGTCTATGTATGACTTGCAACCTAATGTTATTGTACCAGTGAATAACATCTTGGCTGCTGCCTTACATCCTGAAAGCAGATGCAATCATCAGTGTACCATACTATGAAATATGAAAATACACAAGAACATTAACAAAGGTCCCATTCTACTTACTGAAATGACATATCAGATATGACTAAACTGAATTAGATTTGATGGGGGGGGATCATTTTTTCTCTTCTTCAAAGCATGCAGCTTGGCTCTGGGTTGCACCCAGCCTCCCATCCAATGAGTATCGGGGGGTCATTTTCTCAGGGGTAAAGCAGCTGGAGCATGAAGCTGATCACTCACCTCTATCTAGTGCCAAGGTTAAGAATGTGTGGAGCTTTACTTCCACTCCACTACCAGTTTTCACTGCATGGTGCTACTTCAAGCACAGGGGCAGCCTTACCTTATACCTTAAGCGGCCTCCGTAGTCTAGAGGTAACGTTCCCACCTCATAACTCGTGGTACGGGGGTTCAAACCCGGCGGAGGTCGTGGAATTTTTAAGGGCGGAAAAATTCAGGGAACAAGTCCTCTGGGAGGGACTTTACGCCGTGGGTCCCATGTCGTAGCTTTACAGCACGTAAAAGAACCTCATATCTCCAAAGGAGGTCACTGAGCCAAATTCAGGATGTTTCCCGCCCAACAGTAGTCTCTAACGCCTCTGAGAGATGGGGGAAGCATTATAGATACTGCTAAACCAGCAGAGGCGAACTCGCTGGCTCGGTTGGGACTGATGGTACGCACCAATATCGGTAGGATATAGAGATTGGTAGAATATCATAGAGGGAAGCACAATGGACCAATACTGGTCTAAGTGCATGGGGAAACCCACCCTCTCCAATAACTAACTAACTAACTAACTACCTTATACCTTACGTATGACTGAAGATTTAATGATGGTGCCCCTTTACGCATGTTGTTCATACCTTTCCCTATTGTCTGACCAGCCGCTACCTCATATTTTTCACACGCTTTGTACAGGCATCGCTTGAAGTCAAAATCACACTGTTCCTTATCTTGTCCACAAGTATCATAACAAATATCATGATCATCACAGCATACTGTCATCTCATTCACTGGCAAATTTTCTGTGGGTATCTGAAAAGAATTTTGGAAACGTGGTTAATAACAAAATATGGTTCACAGTACCGACATTTTAATGGTACGAGTATAGTTTCTTACTTATTATTTAGTTCAAAACTAAGCACAATAGATCACTGTAGGTTGCGGTGCAAGGGCCGAGAAGGCCCACCCCTTATACATTCATTCATCAGTTCAAAAGTGGTTACCTCATTTAACTCCCACTTACACAACAGCTGCATTCTCAAGTTGGTGCATAACTCAAAATTGCTGCTACTCCTTTGGTTTTGGTGCCATTATGTTTTATTAAAAAAGTCAAAAAGCTATTAAGTTTAATACAGTTGTGCTGAATTTAAGTTTCTCACATTAGTAGCTATGAACCATACTGTGGTATGACGCCTGCAAGCTGGAATAGTGGAGCCAAGCAGCCGTTCATTGCTGGGCAATGACTCGGTAAACAAGTTCCTGCAGGAATGAACATGCATGCAACAACAGAAGAAGTACTATTTCTGTGCAAGGCAAGGTAAACAAACCTCTATAACAATAGTGGAATTGTTAGGAAATGGGGTTTTCTGTTGGGGCCACCCCGAGGCTATATAACGAGGAACTCAGGCCAGCTTGAATCAGAATTGAGGGAGTCTCACGAGACGGCAATCGAAGGTGATTGAGAAGAAATGGCAAGAGAGGAATTTGGCTGTGTAAAGATTTCATGCTGTACATACAGTGGGACTGTCATAAATCTGTTGCTAGGGAATGGCTGGTGAAGAAAGCGGGATGGAAAAGGCTTAGCAGGTCCTGCTATGATTTTTAAAGTGTGAGCATCACTGAAATTGTTATAATTAATTGTAGTTACAGTTTGTAAGCATACATAAAATCATTCACCAATCCATACCCAGTCTCTAGTCACTCTAAAATGTACCAATATTATCTTCTTCGGTGTGATGCTGAGTATAAGACTACATGGTAATACATTCCAGAAGACAGTACTATTCATATTCACTGCTGAATTTCAGATAATTATGGGGAGACTATTTCATGCAACATCTGCAGATCTGAGAAGCTTCAGGTGGACTCCTATAAGACTACATACTGTTACATAGCAAGATGTTACTCTCATTATGATACATCAGTTATTTACAAATCCTATTTGTTTTCAGTTTTAGACAAATAATTTCACTGTGCTTCAGCTGTCCCCAAAAACACTCAATTACATGAAACTGTGTTAATGTGAAATTAAAATTAAGGTGTATACTTGTATGTACGTACATAAGCACACAGTAATTTTACCTTATTTCTATAATTTTTAGATGTCACTTCTTATTTTACAGAATAAATGTAGTTTGTCTTCCAAAAAGAAAACAAATCAGGAAAATATTTTGACCTGTGAAATATGAGCAAGTGAAGAAGTGTGGAACTATGTGATTTATAGAGGTCTCTCAGTATTCAACAGTCAAATGAAGGATTCTAAGCCAGTTCAATCCATTTCATATACAGCCTTCCCTCAAGATAATTTTGAAATTATACTGCCATATCCTTCTGTTTTCAGCTCTCTTAACAGAATTTGTTATGTATCTCTTGTCTTTCCGTCTAAACTATATGTCCTGCCAATCACATTTTATTTTATTTCAATATCTTAATAATATTATGTGAGCTATACAAATCATAAAACTCTTGAAAAGTTCTGTCTTCTAGGATATAATGCCATGTAAGTACCAAAACACTTAATTTTTCATAACTACTGTTGTGAGAACCTTAAATTGCACTCAAAACCATCTTATTTCATCTCTTCACAGTTGTGAATACTAGTGGGCAACATCACTGCAAATATTTGAAACACAAGATGCCACAGTCACAAAAGTATGGTAATATTATTGTCGCATACTTCTGACTTTTTTCTGAATACTTTTACAATATGGCGATCATACACGTCACTAAATTTGAAGTTTCTTTGTAGTTACCACACCTACGATAAAACTACTGAAACCTATCCAACCTTCCGAATTTTAAATTTTATTAAAGAATAACAGAAACCACTCCAGCAACATAAATAACAAAACTAATCATCATATTATAAATATGTGCTGCTTTGCATGTAAGTTTTTAAAAAGTATAAAAGGTAGACTGGTCAGTTAACACAAGTCTAACCTTCAATCCAAGGGAGCCACAACCATCACTGCTAGGCTTGTGGTACTTATTTTTCACTGCTTTACCACCTGAAAACAAACAATTTGATCAACATCCTACACATTCTTCATACTCCAATTCAAGCTGATCCAAGTGGTATCCATGACGTGAATACATGTACTTCCAGCAGCTGTTCTATTTTCCTTCTTACCTTCGTTCCATGCCTACTTACAATGCCATTCTACATATCCTACAAATCAATAAAATACCTACCATCTGGACAGGAGTATTTACATTCCTCTTCTACAGCAGCATCAAATACTTCATGAACAATTTTAAATTTCTTAGCAACTGTAATGACGTTCTCAAATATATCACCAAATACATGTTCTGCGGCAAGAACCGCATCCCGCAAGTTGCTTATTATACCGGAACCATAACCACTCCACGCATAACCTAAGAAAGTTAATGCGTATATGAACACTTTTATCTTAGGGATCGCCATTGAAAACAACTGAATATGTTGGATGAATCTTCACGTGCGACTTCCTGAATAAACCAGAAACTCGTAATATGAGAGAAACTGGACTAACCAAAAATAATTTATTTATCACGTCTCACTTCTATTTGTATTCGTGACGTTCGTGACGTGGTTATATCTCATTGGACAACATAACTGGGAAACTTATGGTGACAAATTTCCTCGTCGTGTCCATTTCCGTTCTAGCCGTTCTAGCCAATCAAAAAGTCGACTCTACGGACTACAGCGAGGATCGATTGCATTTGTTTACAAACGCTCCAAAACAAGATGGAATGTTTACAATTCTTCGATGCCGGGTTGTTTCACAAAGACATTAATTACGTTTAAACTTATAACCTGTTTCGCTTTCATATTATTTACTAACAGTCTATAATCATCAGGAGACCATCTGCTGGCTTCGTTCATAAGAGAAATTAGCGGATACTACAACGCAGCAGGTAAATCACAGAGGGAGACTCACGGCACATGTTGCATTTCTCCAAAAATATTGATATGTAAATTGCACATCTTGGAAGTTATTGTATGGGAGAATGTTCTTTATGTAGTAAAAATGTACCTGCCTTAACCGAGAACTGAACTTGGATCTCAAACTCTGAAGGCAAGAGCCATACTGCATGGGCCACTGATCCTAGAATCATAACCTTGTGGCAAAGTATGGCTGTAGTCAGTAGTTGAGTTCTCACAGTGGGCTTCCATCAACATAAATTATATATTTTAGTAAACAAACTTGTTGGTAGAAAATTGTTTAAGAATTATTATATATTTTACCTTTGTCAAGAATCGAACACAGATCTTTGTTTCTGGGAATGTAAGCATGAAAAATAGCGCCACAGCTAAAGCGGTTAGTCGCAGGCGGCCCGGTTTCGATCCTGGGTCTGGTCAAGTGGGATTTTTGGGGGACAAAGTGGCACTGGGGCAGGTTTTCTCCGAGTACTTCGGTTTCACCTGCCAATCTTCATTCCACCGATTGCTCCACAATCACCCTCACCTGTCAACTGGGGCTGGTACAATAGGCCAGAAGTGGCCGCAGTACAAGGGACTTAGTCCCACCCCACTAGCAATAAAAAAAAAAGAATAAAAAATATTTCCAAATGTAAGATTTGAGGCTTTCACGGCGGTGACTATGAAGAAAGCAGTCTTCTGGGATTTGGCGCCGTGTATATGTGGTGTTAACCGACGTTTCGGAGGAACGTATCGCCCCCATCTTCAGGGTTGAAGAAAAAGTATAGGTAAATCTGCAAGCGACAACACCGTGAGACACGGTAAAGCAGACTGATTTACCGTGTCTCACGGTGTTGTCGCTTGCAGATTTACCTATACTTTTTCTTCAACCCTGAAGATGGGGGCGATACGTTCCTCCGAAACGTCGGTTAACACCACATATACACGGCGCCAAATCCCAGAAGACTGCTTTCTTCATATTTCCAAATGTTTTATTTTCAACTTTAATCGTTTCTTGCATCCTGTTGTGTGTTTAATCAATAGTAGAGTCAATTTACCGACTACACAACACGTTTTTTATTATCACTACATGTTTCGACCTCAAGAGGTCATCCTCAGGTGTACAAACACGGTTGTATAATTACACACGGTCACATACCTGTGTTGTGTAGTCGGTAAATTGACTCTACTATTGTTTTATTTTCCTTACAGGATACGGTGAATTAAAAACACTTTTTCTTATATTGCAGCCACAGTGTGTATGGCTGTTACCCTCTTTAAGTTTATGATACATCCCACCTGTGACCATTTGTGATCCATTTTTATTAACTGCATAATGAAAATGGGGGAATACATTAATTAACAGAAATAATTAAATAGTCATAATTTACTTTCACTATTTAGGTGTTAAAGAATTCTTTATCTTCAGTTCCACCTGGTTTTCTTTCACCTTCCTAATGGCATTTTCTAAAGCAAAATTGAAGAGCAGTGGCGATAAAGCATCTCTTTGTTATAGACCATTCTGGATATGAGACTTATCAGACAAATGTTTACC
This sequence comes from Cryptotermes secundus, assembly GCF_002891405.2. Taxonomy (NCBI): domain Eukaryota; kingdom Metazoa; phylum Arthropoda; class Insecta; order Blattodea; family Kalotermitidae; genus Cryptotermes; species Cryptotermes secundus. The sequence continues at coordinate 1,749,509 of NW_019718639.1, forward strand.
TATACGGATTTTACTATACATTTCATTTAAACACATTTTAATCAGCCTGGCTGGTTTCATGGGTATACCAAACTCTATCAGAATATTGTACAATACTTCCCTCCTAACTGAATCATAGGCTTTCTTAAAGTCTATGAATAGCTGATGTACTGTCTCATTGTACTCCCATTTTTTCTCCAATATCTGACAAATGCAAAAGATCTGATCAGTAGTTGATCTTTTACGTTGAAACCCACACTGATGATCCCCAATAATTTCATCTATGTACGGACTTAACCTTGAGAGAAGAATATTGGATAAAATTTTGTATGAAGTTGATAGCAGTGATATCCCCCGATAATTGCTACAGTCAGTTTTATCACCCTTCTTGTGAACTGATACAGTAATGGACTTCTTCCACTGATCAGGCAGTTTTTCCTTATGCCAAATAGAAATAATTAGCTTATGGATCTTAGAACATATATTTCACCCCCTGTTTGAATAAGTTCTGCCAGAATTTGATCACTACCTGGCAATTTATACCTCTTCAATTTTGCAATAGCACTTTTATCCTCAAAAGGGCTATGATCAGGTACTAATGGCTCAGGTGTATGTATTTCTGTCTGCCTAACATCACTGCCCCTATGTACATTCAATAACAGAGAGTAGTAGTTTTACCTATTCAAAATGTTGTGGGGATCTGCAAGCAGATCACCATTCTGATCCTTCACTAAATTACTTCTAGGTTGGTAACCCTTCTTAAAGTAATTTATTCCTCTATACAGGTCTCTATAATGTTCTTGTTCTTACTGTTCATTGCAAGCTCATCAATTTTGTCTTTCAGATATTCTCCCTTTTTATTCCCAAAATGCCTGCTGGTTTCACGTCTTATATTGTTCAGATTATCACCATTTTTTTTCCTCGCTTGGATCTTGTAACCACTGCAACTTGGCTTTTTGCCTTTGGTCTAATAATTTTGAGCATCCTTCATCAAACCATGGCTCATGCTTCTTCAGTACATAATAACCTAGACTCTCTTTGGCAGAGATTTTGATATTCGCTCTAATGGTTTCCCAAGCTTTATTAACGTCCATCTCAGTGTCTTAAGTTTTCCAAAGCCATGAACCTATTTGAGAGTTCAACACGATACTGCTCCTTAACCTCTACCTCATTTAATTTCTTGAAATTGAACCTCTCTATATGAACTCTGTGCGTTGTTTGCTTATTCACTGCCAGTTTTTTCCCTAACCTTTGCCACCACCAAAGAGTGGTCAGTATCACAATCTGCTGCCCTGAATGATCAGACATCAAGTGTACTCCTACAACAGACTTCCAGAAGTAAATGTTTAACATTTTAATTTTCTTTTATTCCAATGTCTGTTTTAATTCGCTTCAAATTTTAAGGGGCTGAAGAAATGCACAGAGCTTCATTATTACACTCTCCAGCAACAAGAGACCACTTGGAAGACCTGAACATAAATGGGAGGCTAATATTAAAATGGATCTCAAAGAAATAGGGCATGAGGGTGTGGACTGGATACATGTGGTTCATGGTAGGAGCCATTGGTGTGCTACTGTGAATGTGATAGTGAACCTTTTGGATTCCATAAACGGCAGTTTGACTGACTGACTTGAGTTAGCATCTCAAGAAGAACTGTGCTTCATAAAGTTATTTGACAGTTTTAAGATATATTTCAAATTACAGCATGTCCTACCCTATACCCACCGAATTCTGTATCTGCTTACATATCATGTAATGTAATTCTATGCATTCAGTTCTTCTGTTAGCGAATTTGTTAAATATCATGGAATGTGACATCACAACTGGCTATGGGCTGGATGACAGAGGGGTTGGATTTTAGAGTCCTGGAGGGGTCAAGAACTTTCTCCATGTCATCCAAACTGGCTCTGGGGCCCACCCAGCGTCCTATCCAATGGGTACCGGGACCTCTTTCCCTGGGGGTAAAGCAGCCGGGGCGTGAATCTCACCATTTACCAACTAGTGCCCAGGTCAAGAAAACGTGGATCTATACATACTCTCTCCCATGTCTTTATGGCGTAGTAATTAATTGGTTAAGCACAGGGACTTTACTTTTACCTTTCAATATGCCTACATTCTTTCCTCCCTTGATATTGTGATATTCACAATTTAATTTTCATATATATATATATATATGTGTGTGTGTGTGTGTGTGTGTGTGTGTGTGTGTGAAACTTCTATTCTTCCTTCTTGCACGCAGACAAAACACAGAACATTCTTTGCCTGTGTATGTTGTATTTTTAGGTGCGTCACGTTCCCTCAAAGCGCGTATTAAAATACTTCCGTTCGTCTTCCCGAGTGCATGAAAGAACTCGAAGATAACTGAACGGAATTCCATTAAATTTTATGGTTTTACAAAAATATATCTACACATACCAGTTTTGGTTAAAACAACGAAAACGGGCATTGTATATGAAGAACTACGTATGTAAATTCCGAAATATCAAACATGAAAACCCATTTGGCGCTTCGCAGATTGTTACCTGCAAAGTCGTGACAAAACTACGCGCATTTTTGCAACTTTTAGTTGTGATCGCGCCAGAAAGGGTTCCAATATTAGAGTATCCATAGTTCTAAGGTTTAGTATATTATATAATTTAAATATACGTTACATTTTAACTTTCCAGTGATGTCTTCGAAGTTACACCCAGGCCATCCGAATGACAGCTGATCCGCTCCAGATACATAACCGTTTTCACCGTAAATAGCATGCAGCAAGCAGTTAACTGTTGTGTTCGAGATTTCATTACTCTATAAAGAATTTTCTGCCTTTCTGGTTGAGATCGTAGCCTGCCGGTTACTCACACGTTAAATGAAAAGCATCCCACTGTGTACCGTAATTATTTTATATAACCGATCGCGAAAATATCGATAATTATCGCCAAGTGCAGATTCTATGCAGGAACACGAAAACATTAATTTTTCATTGATAAAATCCATACTATTTATTTCTTTAGTCACCTAAGACAAAACTGATTTTATATTAATTTATCTTAATACAGATATTTTGTTTAAAAATTTGTACTTGTGATTGTATTTCGAGAAGTCGCATTTGTTACCGCGTTATAATATTGCGTTCCCGCTTCCGGTACACCATTTTGTAGCGCGCATTACAAACGACAGTGAGTACCCAACATTGTAACAATTCTTGCTGTCCCTTTGAGGTTTGAAATTAATTACATCCTTTGCTTGATTTATTTGCTATATCTATGGGTCAGTGTAACAGCCATGTGGTCATCTGTGATAGGAAGTTTAATTTCGATTATTAAATCTACCGGCAAATGTAACGAAGTTTGAGATCGTTATATTGTCGTGTGTATTAGAGTTGTGACTATTAGACGGGGTTTTGATTGGCTGATTGGATTTATGGCATTTATACACTCAACTTGTAACTACAAATAAAACAGCGATATCGCTTTTACAGTTCACCGTTACACACACTAGGGTTTTCAGTCTTCACTAGTCATATCCTGGCAACGAATTTCAATACAGTAATTATACCAGTGTCACTGTAACTGCAGCACTCTTGCAACACAACTAACTCTTTGCCATCTCTTCTCAGTCACCTTTGACTGTCATCTCAAGAGACTCAATTCTTATTCCAGCTATCCTGGGATCCTTGTCATATAGCCTCAGGTCAGACTCATAGAAACACCGTTTCCACCATTATGCCAGCAATACCTCAATTGTTGCTTTCTTATTTGTTGCCGCGGGAACGTGCTTACCGAGACGTTATGTAGCAGTGACCGTTACTCTGGCTCCACTATTCCAGCTTTCAGACGTCATGTCACAGTATCTTACAAGTTTTGCAAATGTGGCAGTTTATTTTCGTTCAGACTACCTATTTATAGATCATAGTCCTCAAAAGCAGGAGTAGCCATTTCTTGAATGAAGTAACTAATAATTGCGCATGTACAAATGTACAATTGCATAATGTACTTCCATATAGCCGTTTTCTGTTTCTTTGAATGCTGACACAAATACCAACTGCCCAGTCATTTCTGTTAAAGGCTTAACACTGGATCTTTTTTCTTTAACCTGTTTAATCAATTTGGTAATTTGTTGAGAAATACTATATTGTAGGATTGATTTTCTCAGATTTGTTGCACATACTACAAGACTGTTTTGAAATGAGACATATTTTAATTTTAAGTGATTATAAATGTTATATTATGGCATGATCGCTGCTAGCATTTTCTGGGGTGGGGTGGGGGGTTTCATACAAACTTTCATTTAAACCATTTAAATTCATTCTGTTGCTCACCCTAGTATATTCAAGAAGGAATATGTTTTTCAAATAATTTTAATCTTTGGATTGATTATGTAGTAGATTTCTTTCTCTTTAAATTTGCTAAAAGATCTGGGTGGAGGGGGGGCAGATGCCTATCCATCTTCATGTGTAGTAAATAACACACGGTCAAAATCAACATGTAATAATAAATAGTCCAAAAACCCAGTAATTCTGTGTGTCGTCCACCACCATCAGAACCCTTTAGAATCTATAATAATTAATGTTTCATAATATTGTCACGATTTTGTGGAGTGACTATAGACAGAATTTTGGTTTGTAATTGGATTTATTAAACACTTATAGATCATAACTAAGAATAACTATAGAACACTAATTCACACACTGCAGTTCACTACAGCACAAACTAAGTCTTCTCAGTCTGCTCTGTCTTCATCAGTCGTTGTCTGGTTACAGCTTCCAATGCTGTTGATCCCTCAACTTCCATGCTCACAGCTTCATGTCCTTGCTGGCTGTCCATCTCACTGCAGATCCTAAGCTATCTAACTGGCTCCCAAATGCTAAACTCACTCACAGAGACAGAGTCAGAGTTTACAGCCAATCAGTTCATCTCGGAGCCAAGTCCCTTGAGGCTCATGACCTGAGATTTTTTAACTAAACCCTTTGGGTCATAATCTTTGTGTAACATCCCCTCTGATGAGAGGATGGGTTTGTCTGTTATGAATATGCTTGGCCTTGTCAAGTGCACACATCACACATATTGGATGCTGTTGAAAAATCTTGCGTTTGCACTTTATACAAGTCCTGCCAGTCCAGGCTTTGTGAAGCAGATCATGCCCCTCGTACTTATTTTATGCTACTGCAGCAGCTTAGTCACTGGAACCTTTGTAAGCTTGACCATGACCAAGATGCACAGTCGACTACTTGTGTAGCCTCGGCATGGACCACACAGGAAATAATTCTCCCAACAGTTCTTCTATTGTTGCATCAAGTAACTGCCACATGAGCCTCATAGCGAACACCATTCCTCTGTTTCTGTTTGCAGGCCATTACCTAGCAACAGCTGCTTATTTCATGGTCATTACATAGAAACGGGTATGCATGCCACAGTATGTCCAATTCCTGGCAGAGGCAAGCAAGTTTTCTTTTCTCCATAGCATAACTCAGTTGGTAAAGCGACTGGCTATGGACTCGATAACCAAGGGGTCGGAGTTCAAGTCCCTATAGAGTCAAGGATTTTCTCTTCTCCACTTCATGCAGACTGGCTCTGGGGTCTGTCCAACCTCCTGTCCAATGAGTAGCGGGGGCTCTTTCTCTGGGGGGGGGNCTCTATTCATCCACTCCACCATATGCCTTTATGGTGCAGTGCTTAATTAGATAGTCACAGAGACAACTTTACCATAGCATGCAGACCAGCTCTGCGGCCAACCCAACCTTTTATCCAATGGGTACCAGGGGATCTTTCCTTGGGAGTAAAGCGGCTGTAGCATGAAGCTCACCACTGACCTTCAGCTAGTGCCAAGATCAACAGTGATGGAGCTAGACCTTCACTCCCCTATATGTCTTGATGGCATGACAATTAATTATGACAGGGGCACCCTTTCTGTTAACATTTGAAAGGAAAATCTCATTACAGTAAATGTCATTTATCATAATGTACCTTTCCAGATGTCTAACAGGTAACAACACGCAGGACAATGGTTCATTTGGATTGGAAGAGGCTGCTCTCCCTGTCGCCTGAGGACCTGACTGATGAGGAAAAGGATGACTTGTATGGGAGCCTCATATGGTACAATCCAGAACCCAACATAGATGCAGATCATCTGAAGGTCCTGTTTCGTGTCACTCAGGATATACTCAAATACAAGGGAGAGCAGGTATGCAGGAGCATAACACTGTAACTTTTATTTTGTTTTGGAGCAGTTATTTTCAATGTATCAGTGGCCACTTAGGTGCTAGATGTCAGCTCGTCTAACCCACCATTATTTCCCTGTATGCCGCTGCACTATTGTCTTCTTCTTAGCTTGTTGCTGCCACCATGAGACTCACTAGTTCTCTTTCACAGCACACACTGTTTCTCTGCCTATGAACACTACATGCCACTTCCAGAGCAAAAAGTACAGTTGGGGAGGCCCCTATTAGTAACAGCGAATTAAATACATCACACTTGATGCCATCTAGTGACAGATATGCTGTACTAAGTAATCATTCTGGACACAGACACCTCTAGCTGCTGGATAGTATGATCTTTACCATGTGTGGGATATAAATGACAGAACATTACAGTGTTATTGCATCATCATCCCTCCAAGTACTGAGCCTAATTATCCCATTATATGTATCATAGAAACAACAGAACTGTACTTGTGGTCTGAAATTGTAAAAATGTGAAAAGCCCTTTCTCTATAGGGTCTGGCAGATGCCAAGAAATCTCTTAAATATCAACAACATACAAACTTATATGTAAGAAAGAGACGTCTTCATTAATCTGCGACTGAAAATGATGCAACTTGTGCAGGTCGAGTCACTGGTCGTGGAGCTTGACGACCTCGCTGTAAGACAAGGAGAAGAGGAGGCTAGGAGGCATCAGAACCTAATTGAAGAGGTCGAAGATTTACGTGCCCAACTGATTCTTGCAAAGCGGGATACAAGCCATGCATCAGGAGAAGGTCAGTGAAGGGTGGTTAATATACACACCGCGCAGTAGTGTAGTGGTTGAGGGCTATGCTACAAGCCAGAAGGTCGCGGGTTCAAGTCCCGATGAGGTCATTGGATTTTTTCAGTTGACCTAATCCTTCCAGCCGCACTAGGCCCTGGGGTTTACTCAGCCTCTAACAGAAATGAGTACCAGGAATTAAATAATTTTCCTGGGGAGTAAAGCGCGGCCGGCGCATAAGACTGACAACCTTACCGCCATCTTTGAGCCAATTGTCTAGATAATGTGGGACCCTCACCGTCTCACAACCCTATGGGCCTTCACGGCCTGGTACAGGGATAGCTTTACTTTTACTTTTTTTTTTTTTTTTATTCAAAATGTTGTGGGGATCTGCAAGCAGATCACCATTCTGATTCTTCACTGATGAAAAAGAAGAAGAAATAATTTATATTCCTATACAGTGTAATGTCTGTCTTATTGATTAGCATTATCAGCAGATTTGTACTGGAAATAAATGGATATTTACTTTCATTTATATTTTTTCATGTGCAGATGCTGAAGACCTGAAACAAGAGTTGGTGAAGTGTGAACTGCACAATGAAGAACTGCTGGCCGAACTGAAGGCCCGTGAGAAGGATATTCTGATGGAGAAACGGGAGGCTGAGAAGGTGGAGTGTGTCTTGAATCTTAAGTGAATTAATGATCTTGGTTGGATTGTTATAAGTTGCTCCAGCTGTAGTATTTCACAGCTCTAACATAAAAAATGGGAGGTAAAGCTATCCTTGTAATTGGCTGTGGAGGCCCGTAGGGTTGCGAGACATTGTCTAGAAAATGCAGGAGCCTCAGTCAGCTCACAAATGGTGGTTAGGTTGTCAGCCTTATGCACTGACTGCCCTTTACCCCCAGGAGGATCCCTGGCACTCATTTCTGTTAGAGGCAGTCAACCCCAAGGCCTAAGTATGGCTGGAAGGATTAGGTGTATCGAAAAATCCAGTATCCTCATCAGGAATGAAGCCCATGACCTTCCAGCTTGTAGCATAGTGTCTCAACTAAGTACACTACCGTGTCCCCCAATTCATAACTGTAAACACATTGAACTAATGAAAACCTAAACTTAAATGTAACTTGGCCTACATTTTGGAAGTAGAACTTCCTCCGCATTACTTATAATGCTTATATCACTAAACCAGTCTTGTCTGCGATAACTGCCATCACAGTAAGAGGCCATGCACTGCATTACTGTAACATTGCATGTGTGTGGTCCATCTGGCCAAATGTTGAATTTTTTTCTTTCAAAACTAAGAGCACTACCCCAAGTTAATATATGGCCACCAGCCTCACAGCACAGGAAGAAGTAAAATCTCTGTTCTCAGACAATAAACTATTACTCCCAGGTTAAAATCTGATAAAATCCCCTATTCCTGTAATACAGTCCATTACCCCAAATTAAAATCCTGTCACTGACATTGCAGTATCAGGAAATCTGAAATCACATATTCCTGGATCATATAAGTTAAGAGATACCAACCTAACCATTACTTCCCTTACACCCATGAGGTAGTTTGGCCAGTAATGAATCTAGTCATCTGGCTCCATTCTACTTATGTAATTTTCAAGGTAGCTGTTAAGTTACATTTTTGTTAAAAATGACATGAACGTTCAAACTCACTGCAGATTGCTGGACAAGTGGCCCAACTGGAAAGGGAAAAGGCAGAGCTGCAGAGAGAGTTGGTGGCATTACAAAATGAAAGCAGTGAACATCACAGCACAACACAGCGAGCAGAGTCACCAGAATTTGTCGCAAAGAAACAGCAAGAAATGGCCAACATCATTCGGCAGAAGAACAGACATATCTCACAACTTCTAAATGATGTTGAGGTAGAAGGAAACTCTTTCAACTAGACTAACCAGTTAGGATTTCCAGCATGAGTAACAGCAATTGTGTGTGGTTCTCAGTTGTAATTCTGTAGCTCTATTTTCCGTTAGGCACACAGAGCAAGTTAGTAGACTGATACAGCAGTAACCAGTCAGGCTTATAACCAGAAGGTGCTCAGTTTGAACCTCAACTGGGAAACCGGCTATCCTGACTGAGGTATTGATGTGGCTTTCCTGCTGGCTAAATGCCAGGACGGCCGGTCACGGTAGCCAAGTGGTCTAAGGCATGTACTGCCTTCGCTCGCTTGGAAACCGGGATCGTGGGTTCGAATCCCGCTCAGGGCATGGATGTTTAGTTTGTATGTGTGCGTTTTTCTGTGTTTGTGCACAGGTAGAGGCCTTGCGATGAGCTGATCACCCGCCCAAGGAGTCCTACCGATTGTGTAAGATCTAGAAAAACCAAAGTGAACGGAGAAGTTCATGGAGGTAGGCCTAGGCCCACTGGGGCTGTAGTGCCAAGGAAAAAAAAAATGCCAGGACAATGCCTTAAATTAGGCCATAACAACAATCTTTGCAATTCATTATTTGCCCTCATTCAGTCATTCGACGCCGTCCGCAGTGGAACCCCATTTCATTTTCCTTGCTTTAAGACTCTCTCATTTAACATTCAATTTCAGTGATCCCAAATCAGTAATCTCAGTTTTAAATATCCTCTATTTAAGATTTACCGCAGTTCTGTATTCAAATCACATGCTCCAAAAAGAACCCTTAAATGAGGATATCAGTGTGTAGTCTGAGTTAGTGACAGCATTATTAAATCAACTATTAATGAAATATAATACAGGTGTCCATAAAATTCCTACCTATTTTGTTATTGTGAATATCATGAATTAATTTATCAGCATGCCCAGACTTGTGACATTTCCTTTCAAACTTGTCTTTGACATGACCCTTGGATTCATAATGGTACTATTAGCATATGTGCTTATACATTCACTGTCACTTGTGTCCTGCAATAAATAATAGGAGTTACTATTACTTCACTACTGGTCACAGTAGCTGAGTGGTGTAAGGCATGCACTGTCTTTGCTTGCTCGGAAGCCGGGATTGTGGGTTCAAATCCCACTCAGGGCATGGATATTTAGAGAGAGAGTGTGTGTGTTGTATACATGCGTGTGAGTGTGTACAGGTAGAGGTCTTGCAACAAGCTGATCACCTGCACAAGGAGTCCTACCGAATATCTAAGATGTAGTAAACCAAAGTGAAATGGAGAGTTTCATGGAGGTAGGCCAAGGCCAAAATTGGGGCTGTAGCACCAAAGAAAAAAAAACTATTTCACTAATTACATAAGGACTTTATGGATATGCTGTACTTGATATTGTTGTTATGGGTATCCCTCTGCTAACATTATAGGCTTTTGTAATTCTAGTTGCATAATACAATATCTTTCATTGGCAGTCAATAGATGCAGACACTTAGCTGATCACAGATTCCTGTTATGCAACCGAAATGATTTGTAACCATCATCACAGAAGTCTACCACTGGACCCTGTCTTGTTTTCATCACAGTCTGTCCTTTTGTGCTCCACCGTAATATTCTTTCCTGTCTTTCCCAAACAGTCCTTCCACTTGATGTTTTCCAACCAAAATATTACATGAAAACAACAGTGACAGGTTTGTTCCTCTGCCCCCCTCACCACAAGTGACAGGTTGTTTTGAGCACATTTACCAAGAAAGCAAATTACTTTATTGAAATGACTTAATAAGGGATATAGAATTCAAACAACACATCTACAAAATTTGTATTCCAACCCATCATCTGTGGGTACCCACAGTAGCCACAGAAGAGCACTGAACACTATAGCTGATCACCAGTGTGTTCTTAGTTCTTGGTGCCACATGTGAGCTACATGACCCTCCCATCTCAGTTTTCTTGAATTATTCACCTAATCAAATTCCAGATTCTCATTTTTTGCAGTCTTTTGCTCCTCATCATCAATTTGCTTTTTTAAAGGTCTTCCTCACTCTCATCCTAGTACAGTGTAGTCCTGTATTATGTAATCTCTCTTAAGGCCCGTCCGCATTACTCGTGCTCCTTGAGCTTACTGCTGCCAGAAAATCAGGATCTGGAGCTGATATCTGTTGTGAAGAAATGCAAAGGCTTTGTATGCAAACCAGTTTGGGCATCCACTTCATCAGCTCCAGATCCTGATTTTCCGGCAGAAGTGAGCTTCTGACGCACGAGCACGAGTAATGTGGATGGGCCTTAAGGTGAAAATATTCTTGACGGAACTTTATTTCCAAAAACCCTACATCTGTGGTCTTCTCTTAGCATGAGAGACTAAGACAAGGCTTTAAAGGTTTAACAGAGGACTTGTAAAGGTATTAAGTACACAGTTAATAACTGTAATCTGCTGGTAATTTTGCAAGGATATTGTTAGGTCCTGAAGAATATCATGTTCTGGGGTGTCATGTCATGTAGTCTGGATAGAATTCTTAGAATAACACAAGGATGTGATTCTTTGTAGACAGTTGAGAAAGAGAACCTGATGCTACGTGAGAAGTTGTCAGACCTGCGAGATGAACTGACTGAAGCCACGAAACACATCACCGAGATGACAGGCGAACTCACAGGCGTGAAACACACATGTCAGGAACAAGAAGGTAATGTGCCATCTCAGTAATTTATGTTATCAATCGGGTGCATTTTTGCATGCTAGTTCACTATCCAGTGACCACCTCTGTGGTCTAGTGGTCAGAGTTCCTCGCTACAGACCCAGAGGTCTGGGGTTCGAGTCCCGGCGCTACAAGATTTTCTGAGAAGTAGTGGGTCTGGAACGGGGTCCACTCAGCCTCATGAGGATAATTGAGGAGCTACTTGAATGCAAAAGTAGCCGCTCCGGTCTACAAAACCAAGAATAACGGCCATGGAAATCCGCAAAGGTTGGCATTAACTTCACCAACAAGCAGCAGTTGCTCAGTCAGCATAGTTCGCTTGCAAACTAAAGGCCACGGAGTTTGTTTTGTTTTTGTAGTGCACTATCCAGCATAAAACACTGCAAAGAGAGATGGAGAGACAGAGAAACATGCAAAATATTGATAATGCAGAAACATGTACCCTTGTGCAGTGGTCTGCTCTTGGTACAGCTGATGAAAATCTGAGTGACATTTAGTTACAGGGATTTGGGTTCATGTACCATCACAAACAGTCTAGTTTCTGTCATTCATAATGCATCAAAATCACTCTCAGCTTTTGTGGTGGTAAGGAAAGAAGAAAATATGTTCTTAACTACTTCTGCTGATATAACTAATGAAACACTGGGTCAGTTCAGTTCAATTTAAACCTTTGGTCTGCTATTCATCCAGCTCCTTGATCATCCAGACAGCTGCTGCTTTACAAGACATCAAACAAACTCCGTGATTTTATTCCACAAGTAAACTATACCAATCAAGCAACCACACTTTGTTAGCGAAGTTAGTTGCAACTTTAGCAGATAGAGGGTGTCATGTGGTCAGCGTAATGAATCCCCACAGCTGTTAATTTCGGTTTTCTACACCGGAGCCGCTATTTCCTTCAAATAGCTCCTCAGTTATCCTCATAAGGCTGAGTGGACCCGTTTCCAGACCCACTACTTCTCAGAAAATCTGGTAGCGCCAGGAATCGAACCGGGACCTCTGGATCTGTAGCCAGGAACACTGACCACTAGACCACAGAGGCGGTCTTTCCAAGAGAGTCTAAAATTCTGTGTCCATTTCTTATTCCCACCATAAGGGCTAAATATTCACTGCATTGTGATGTTCTGATGTGACTACAATATTATGATGTTGAACATTATACAATATTTGCATTCCTTCCTTGCTTCGTCCCAGATCCAAATATTTAACTATTTATGTTCTTCCGTCTCTGTAAGAAATCCATGTCTTAAAGAGTCATTAACAGAATCGCTGTTAACCCCATCACCTGATGCGGTGGAATTTACTGCATGCCAGTGCTGATCCCATCGTGTGGGTCTCTGTTACCACTGCATACATAATTGTCATCATCATCTACAGATGCCACAAAAATGCAGGAAAAATAAATTTTAAGCATAGCGTGAATGAGTCAAACACACTGCAGTTGTCATCTCTTTCCCACGTTACTCTCCATTTCTGTTTTGAATGTAGTTACTTTGGAATCTGTTTTCTTTGGAAAAACAGCTGGCCCCAGCAGGGGCATGGCAGTTAATGTGTCAAGTAACGTAATTGTCTGACAGCTTACACTGTGAAAGGTACTGTCTTCTTAGATGTGATGATGTGTAGTGTGGCAGAAGTTTACCGACATTTCAGAGGAATGTCAGTGAACTTCTGCCAGACTACCTGATGTCACATCTCAGAAAATAGTACCCTGCATAATCATCACTACATGAACCTCAAATCCAACATAGCTTATACTGTGGTTACCATATGCACTTGGTGTTGGGAGGAAGTGAAGGATTAATGACAGAATTATGAATTTCATCACAAACAGACATCATACTTCACCACAGAAAAAAAGAGAAAAGAATGAGTTCTAGAAAGACCCTCATTCATCAATGGCTGTAAAAGTCCTTTGTTGGGCCTGGCCATCTTTTCAGTTTTGCAGTCCTGCACAAAATTGGTAGGACTCCTTGAACAGCGGATCAGCCTGTCAAAAGGCCTCTGTCAACACACAGGACACCACAAACACAAAAAACACGCACACAGGTATCGATGCCTCAAGTGGGTGAAGGCAATTCATGCCTTAGACCGCGCAGTCCCTGTGATCGGCAAAAGGACCCTCACCCAGAAGAAATTTGATATAAATACTCTGAAGAGAAGTTCTTAAGACCTCAAGAAAGATGGAAGGATTGTATTTTATAATAACCCCTTCAGGGCATCTGTACCTGATACTGTGTGTACTTTTCCTTGCAGAGAAGATGCATATGGTAGAGGAACAAAATGTAGCACTACGATCCCAGGTGCAGGAGCTTGTGGAACAGAAGTTGCGACGTGACAGTCAGTTGGATGACTTCAGTGAAGCTCTGGATTCTCGTGTTGAGGAGTGGAAGGTGAGACTCAAATCTTGGTGAACAGAACAGCATCAGAAATGCTACAGTAGTGCAAATAACTTTGTTTTCCATAAATGACAATTATAAGAACAGGAGTAGAATGGTCTGTATAGCGACTGGCTACAGGCTGTACAACCAAGGAGTCAGAGTTTGAGTCCCAGTAGGGTCAAGAATTTTCACTCCTCCATGTATCCAGACCAGCTCTGTGGCTCACCCAGCCTCTTGTCCAGTGGGTACCAGGGGCTTTTATTTCCTGAGGGTAAAGCAGCTGGGGCATGAAAATGACCATTCATCTCCAACTAGAGCTGAGGTCAAGAAAATGTGGGCCTATACAACCATTCCCCCATAGGTCTTCATGGCATAGTGCTCAGTTACACATAGTTAAGCAGTTTACCTATAAACACAATTATAAACATACATAAGAAGTGCTGACATGATATCATAATGTTGTGTAGGTGACAGAATATGTGACAACACTGAAGATTATCGTTGTGTGATAATTATTTCTGGCAAGAAGAACATGTAAATACTGTTATTTCAGTCAAACCATACTAAAGAGAAAATAAAGCGGCCTCCGTAGTCTAGGGGTAACATTCCCACCTCATGACTCAAGGTATGCGGGTTCAAAGCTGGCGGAGGTCATGGAAGTTTTAAGGGCAGAAAAATTCAGGGAACAAGTCCTCCTGGAGGGACTTTAAGCCGTGGGTCCCATGTTGTAGCTTTACGGCACGTAAAAGAACCTCATGTCTTAAGGAGACCTCTGAGCCAAATTTGTAAGGACATTTCCCACCCAACAATAGTCTCTAACACCTCTGGTAGATGGGGGAAGCATCTAGATACCGCTGAGCCAGTAGAGGCTGAACTTGCTGGCTGAGTCGGGACTGATGGCACGCACCAGTANCTCCAGCTTCAGGATTGAAGAATAAGCCAAACAAGCAACGAGCAAACAGGATGCTCTGCTTGCTACTTCCTTGCCTGAAGATGGCAACAGTAAATACCTCCAAATCATCTGTGAAGTTTTCCCAGACTACACGGCGTCACATCCCAGAAGATAGTATCTTTATATACATGTAACGTTGATGCTGGGCTTTGGCTGGGACCAAAAAACTATTTGCTAAATCAGGGTTGCACTGTTTGTCACACAGAGGGTGCTGGAAGAGAAGAACGCTGAAGTTGAGGAACTGCAAGCAAGACTATCCCACCTTGCAGCTCAAGCGCCTAACATTCAGATCGACACTGAGCGGAGTCGTGTGGCACTTCTTACTCAGGTGAGGTCACACAATTACATCTATATGCAGAACTGCGTGTTTAGAAGAAATTGTGTCTGTTACAGGCAAAGGGGGTTACTTTACAGTATATTAGGCTATGCAGCTTAGTCATAATTTATGCAAGTTTGAATAATGCGATATTTGATTTAGTGCAGATTGTACAATGATACCAGTTCACATTTAATGCGAGGCCAACACAGGTGCATTTGAGGTTACTGTTAGGGTTTTAGATGCTATAGCAAGTGTCATGTAACTTTGAACAAGACCAAGAGTAACCTTGAATGCGCAGAAGAAAAATTTCAGACAAGGGGGTGGAGGGTGTGAGAAGTGACAGGTGGCCAGTGGAAGAACGAGTGTTAAGAAACTCCTCCCACTGCAAGCCATGCGCGGTATTTGACTAGGAATGCGGGGCCTTGTTCGAAGTTACGTGACACTGCCTATACTGCTTCAGTCTACACTTATCTTCACATGTGCTGCTGTCTGCAATAATATACATTACTTTTTATGGTTTGTTTTAAGTGGTTAATGGACAAATGGAAGATTCCTTCAGATAAAAACACAATGAACCCCCAAAAGAAGAATCTCATTACATTAGAGCAAAATCTTTGATTTGATTGAACAACATGAATGTGGTCATAGCAACTCTAAAATAGAATAGATGTTGGAATGCCTGAAATATTGGAAGAGCACTTGGATTTGATGGACTAGAAAATGACAATGTTTGGGAACTGCTCAATTCACACTCCGAAGAATTGACTGATGATGATCTACTTTAGATCAACAAAGAGCATTTGAAGAAGCTGACAGTGGTGCAGAAGAATGAGATAATTTGCAAGTGAAGGAGTTCACTTTCAAGAAATTTTAAGATATCTTTCAAGCTGTAGAAATCATGCAGCAAAAAAGTTATGGATGCTGACCCCAACCTTGGTCGAAGCATGCAAATTTTCTGAGATGTGGATAAAGCAGTATGTGGCTACCAGCATATGTATGAAGATATAAAGGAAGAGAAAACAGTTCAGTCTCCACCACTAAAATATTTCAAAACACATTAAAGATGTTTTCATCTGTGTAAGCGTACCTTTAGGAATGATTTAGAATTTCTTTGTTTTTATTTTGTTATCTGTGACTTTGTTAGCATAAATTTAAATTACAAGTATGTTCTTTTATCCCTTACTATAATATCCAGTCTCCGAAATGTTGTGTTTTAAATAAAAATGGGATTAGGGATAATGTCCAGACACACTATAATTGTATTAATATACTGTCACATGTAGGACGGTATGTGCAACAAAAATGATTCATTTATTAACACTTTGGTTACAACCTCTCTTAAGTACACTTAATTTCAGCACTATCGCTGATTACACACTTCATAATTCACTGTTGCACATGCACTAGGATTCTCTGTTTCCACTAACCGTCTCCTAGCAATGGATCTCAATGCACAAATTAGCACTTCAAATCACTCCAAATATTACACATGAATAAAGTCCTCTAACCACACACGCAAAGTCTTCACATGATGAAGTTGCCATGCCTGTCTCACTGTTACTTAAACACTCTGAAAAAAAAACTCCTTGGTTATTCCTGGAATCTTGTTATATAGCCTCCACACTGACCACAGAAAACAAGTCATGTGATAGATAGTACTGTTGCAGTGTGACATCACTGCGCAGAAGTCTGTTTACTGAGCCGCTGCCTGCAAGCGGGTTGCGTAACCTTGTTCCCTTGTTACACGTGTGTTTACTGGTCCATTACTTAGCAACGCTCTGGCCATCCATGTTACAGTACCATTGTCATAAAATTTAGGTCTTCTAAAATTAATATTTTTAAATAATCGCTTCCCTGGAATTATAAGATTACCAGTGTGAGCTATTACTGAGAATAATACTTTCTGAAATGAGGACATTATTATTATTATTATTATTCATGTAACAGACCTTGCAGAAACGAGAGGACCAGATTGAGGACTTGCAAAAGCAGCTGGCCCAAGCAACAACTGAGATGAATGAAAGTGCTGCTCTTTTAGAAGAATTCAAGTCACAGACGATTAAGTAAGTGATTTACACATGACTATCAGCCTCCTATCCAGTGGGTACCAGGGGTAAAGCAGCCAGGATGTGAAGCCGACCACTCACCTCCAACTAGTGACAAGGTCAAGAAAACTTAAATCTATACATCCACTCCCCCATACATCATGGCATAGTGCTTAATTGGTTAAGCACTGGGAGAAGTGTACCTTTTTTTACATATCACTGTTTCTCAAGCTGTGGTTCACAACCCATATATTGTTTCTCATTGCTTAATGATGTACTTGGCACAGAAATATTATTTTTATAGTAGTATGTTTAATTACTCTGTTTGGTAGATTTAAATCCTGCACTAGTATGGGTGCTGGCTGCTGGGTTTTAAGTGGGGAGTAATGATATCCATAACAAAACAAGTTCAGGAATGTATATGTAGCATAATAATTCTGATATGTTACTTCCTGTCTGTTAATTACTTTGAACACTGAAAGATTTACAGGAAAAATATCTTGGGCCTGTAATATATGTTCCATTTTTCTATTCATCTTGTGTTCCAGACAGTTTTCACTCTTATAAATATTTAGTGAATTAAGCCGCGTAAAGTGTCCTTTATTATTGTCCAATGCTGAATAGGTCATCATATTTTAAACTCCTGAAACATCAAGTTTTGTGTAAATCTGTTCACTGGTTCTTGAGTTATTTCATGCATACAGACAGACAATATGATTTTAATAGACTCTCCACAAGGACATGAATATGCCTACAGATTCAAAGCTATGTCTGCCGAATCATCTGCATGCCTGCATGATCTGTCACAACAGTGTGATGGGTCCCTTAATTTAAGTTTACATTCCTTTAAAATGTGTTTCTTTTGTCATAACTCTTAGGATTACTTAAGGTATCTTAAAACTACAGGGGATTTTGATCTCACACAGGGAAGTGATTATTTCTGCAACAATAATTTCTGAACATGACTTATCTGTCGCCTCTGTCAGTGGGTGTCCAGTTTTCTGTTACCCATTTGTTGTGGTGAGAAATTTCAGATACATATGATATCAGCAGAAGGAAAAGAAAAAGATAAAATGGACCAGTTAGCAGAAAAAGAGTGGTTCAGAAATGGAACCTGTGCCCTCTCCCAAAACTGAACCAAATGTTGAAATTTTAAGCTCCCTTCCCTCCTGGGAGTCATTCAGTGCCATCAGCATTAGTGTATCAGTATCAGCAAGAAGCCAGGATTAGGATTTGTGGTGACTATGATTAGCAGTTCAGCCACACAGTGATTGGGAATTATGTGAATGGCTTGGTAACTACCAAATAAGATCTAAACATCTGTGATGATGGTATATTGCTACAAGTATTATGTTTTTGGACATTATTCATCGTCTCGTCTATTTTCTAAAAACAGTCATGTTTCTTTTTAAAAACACAACGTTTCGGAGACTGGATTCTGTCCCTGTCCCCAGGTAAAACCTACTCATTTGGGTCCGATAGATAGAGCTAGCCCCTATCTCCGGATCCAAAACATTGTGTTTTTAAAAAGAAACAGGACGGGTTTTAGAAAATAGACAAGATGATAGATAATGTCCAAAAACATAATACTTTTAGTAACTACCAGCTCCTCTGTGTAATAGATTTTGTTGATGATGGGTTCTTATCTCATTCAGGCACGATTTGCCCACTGGAATCGATCTCAATGGTGTTGCAAAGTTGAAGACACAGTTACAGCAAGCTGAAGAGAAGGTCCATCAGTTGGAAAGCAAACTCAAGGATGCTGAAGAAGATGCCCACATTAAAGTACAAGAGATGAGCTCAGGTGTAGTGAATACTGACAGCAGTTAACTGCACAGTGTCAGTCCAGAAGATCACAATCTAAATGCAAAACACAACACACTGTGCATATACAAGACTTACTTTCAGCCTGAGATGAGGTTTTCATGAAACTGAGGTGAGAATGAACTGTTAGACCCATTTTTTTCATTGCAACCACAGTTTGTAACATCAGCTGCTTTTTTCACAGTGAGCTAAAGTATCCTACACATCTCCTTTGATATCAGATAACTATTTGAAAAATTGCCATAAATAATTTTGTGTTTTAAAAAAAATATCGTCTGGGTCTTAGAATCCTGAACTGTGTCCTTTTTGCCATGGGCAGGAAAGGAAAAGGACACTGTATTGATAAGCTGATTCATGCTAGTGGTGCCAACCATTATGATTCTATTGGATCTGGTAATATGATGTTAGTGTGCAAAGCAAAAGCAGTTATGTGAAAACTAGCAGAGTTTTAGACCAAGATAAGTAATTTCATGGGGATATTTTCTTTTGATTTAATGTTGAAAATTTAAGACTTGGAGATTCTTATAAAATATTCATGAACACAGAAATGAAAGCTGCCTTCAGGAACATCCTAGTCTGAATAACTTCTTTATAATGTTCAGAGATCTCTCAGGCTATTTCAGCAGTTCTGTGTGGTTAGTTTGGTCTTGTACTTTTCTCATTGTCTTTTCCTGTCTTCCACCGCACACCAGTATTTTCCTGTGGTCATCTGGCATCCTGTTAATCTGTACTGACCAGGAAAAGGGAACTTCAATTTTCCTGTTACTGTGCGATTGGGTGCCACATTCTAACTCAGGGGTAGCAGTTCATCATTCAGGTGCAGGGTATTTTAAATCTCCTAGTACTGTGGGGCTGCTGGCCATATTTTAAATCAAGATTAATGGTATCAGCATTGAAAAATACAGTGCAGCTTATCCAGCTGGTAATAGTGCAGTGCATAGCCAATGTTAATGTACCTCAGTAATGTGGGATTTTGTTGAAGTCAGTTTTTCTTTCTCTCTTTTATGGTTCATTTTACAGCTGTCAGTAGCTAGTGTTGAATGGCCAGATGACAGAATGCAGGAATGGGATTTTTATGGTACGGAAGTGGTCAAGGGCTGATGGAGATAATATTCTGGAATTTGTCTCAAGGGACTAAGGAACACTATGAAAATCCTCAGACATAATAGTCAGTATCCCAGCTGAGATTCAAACCAAGCACTTCACCAGCTCAGTGAAGTCGTCACCATCCTCTCCTCCTCCTCCTTCTCCACAGAGATTATTTCAGTCATGTACTCAATGATATGAAATTGCTGAAGAGTTTTATATCTTCTGGCATGTGATTTGTAGTCTGGTTCCTCTGAAACACCATTAAGCCTCAGCTGCACTACATATTGTAGCTCTTCACAGTCACTGGTATGATATTCTCATACTGTTATGTGCAGGCAACGGAAATGATCATCCAACTGAGGGAGTATGAGTCTGGAGAGTATGGTTTGGCTGAGGCCGTGAGCGAAATCAAGGAACTGAGACAACAGCGTCGCATTCGAGACAGACAGATAGAGGAGCTGGTGCAGGCATCAAACAAACTGCAAGCTGAGGTCAGCCAATTGGAAGAACAGAATATGGCTCTCAGGTACCGGCTAGTTCATTCAGTATCACTGTGTCTCACCACATCTGGAATGTAATATAATACATCTTCATTATTTGACTGACTGCATAGTCAAACTTGAGTTAGCAATTCAACTGTTCGGTGGTGGGGGACATGAAATTGATGTATGATGGGAACGACATGTCTGTCTGTCTGGTCCCGCCGATTAACCCATCACTTTATCCAATTGCTGTGGATAGAGAATTCCAACACATGTGTATTTTACCCATCTGTGTCTAAGATCAGTATTGCACATCACCAGTCATAACTACAAAACCAATTTGCTGCCCTAAGAAATGGCATCCATTGCAGTTGTATCTTAATATCCTGTTTCAGTTGGTATTAGAATTTATTTTCAGTTGTTTAACATCTGCCCTGCAACAATATTAAGATCTCAAAAGTCGCCACTGCCCTAGATGTTTCAGCCTACTTGGCCAATGTACACAGTGGATAGGGAACAGGCATACCAAATAAGGCAATACATGTGGCATAGAAGGAGGAAATACATTGGCTTCATGTAGACATGCCATAAATACGAAAACAGGGATCACAGTAGCACAGAAGGCAGAGCAGTTCCCCTGAATTTCAGCGCACCTGATGATGGCCAAGTAGGCCCAAGAAACACGTAGTGCAGTAACAAATTTTAAAAGAATCGCATTTTAAGCTCTTGATATTTTTGCATGGTGAACAGTAAACTACTGAAAGTAAAATCCTTTGCAGTGTCTGCACTCCAGACTTTCTGTGAGATATTAAACATAGTACTTCCTCTTGAGGGAAAGTCAGCCAACCTAACAGCATGATTATATTTACATTTCAAAATCTGATAACAGATGGAAATTGAAAAAGAAAACTGCAGAGCTCAAAAGGTAAATCAGTGGGTTAGTAAATATGAAGCTAGTGATGGTTTGAAAGTGTTGGGTGTGTACTCGTAAGTGTTGTTTCGTTCAAGACTCCAGAACATCCACGATAGGTAAATTAATGGAGACCAGCGATAGCAAGCATAAAAATGTCTATATGAAGCAGAATGCATGGCTGCAAAAGTGAATTTTGTTAAGTGGCTAGTTGAAATAAATTATGTTTCTCAAGTTCTGGTTACAGTAGTGGCTGAATAAAGCCAACAGAATAAAACTGACGCATATGTGTGTCACTTTCCATTTTCACATTCTCTCTCTCTCTCTTTTTAAAGAAATAAACATTTCAAAAGCTGACTGTGCTTCCATCTTCAGGTAAAAGTGTGCAACCTTCTCTGTCGGTCCATCAGATGGAGCTGATCTCTGTCCTTTGGTTTGCTTATAGAGGTTAGTTCCATCCACTGAACCAAACAGAATGGGGGTTTCATACCATGACAGAATAATCCATTGCCAAACAACGCTTTGGTAAACACTGCCTGAAACCTGGAAGTGGAAGTCCATTTGCTAGGCAACAGTTCAGTAAATATAGATTCCAGTGGCAATGGATGACAGGATAACAGAGGAATGGTTTGAAATGGTGACCTATATTTGGGTCGCTTGGAGTGATGATTCATTCACAAGGGAGTTCAGTGTGTGAGCAGTGATTCATCACAGTGGAAGAGAAGACATTTGCAGTCCAGCCAGAATGGAGGGAGGCATAGACAATCATTGATTGTGAGCCGTTACAATTGATTGTAAATGTAAATAAGTGCCAATAATTCCAATCACCTAATCCAGAACCCATTACTATTTGTCACGCAAACCCCGAATACTTGAAAATATATTTACTTCATGGAAGCACAGTCACTGTAATTCTAACCAAAAATGAGATAAAGGGAAATGTTCCACATGTGTCAGTTTAATAACGTGCCTTTAAACTTAACATACAAATCAATTTAAATTACTTGACAATGTGACTGTTGTAGGGAGCAGCTTGGCTTGCCTGCAGAGGTGCCTGTATGTGTGGATGGAATCACTGCACAGAGGAAAAAGGAGCGGCTACTGATGAAAGTGCTGCAGCAACAGGCGGAGCGGTTTGAAGAAGAGAAACTGCAGCTTAAACTTGAGGTCAGTGCCACAGGTTTGTGATTAACACTCCTGTTTCATATTCTGGTTCAACCTCAAGGGAGAAGACAACTTTGGAAACCTGTGTTATATAGAATAATATTAAAGTGGGAGAAATAGATTCAAAAGACAGGAAATAGATTGACTAGTTCAGGATGCAAGTCCAAATGAGGGACTTCTGTAGAAAATGTGATGAACTGGTCGGTAAACTGTCTCACACTGTTGAGCCTGGACTGTGATTTTTATGGTTTCAATCAGTTCCTTTAATTGAATCCCAAATAAAAATTAGTCGCTACACTGTAGTTATCATTTAGAATCACTGACCAAATTTTGTTCAACTGAACAGTGATGCAACATTGAAAAATAATCAAGACACTCAAACAGTTAGTCATATGACTGGTACTCAAACACCTGAAAATTTTACTTGCAGAACCGCAAACTGAACCAGCGACTCAGCAGGATCAGCCAGCAAATGCAGTCCATAGGGCTGCAGCCTGACACAGGCATGGCAAGCGAAGCCATCCTGATGTCACCTGTCGAGAAGTTCAGCCAGGGTACAGAGATGGTGGCCCTTGTGCCCTCAACAGCGGACAGTCAGAGCCTGAGGATCGAGGAGGCAGATGGGATGCAGCTGGAGACAGAGAAACTGAGGCTCCACCAGCTAGAGAACAAGCTCCAAGAGGTGACAACCGAGAACGAGGCCTTGAGGAAAGGCATGCATGAGATCCTGGACAGCATTCACAACCAAGATGGTACACTTCTTAGTATAGTATTCACAAGTGAACTAGTGGGTGTAATGAGAATGGTGGCATTCGTGGTTCTGTGCGCCCCTGTGCTTTAAAGTGATATTGTTTCAGGTTCAAGCAGTGTGCAGGTGGAGTCCAACACTCTGGAGAGACTGCTTGAAGCACTGGACTCGAGACATCTGAGCGGGTGGTACCATCCAGCCATGAGACTACAGGCGCAGCTGCAGTCTGTGGAGGGGAGCAACACTGTGTTGCGAGAACAGCTACGGACCACACGGTACATTCACTAACACCTCCTGACAGTGGTTCTGAAGGAAAATGGCATCCTTAACGTTCCCAAATTTTATGTTTGGTACCGGTGACGGTTTCAACCAATGAGCAGAATAATTCAAGCTTAGATTCCTCTGAATGAGAATCTAAATTTCTTATCCTTTCGAGACCAAAGGCATGAGGAGGCAGCCATATTTTCTTGTTCATTATTGTCCTTTCAGTCTCATATTTCTTATAAAACATTTTCTCCATTATCTTCTCCACTTCTTCCCCTCCTGTTCCTTTCTGAGAAGGATTCAAAAACCACCAGGTCCCTTTGGATACAGTTTACTGTCCATACCCTTAAAGACTACTGTCTTCTGGGATGTGGTAGACAGGTACTGCACTACATAGCGTGATATCCCAGAAAACAGTAGTCCTCATAGTCGCTGATGCAAGAACTCAGACCTCACATATGCCTCTGTTGCAGACTGGAAGGAACCAAGACTTCACAACAGCTGCAGAAAGCACTTCTGAGAGTGGAGCAGCTGGAGACCAGTTTGGCAACAGTGCAAGAAGGAAGGGTGGGTCAGAGGGCCCAGGTTTGTGATGAGATGCACCTCCCTCCAGACTTGCCTCTTTCCAGTGCAGAAATTATTTCAAAACTCAACATGCATCTCCTGCATGTTTTGGATGTAAGTATACCATCCTCAGGAGGATCCAAAATTTCTGAGCACTATATGAGGTCTGACAATAAAGTTCGTGAACTCGCAACTGTGTACTTGCCTTGGCAGCAGTGAACAGAAATCTCAGTAGTTTTGATAACATTGGCATATCAGTGTCAACCAAGTTTAGTATTTTGAAGTACTGAAGAGGCTGCATGGAAAAGTTAGACAGAAATGACCCAAAATTTGCCAACTCGTGGATCTTGCATTACGACAATCCACCTGCTCACACAGCACTGTCTCTGTGGGAGCTTTTAGCTAGTAAACAAATAACTGTGCTGGAACACCCTCCCTATTGACCAGATATAGCCACCAGTGACTTTTCTGTTCCTGAAGAGAAAAGAAATATTGAAAGGAAGGCATTTTGATGACATGGATGATATCAGGAGTAATACGACAGCAGCTCTGAAGACCAGTCCACAAAACTGTTTTGAAGGGTGGACTAGGCACTGGCATC
This sequence comes from Cryptotermes secundus, assembly GCF_002891405.2. Taxonomy (NCBI): domain Eukaryota; kingdom Metazoa; phylum Arthropoda; class Insecta; order Blattodea; family Kalotermitidae; genus Cryptotermes; species Cryptotermes secundus. The sequence goes on from NW_019718639.1 coordinate 1,774,324, forward strand.
AGTACATAGCTTCAGAAGGGGAGTACTCTGAAGGCAACCACAGTGATATTCAGCAGCGAGGTACCATTGATGAGTTCACGAACTTTATTGTCAGACCATGTAATCTGAAAAATGTATTTTGTCTCATAACTTTAAATGCCCGAGAATGGGAGTCAATAAATACAGTGATAAGAGTGCAATGTTAAACTTTTGTGAACACAGCAATGAACCTTATGGTTCTGTGAAAATAGACACTCTTTTAACCATTTGGGGGTTTTTTTTCTTCTTTTTTTTATGTTATTTGTGTCTTCTAGAAACCAAGCCTCTCCATCTCTTCACTCTCCTTCTAAAGCTGCTGTTCCCATTCTGATCTTGATCTTCCTCGGCCATTTTTCTTTGAGTTCCATGTTCAATAATTTTGGGATTCTATCTTCATTCATTCTTAAAACATGCTCATACCATCTTATTCTGTTATTCATTAATTTCATTTGCTTTTAAAATCGCTTCTGGATTTTCCTTATGTACTGCTTACAAATTTCATCTGTTATTAAACATATTCTTCCCTTAGGCATTTTTCATTTCCAGAAAATGCGCCAAAATAACTGTTAACTTTTCCTGCAGTTTTTGTTCCCTCAGTACTTCCTTCATTTTCTCTTTCATGCGACCAGCTGATTGGCTGCCAGATATTCATGGAAAACCCTGAACCAAGCTAGGTCCAGCGGCTGGCAGTTAATTTGCGCTGGATCAAAAATAATTAATTTAATTGCTTGATTTATAGGAGTATATGAAACAAGAGGAAAGGAACATAACTTTGGGAAAGAAACTTGAAGAATTTTACAAAAACTACAACATATTACGCCATCAAGTGGGACTGCTGTACAAGCAGTATGATTCTGAGAAAAGTGCCTGGAAGAAGTCACAGGCAGACATTGAAGCAGAAAGGGAGAAGTTGAAAGAACATGTTGAGAGCATGAAGGTTAAACTGAAAGAATATGATGGACACTGGGAGGTGCTGAGTAAGGGTGAAGATGAACAGAAACAGCTGATAGCTGAGAATGCGAAGCGAATGGCCCTCACCATGGCCAACATGACAGTACTGAGCAGGAAGTGCAAGGCACTGCAGAATCTGGAGAGCTGCACACGCAAAGAGAACAGCAAGCTGAAAGATGAGATGGCATCCATGGAATGTGCAATGACACAGAGAATTGGGGAGCTTCAGAGGCACAAGGTAAGGACCTTAAGAGTAAATCGTTTTTATGTGGGTTGGTTACTAAAGCACACAGTCTGCTGGACCAGATTAGAGCCCTTTTAACTGTCCTTGCTGAGCGGCACATTGGGAGACCACAAGGTAAGCATTTAGATAATTGCCATTACATTTGCAACAGTGCCAGCTGTTGGAAATATTGACATAACAGCAGTACTGCCACTGACTCCAGTATTGAGTCCTGAGTGGTGTGTGGCAGGAGATCCAGTTTGAATCCCAGCCCAGACCACATGAATTTTGAGGGGTATCTTATGATCCTGTCAGTAGCCAGATTCCGTAGCACTGAACAGTAGGAGATGAATGATGAGAGGATTTGGAAGGAAGCAGTCATCCCAAAAAAATTCTGGAGATACTGAGGAAAACCACATAAAACCTTAGTGGCGATAACCAGTGTCCAGCCGAGACTTAAACTCGGCATCTCCCAAATATGAATGAAGAGCAGTATCACTCTGCCAATAACTGGTCTTAACTGGTCTAAGTGCATGGGGAAACCCACCCCCTCTATTAATAATAATAAAAAATAATAATCACTCTGCCAACCCATCTGGTTTTTTCCTGTTAGTCCTCCAGGTAATGCAAGGACAGAATCTTCAATAGGGTACTTGTGCACCCCTCTGATCATCGTGATAGTTGGCCGGATGCTACATAATCTTAATTCAGCTGAGACAGTGGCATGAAATAACCTAAAAATCTGCACCAGTGTTTCGGAAACCTACGCCGGCTGCGTACTCAGGGTCAATGTGATGTCACTCCCTCTGAGTAGTCCTCTTCCTGTTGATAAGGTGACTGATAGAGTAATGTCAAGTTTATCGGTCCTAACTCCCCTCCCCCCAGCTGTAGGCCTGGTGCCATGTTGCTTCAACTAGAGAGTGGTAACCCTTCCATCATCTGTTTTCCCTAAATCACTGTTTAACTGCGGTTCAGTTGTAACTTCTTGGGCAGATTTTATGTTTAGTCTTGAGGCTACCTCTCTTCCCTCTCCACGTTGCTTAACCTCGAGGAAGGCAATCCATCAGCAGGCCTGTTCCTTTCTATACTGTAGAGACTGGGTGGTTTGGTTGGTTCCATGCTTGGCTAAGGAACACTTCTTCAAACTGAACCAAACATAGTATCTGTAAGGTTCTTGTTTCTGGGTGCAATGACTGACACCAGCTTTTTCAGATAGTCCTATCTGAATAGGTACCTCCCCAACTTTCCACCAGGCAATAGAAACAGGTGCAGTTTCCAAAATGTATTCTGTCTGGAATAACATCCAATTGATGAAGTCCAAAAGCCTAGCAGTACTGAATGCCAAAAAGTTTACAGCATGTGGTAAAATCCAACACATTTCAATGGTATTATTATTATTATTATTATTATTGGAGGGGGTGGGTTTCCCCGTGCACTGTGACTAGTGGTCTATTGTACGTCCCCCTATGATATTCTACCAGTCTCTATACCCTACCGATACTGGTGCATGCCATCAGTCCCAACTCAGCCAGCGAGTTCGGCCTCTACTGGCTGAGCAGTATCTAGATGCCTCCCCCATCTACCAGAGGCGTTAGAGAGTATTGTTGGGCGGGAAATGTCCTGGTAATTTGGCTCAGAGTCCTCCTTGAGGCATGAGGTTCTTTTACGTGCCGTAAAGCTACGACACGGGACCCACGGCTTAAAGTCCCTCCCGGAGGACTTGTTCCCTGAATTTTTCCGCCCTTAAAAATTCCACAACCTCCGCCGGGTTTGAACCCACATACCATGAGTCATGAGGTGGGAACGTTACCCGTAGACTACGGAGGCCGCTTATTTCAATGGTAAGTTGCAACACTTCTAAAATTTATTTTGCAGGAAATGTCGACATACAGAATCTCAGCCCTGCAGGGCATGTTAGAGGACTCTGTTCCACTCACAGTGCTGGAAGCCGCAAACAAACATTTCGATGAGCTGACGTCCAAGTACAGAGATCTGCTTCAGAAGGAGCAAAGCCTGGTAAGATGCATGTGATCATGAAAGGGGGGAATCTAAGGGCGCATACACACTAGCAAGCTGTTGCATGTAACGTAACGGTTACTGTAACCACATTCTATTAGTGTGGACGCCTTCCAAACCATGCTCGTGAACGTACTTCAAGCGTGCTCTGTAACACGACTGGCGAGCCACTGCTTTGTTGGTTTTTGCTGCGAACACAAAGGGACTCACAGTAGGCTATTGGATGCCACAATCGCTTGCCCGTAAATGTGTATGTTTCCTCCGAGCAAGGAGTAGCTTTGTGAATCGCTATGTCTTCATGGTGAGCTCACCCCGAGCACTATGGATTGGGTCGGTCGAAGCTGGTTACATGACAACTATGGACATGTCGTCCATACGATGATGTGGTTACAGTAACCATTATGTTACATGCAACAGCTCGCTAGTCTGTACCCGGCCTAAAATAGTGGAAAGCACAAAAGTGCCTCAATCAGTTTCCTTCAGTAGTCACAACCCATTCTGATGTATTACACAAGCATTTTCATTGGAAAAGAGAATCTCAGGACAGAAGGTCTCCAGTCAGAGACTATGCATGTGGGACAGGACAAGTGAGCACATAAGCCAGTATTGTGTTCCGTCTGTAAGGTGTGTGAGAGCCAGCTGACAGTGCGTCTGCAGGGAGAGGTGAAGACTCTGCAGAAGGACAAAGAAGAATTGCAGATTGCATTACAGGCAGCCAGAGAGAAAGTTCACTCATTGGAAGTTCTGATGACATCTCTGAACCAGGACATGGTCACGCAGGACACACATGACAACCAGGCAAGTTTCACTTGGCTACAACACACAGTATTTATGTGAAATTGAGGTTCTCACAGTTGTGGGAATGCTGTATAGTCTGGTAGACACATACCAATGTCTGAGAACCTGCTGCCTCCATCTTCAGGGTGGAAAAGAGGCAGGAGGTTCCTCCACACCCTGATCAGAATTTGAACAGGTATCTCCCGGATGTTAATATTCCGTGTGTTCACTATGAAAGTAATGACTCACTCTTCTGGTGTTACTTTTTCCAGCTCTCGCTACTGTCAAAAAAGCTGGCAACCATGGAGCTGAAAGAATTGAGTGAGAGACAGAGGGCAGATCATGCTGACAAAATGTATAACATATTGAAAGGTATGTGCTGGTGCATTAGTTCCTTGGGCAAACAGAATTACAAAGAAGAGTTGTGCTTGCTTCCTGCTCGGTGTGTGATTTCTGTCAAGGGCAAAAGCTTTCTCTATGTAATTATATCAAGACTGACTCTGGAATCCACTGAACTGCCTGTCGGATCCTTGGGGTACACAGGCCAGAGCTTGAAGCTGACCACTCATCAACATCAATATCATCTTACAATCTTAATAGTGTGCATCATGTCACGAGTCATAAATAAGATATACAAAAGTATATAAGGTAAGCAGTCTACACAACAATACAAGTATTCTGTATTTAAAAACAAGGAGGACACTACTGTATCAAGATTTGCTTTTATTATGCTTATTTGAAGAATTAGATGATAATTAATTGAGATTCATCAGCTCTTATTTAAGCATTGTATGCCTGATGATGACCCGGTATAAGGGTCAAAACATGTTGCGTCTTCCATTGTTTCAGAGGTTTTCTCAAACTACTTTTTTCTTTTTCTTGATAATTTAAGACCTGCTTTGGAATCCTCTGGCAGCTCATCCTGTCAGCATGTTCTTTCTGATTTTTTCTGTATTCTATAAATTCTGTTAATTGTGAAATCTGTATTCTGTCGTAATTCTTCTGTGGTCAAAATGCCTTTATCTCACTAGTCTCAATTACTGGACCTTAGTGAATAAGACTGCCTCTTATCAGAGACTCACCTGAGTAGAAACCTTCCTTCCCTTACACTTTATGAGGGAAATAGATCCAGTTTCCAAAACATTGTATTTGAGAACACTCAAGACAGTGGATAATATCCAGACTGATAGTCATGGTTACCACTGCACACGGCGGAGTAACTGTGACTATCTTAGGTCACATGTTACAGGTAGTAATGACGCCATCCTCAGTGAGGTTGGCCGAACTACAGCTGTGTCTTTGGTGGGGACGCATCATGGACCAGGGATGCGTTGGGATACAGCTTTGGGACACCTCCTCGTGGTCCCGCTGGGCAACGACAGTCTCAGGGTCTGGATTAATATGACCTACCAGGCTGGCGGCTAAGTTCCCATAAAGGCAATGGCATTATGACCAGAGCCTCCCACGCGGCAGCATAATGACTCCTGGGTATCACTACAGTCTACCTGGGACGAATGCGGGAGAGCACTCCCATGGGGGTAGCTTTGGCTATTTGAGTTGTCTCCCTAGAGTACCGATAAGGTGCCGCAAGCCTTAGGGCTCAACACTCTAAAATGGTTTGACCAACCCATGTGGAGGGGTGGGAATGGGGGAGCTTATAGGCCACCCCCAGGTGTGACCCTCTCATGCAGGTTTCCCTGGTCGCAACCTCATGACTAGCTGGTATCGCACTCCCATTAATCATCTGGGATACCCCTCTCCCCCCGAACAGGCACTCTAGGTCCTGGAGTCTTGTGAGGGTCTTATTCATAACAGGACCAAACCACATAAGCCAAGGTGTGAGGCATCGTGCTGAGGGCTGCATGGCACTAGGGTGGTAATTAGCTAGTGTCTTGAACGATCCCCTCGGGGTACCAGGCAGCACCCCATTGTATTTATGCCTTCCACCCGTATGGGGCGCTGCGGGTGGTGACCTTTTAAATCCCCATGACTCGTGGGACCAAAATGAATAAAGGAACCAAATCAAAAACCGGTCGTAAGGACCTTAAACTGAAGAGAGAACCCCCTCCAAGGGGATCCCTACAAGAAATGCTTCAGCAGGGGGCTGGAAGCTCTGGTGAACCATTAAGGGGCCCAGTTGCAACCAGCGAACCTGCTGTTGAAATTTCAGCCAAAGGCAGGGACAAACCAGTGGTTCAAAACTTGCCTGAGGTAAAACCAAAATCTACTCTCCTGGGAGTCAGTAGTACTGGCACACCACTGCAGGGAGCTAGTACTTCTAGCACACCTGCAGAAGGAGGACTGGGACACCTAGTCTCTGGAGTAGGTGGAGTCCGTCTAGCGAAGAAGGCATTGTCTGGATGCGCTAGACGGAAATTAAGAAAGGCAAGAGCTAGGGCAGGAAATGCAGGAACTGGGAGCAGTCAGCAACCAGGAAATGCAGGCTCGCCCAAGCAGGGAGAAACCCCCACCAAAACCCTTAGGAGGCCAAGGTTGGAGGGCAGTACCCCTACGGAAATGGCCAGAGATGCGAAAAGGACCAGGGACTCTAGGGGACCAGGGACTTACAAGGAGGCTCTGACCAATATAAAGGTAGCTATCTTCAAGGAAACATATCCTGAGGATAAGCTTACCAAAGAAGACCAGAACTCCATTCTGGAAGCACTGGGTGAGGTGTTACGTAGGACTCCAAAGGGAGAACTACCACACCTGCAATCCTACAGACTGGAGGGAGGTGCACTTATTTATATATGCGCCGACCAACAGTCTGGTCAATGGCTCATCAAAGCCATTGACAACTACAGGATGGAATCAGGGGCCAGGCTGAAGGCTACTGATGCCAGGAACCTGCCCAAGCCTGTTAAAGTGGCTCTCTGGATTAGGGACCAAGTTGCCCAGAATCAGGAAGAGCTGCTGAAATGGATTGCAGACCTCAATCCAGGACTTCATATTAAGAACTGGAGGGTAATCGATAAGCAAACTGAGCCGAAAGGCCAGAGGCTTATCTTATTCATAGACCGGGACTCTTATACTATTATACAGAGGACCGGTTACAAGATATTCACAGGACTCTCACAGGGGACTGTTAAGGTGCTGAAAGATCCTGAAATTCAGCACCGGGCAGAACCTGTGTCAGACAGAGCATCCTTAAATTCGGTCTCTGAGGAGGAGGGGGATGAGATACCCACTCCCTTGGATGATCGAAGTAAAGAGGATAAGGGGACCCCTTCACATGGAACCCAGTCCGAGGACGGGGAGGGAAATAAGATGGAAACTGACCCCTCCCCAACTGGAAGAGATAACTAACCTAAATATACATACACCTAATACATCCATACACACATACACACACACAGAGAACATACACATACAGTGGAACCTCGCTTAACGAGCACCTCTCAATGAGTAATTCGCATAACAAGCAAAACAAATTGTAAAAAAATGACTCGCTTAACGAGCAACATTTCGCATAACGAGTGACGAGAGGGGAAGTCCCGGATTATGCGCTTGCTACGTCAGTCTGTGTTTAGCACTCGTTCCGCTAGTATCTTAGTGTCGCTTGTGATCACACATTTTTCCAAATTTGTGTTCAGACATACTATTTGTGATTTTTTTTGTGCAAAGTTTAATAACCCTTCCAAAAATGTCTCCGAAGAAAAAGCCACAAAAAGACAGCCATAAGAGAATACACATAACCGTAGAAATGAAACGTAAAATCATTGAAAAGCGAGAAGGAGGTGTGAGCGTGGCTGATATAGCACGCACATACAATCGGTCTACATCAACGATTTGCATGATTTGGAGTTGCATTGTGTTTCACAGCAAGAAGTTGTGGAGGAGAGTTTGTCAGAGGAGGAGGAGGAGGTAACAGCAAAGCAACAATCTTCTGGTGCAATAAGAGAAGGCATGGGAAACTGTTGCATCGTACATTGAGAAGCATCACCCTAATAAGGCAGTGGGTATGTGCGCTACAAATTTATTTAATGATAATGCTGTGTTGCATTTTCACCAAATTTTGAAGCATCGGCAAAAACAAATGTCTCTAGACAGCTTTCTAGTAAAAAAGAATTAGATATGTATCATAAATAATAAACTAATTATTTCGGTTTTTTTTNTGGATTTAGAAGAGGAAAAGGAACCAGGGATGCAATTGGCATGATGAGAATTATACCAGAACGAACTTTGGAGATAGATGAAAAACTGTGTGTTTGCTTAATAGAGTGGCAGAAGGCATCCGACCATGTAAACTGGACAAAATTAATGCAGATCCTAAAGGAAACAGGTATCGATTGGCGTGAAAGAAGATTGATTAGCAAATTGTACATGGATCAGAAAGTTAGAGTACGACTGGACAGAGGGGAGACAAGAAGTGTGCAGATTGGAAGAGGAGTTCGACAGTGATGCTGTTTATCACCAATTCCATTCAACTTGTACAGCGAATGCCTTACCAAGGAAGCTCTGAATGGGCTCGGAGACTTCAAATTAGGAGGGCAAATTATTCAAACTGTGAAATATGCAGATGACCTTGTGTTAATGGCTAAGGAAGAAACTGTGCTACAGGGCATGATTGATAGACTAATTGAAATTGGAAGGTGCTATGGCATGGAAATGAATGTGGAGAAAACAAAAGTAATGAAAATTTCGAGACAACCAACCCCAGTCACAATAAAGATAGACCAAAAACAACTGGAGAATGTGAAATGTTTTAAATATTTGGGTAGCTTGTTAACAGATGATGGAAGGTGTACTTGTGAAATTAAATCCAGGATTGCCATGGCAAAAGCTGCATTTAGCAAGAAGAAGAATCTTTTTACCAGCAAATTGGACTTAAATTTGAGGAAGAAACTAGTGAAATGCTACATTTGGAGCATAGCTCTGTATGGGGCTGAAACATGGACACTTAGGGCAGTAGATCAGAAACGTCTGGAAAGTTTCGAAATGTGGTGTTGGAGAAGGATGGAGAAGATCAGTTGGACCGATTATGTGAGAAATGAAGAAGTGTTAATTAGTGTCAGTGAACAGAGGAATATCCTACACGAAATAAGAAAACGGAAGGTTAATTGGATTGGTCATGTTTTATGCAGAAACTGCCTTCTAAAAGAAGTTGTTGAAGGAAAGATAGAGGGGCGGATAGAAGTGACAAGAAGACGAGGAACAAGACATAAGAAGATGCTGGATGACCTTGGGGACAGAAGAGGATACTGTCATTTGAAGGAGAAAGCTCTAGATCGCATTAATTGGAGGAATTATTTTGGAAGAGACTGTGGACCTGTCGTCTGACAGATTACTGATGATGATGATGAAACGGTATACATAAAATTTTTTGAGTATTTTTTCGGCATGGAACGCATTATCGTATTTTACATTAATTTATATGGGAAAAATTGTTTCGCATTATGAGTAAGATTCTGGAATGAATTATGCTCATTAAGTGAGGTTCCATTGTATTATGAAATTTCTTCAGATTAACCTACACCACAGCAAAGGATCCACGGCAACTCTATGCCAGCAACTAGCTGAGGGTAAGGCAGACATAGCCCTTATTCAGGAACTTTGGTTATACAAGGGTCAAATAAGGGGCTTAACTAACCCAGGGGGAACAGTTTACTCTGCTGTACCTGGTAACAATGCAAGATCCTGTGTTTATATCAGGAATCATATTAATGCCTTAACTTTGCTGGAGCTCTGTTCTAGGGACGCAACAGCAGTAAGGATAACATACAAAGTGTGTCCAGGTTCTGTTAGGACTATGTTAATTAAAAATACAAGACGTTGATTATTTTCAAAATTTCACCCTTCTTATTCAAAATAGTCTCCTTCTGAATCAATACATAGCCGGAATCGACTGAAAAGTTTTTGAAAACCGTCACTGTACTCCTTTTGTGGAATCGCATTTAAAACTGCGGTACATTCCCTTTGGATGTCTTGGATGGTGAGAATAACCAGAAATCTGCTGGAGCCAAATCTGGCAAATATGGAGGATGATCAAGGGCTGTGATCCCTTTTCTGACCAGAAAATCGCACACGATCTTCGATTTGTGGGGTGGGGCATTGTTGTGGAGGAGCGACCAGGAACCTTGCTCTCGATATTGAGGTCGAATTTGAAGAATTCTCGCCCACAAATGATTGGGACTCTGAGATAATAATAAGAATTCACTGTTTGACCTTCTGGCAGAAATTCCTTGTGAACGATTCCTTTGGAATCGAAGAAAACGGTTAGCAGTGTCTTTACTTGATTCTTTTCCATGCTCACTTTCTTTGGGCTCAACCACGCTGCACTCTGCCACTTTGTGAGAGGCTCATATTGCAAACACCATGTCTCATCACCAGTAACAATCAATTTTGTAAATTCTGTATCACTTTGGGCCGACCGTAACATGTCTTTGCAGTGTTCCACTCTGGCATGTTTTTCATCGCCTGACGGCACGTGCGGTACAAACTGTGCACAGACCTTCTGTTTGCCCAGATCCTTGGTCAAAATTTGATGCACAGTACTTTTTGGTATTCCCAAAAGCTCCTCGATGAGCCTTGCAGAAACACATCTGTCTGACGCAAGGATTTCAGTCACTTTTTTCACATTTTCTTCAGTGCAACTTGTTCTCGGCTTTGATGAACGTGGACTGTCTTCAGTGTCCTCCCTGCCATCACAAAATACAGCATACCATTGAAAAATGCTTGAGCGCCTTGAACAATCACTACCGTACACACTTTTCATCATTTCGTATGCTTCTCCGGCTGTTTTGCCTAACTTCAAACAAAATTTGATGTTGGCTCTCTGTTCAACCTCCATTTTCTAACGAGCGTCAGAACAGTACTGTTACATTCAAAGTCAGAACACATGATGCAGCGATGCTTGCGCTTTGAAATTATAGACAGCCGCAGCTGAAACATCAAGAATCTTAACGCTACAACTCGCCAACAGATGGCATTGCAGGGCAAAATTTAAAAAAATTAGTCCTAACGGATCCTGGACACACCGTGTATACATATCGAGGGGGCAGTAGGGAGCTGATTGTTGCTTCAGTCTACCTTCCATACAACTTGGATGAACCACCACCAACTAAGGAAATGAGGGACATCATAGACTACTGCCATAGCAGGAAAAAGCAACTAATCATTGGGTGTGATGCCAACACACACCACATCTTGTGGGGAAGCACTGGCACCAACCCAAGGGGAGAGAGCCTCATGGAATTTCTGGTGAGTTTGAACCTGAATATTCTAAACCATAGTAACAAACCTACCTTTGGCATGTGTCTGATGAGCCGTCTCTATCTGACCATAGATACATATGCTTTCATATAGATAACATAACAGCGCAACAAGTTACCTTCAGGAATCCCAGGAGAACCAATTGGGAGTCGTACAAAGATGACCTAAAGGTGAACCTGGAGATTATTTCGCAAAGTATATGCACGATAAGGGACATAGATCGATGTGTTGACCAGTTGCAATAGGCTGTCATCTTGTCCTATTATCATAATTGTCCAGCCAAGACCATTCGCTTACCAAGGAATGCATCTTGGTGGATTAAAAAGCTGAGTGGGCTAAGAGCTAGAACCAGAAAGCTATTTAATATAGTGAAAAGGACAGGGCAGTGGGACACCTACAAGGAAATCCTCACCTGTTATAATAAAGAAATAAGGAAAGCCAAATGATCCTCATGGAGGAGGTGCTGCCAGGAGATCAATGATGTACCGGGCAGTACCATGGGGGTCATGGCAAAAAGGCGACCAATAAGGTCAGCTCTATCAAGCTGCCTGATGGCAAGTATACCTAAACTGGAGAAGGGACAGTGAAGGAATTGTTCAGAGTTCACTTCCCAGATTCAAAGTTGATTGATAATTCAGTTGATGAGCAGGGCCAGCAGAACCTGGACGTATGTGGATACATAACGAACAGGGGAGACTGGAACCTGGCTGGTCAGGTAATCAATCAATCAAAAATCAGATGGGTGTTAGGTACCTTCAAACCATTTAAGTCTGTGGGAACAGCTGGTATTGTACCGGCATTTCTGCAGCAAGGGGCAGAACATTTAGTCCCACACCTATGCCACATATTTAGAGCTTGCATGGCGCGTGGGTTTATCCCTGTGGCCTGGAGGCAAGTTAAAGTGACATTTATTCCGAAGCCCAGGAAACTTGATTATACCAAGGCTAAAGCTTATCGTCCTATTAACCTGTCGTCTTTCCTTTTGAAAACGATGAAGTGGTAGATAGACATATTAGGGACGATGCATTAAAAATTCATCCTCCGCACTGAAACCAACATGCTTACCAGATAGGTAAATCTACTGAAACTGCATTGCATAATGTAGTAACACACATAGAGAATGCTATTGAACACAAGGATATTGCCCTTGGAGCATTCCTTGACATAGAGGGAGCCTTTGACAGAACCTCCTTTGATACAATAAAACAGGCTGCTGAAAGGCATGGCATTGAGCCCTCAATATGCAGATGGATCTGTGCTATGCTGGAAAGCAGAAATATAAGTGCTACATTGTCTGGAGAGACCCTGGGAGTGTCTGCGGTGAGAGGGTGTCTGCAGGGGGGGTGTTCTTTCCCCTCTCCTGTGGAGCCTGGTCATGGATGATCATCTTTGGGAGCTCAACAGTACAGGCCACTTCACAGTAGGATATGCTGATGTATGGCAATCCTAATTAACGGGAAATTCCTGCACACTGTATCAGAGGTCTTACAAACAGCCCTGTATACAGTGCAGCAGTGGTGCGAAAGGACAAACTTGTCTATTAATCCAAGCAAGATGGTGATTGTACCCTTTACTAGGAAGAGAGATATAAAGGCTCTCAAAGAACCAATACCCTTCAGTAAAGCGATCCAGCTATCTAGTGAGTCAGGTACCTTGGATTAACATTTGACAAGGGGCTGACATGGAAAAAAAAAAAGCTGGATAAGGCTATTAATAAGGCCTATAAAGCCTTCTGGACATGCAGAGGCACGTTTGGGAAGACTTGGGGACTGACACCAAGGGTGGTATATTGGATATACCCTGCAGTGGAAATCCTACTAGGACTCCCTCCACTGCATTTGCAGATGGAAGCAGAGGCCATGTTAGTATATTACAGATTACGTTGCAGTGATCAATGGAGACCTAAATCCAAAGGTTTTGAACATGCATACATGACTTGGGACATGAAAAAAATAACCATCCTACAGATGGGATCTGATAAAATGCTACCAAAATATGTTTATGATAGACCCTTCATGATCAGATTTCCTGATAGAAGTGAATGGAAAGAGGGGTTTCGACCTGATAGAAAGGGGGGACTAATCTGGTATACAGATGGTTCAAGACAAATAAAGGCACTGGAGCTGTAGTGTATTGTGATGGAACGAGGCTGAAGCATACCTTCAGCCTTGGTCAGTACACAACAGTATTCCAGGCAGAGGTGTATGCCAGTAAGGCATATGCAGTTGAGAATTCAGATAGGAACTATAGAAATAGAACATCTACATCCTATGAGACAGTCAAGCTGCCATTAAAGCACTTGGTACACACCAAATCACTTCAAAATTGATTTGGGACTGCCACCAATCCCTCATACAACTGGCCAGACATAACAGAGTACAACTGATATGTATGCCAGGTCATGAGAGTATTGTAGGGAATTAAACCGCAGATCAGCTGGCAAGAACAGGATCTGAAGAGCCGTTCATAGGACCTGAACCAGCTTGCGGAATCTCAATTGGAGTTGCCAAAAAAAAGCGAGCAGGGACTGAACTGATAGAAACCATAAAAAATACTGGGAATCCATAATTGGATTCAAACAGGCGAAGGGTTTTATATCAGGACCCTCAGCCAGAAGAATGAAGGATCTGTTGAGATCAAACAGAGATCAACTAAGATGGGTGGTAGGATTACTTACCGGACACTGCCACCTGAAAGGACACCTTTTCAAGTTTGGACTGGCAGATAACCCAACTTGTGAAAGGTGCCTACAGGAAAACAAATCAGCCACACACATCCTGTGTGACTATGAGGCCGTAGCTTATTTAAGATTTCATCACTTGGGTCAGTTTTTTATGGAACCAAGTGACTTTTATGATGCCCCCATAAGCAGGGTCCTACACTTTATTAAAAGTGTAGGATTAATAAAGAGCTAATCCAAGGGGAAGCAAAATAGATCATTGAAGGTCGCAGTGCAGGGCCCCACCCCTTACATACATACCACTGCACACCATTGCCAGGATTATTTAGGCTTAATTATTAGAGGATTGGCCAGCCTGATTGGTTGAAGTCTTTTAATTACAATAGACCTAAAGTAGTCACTTTGTCTACAGGTCAACTGGCACAGCTGGAGGGGCGTAATGCAGAGGTAGAATCACAGAACAGCGCCGTGATCCAGCAGAATCTGGAGTTACAGCAAGTAGAACGGGAACTCAGAGACAACCTGCTTACGTTTGTGAGTCGTAGTGAGTTTCAGGATGTGCAGGAGAAACTGCGAAAGTCGGAACAGGATAGGGTATGTGCTGCAGGTGTTCACCTTATGTCTAACTTCACAATGACAAAGGTGGAACTTCTCCTGTTAGAGTTTGTTTGCGGCAATAAAGTACTGTTGTGAGGGATATGATGCTGTGTGGTCAGAAGTTAACTAATATTTTGGAGGAATGTACTGCCTCCATCTTAAGTGTCAAGGAGATGCTAAGAGAACAAGGCAGTACGTTAATCTGAAACATTGATGAAAGAGTACTGGACTACACTGTGTCAACTCCAGATGATTAAAAGAAAAATTAAATGATTCATAGCCACCCAAATTAATAAATCTTGAGCCAAAATTATTGAACCAATTGAAACTCATAAATAAAGGAATATAATCAGAAGTCATTCTGGCTACACCTTCCCATATGGCCACTTTGGTGCTTTTCATAATCACTGCTGTAAAAACCTCAAATCCAATTGCCAGTTGCTGCACTAAAGAACAGTCCAGTTATTTAACCTTTATTGCACAGGAATAAGGACTTAAATTCCAAAATTTAAATTTAGGGGTAATAAGCTTTAGTATAGAAAGAATGAAGTTTGGCTTGTAAAGTTTAATTGTCAGGGCCCCATACTGAATACATATTCTTTTCAGATGGAGCTTAAATTGGAAAAAGATAGGCAACAAGAGGTAAGCGACATAGCTCAAGAGCAAGTGCGGAACTTAGAGCTCTGGAAGTTGTCACAGGAGTACCAACTGGACTACATGAGACGTCAGATTCTAGAACTGCAGTCCACTAGCGATGAGAGGTCAATTATTGGTAAGAACTCACACTACTGCAGTTCTAAGTCAGTTGGTCATCAGTCATATGCTTCTTCTTGTGGTTTTCCAGTTCCAGGCATCTCTAGAAAGTACAATGTGTGTGTATATGAGTGACTATGTGGTCATATCTGCTCATCTGTCTGCGACTAGCATTGAAACCCCTGGACTTTTAAAATCCACATGGAAGACCTTTACTAGAAGCTGTCAGGAAGTAAAATTTTACAATTCTTTATCAAATATTAATTTCACAAAGTACATTGAAAGAACCCTTTGAGTGCCAAAGCATTAATGGACATAACAATTTGTTATAGCAAAACTGAACCACGAGTTGCTGTCTTCTCGGCTCAGTGAGACCTCAGCCCACAAGAAGGTGCAGCAGTTGCGGAATGAGATCTCCAAGTTACGCTGCCACAACCTCCGCCAAGAAGCAAAGCTCGATGAAAAGGAGCAAGCTCTTAGCCACTTGCAGGGACAGCTCACTTCCCGATGCAGGTGCAGGGTTGATTCAGATCCTAGCCATGCTGTGGCCAGCACCATTGACACAATCCTTCTAAATTTATCTTCTCTTTTGGCATCATTTTCATTTTATATTATGTTGATGGACAAAAATTCTCCAGTCTCTCCTATTTGATCTGGTGGCAACTCTTTCCTTTAAATTTTTTGGTGTCCTTGTTCTATGCATTCTTTTTACAGGGCCAAATCACTGCAATCATTTCTCTTCTCACTATTAACAAATTTTAAATTCTGACTTCCTTCATAAAAATGTTATTTTTAACTCTACCCCATCTTATTTTTATCCTCAGTAATTTGCATAAATTTTGTATCCTTTGCTTTGATTTTGCTTTTGATACAAAACATTACTCTTTGAAACCATTTGGAATGGTGAAGTCCCATAAGGCACTTCAGCATATTCTGGGACATCACAGTGGCTCACAGAAATGACGATACTTGCACTTAGTTACTAACTGCAGCTGTAAGATATAAGCAGCCAAAACTTGTATTCCACAAGTCTTTAAGAATGCATGATGTCTTGTTGCCACTACAGGTCACTTCATCAAGCGATTCAGGACCTGCGGCATCACTACAGTGGTGCTGTTCCTCTTGCAACCCATGAGCGCATGGCCCTGTCCCTGCGCCGTCTGGGAGAGGAGAGACGTGAAGCCATCGAGAGGCTCCACAGAGCTGAGAAGATGGCCCATGAAGCAGTTACTGCCAGAGAAGAGATGGAATTACAAGCAAAATCTCTTGAGGAACTCAAGGCTGCCCTTACATTGTCAGATGGCCAGAAACAGCTGGTTGACTGGCATAAGAAGAACACTGAATTGAGGATCAAAGTGAGTACTGTAGGGTACTATGTGCACTTCTACAAAACTTGAGATCCAGACATGAACTTAACTTCTAGTCTCAGTTTCTCAAGACTATCACATTCAAGCATCATTTGTATGTTTCTTGTTCTAATTGGTGACACTGAGTCACACGCATGCAACACTGAACAAAAGTGAGACAATGATTTTTGAATTGTGATTTATGAAGATTGTGAGAACAATCGTTTGTCTTATTTTAAGGTATTATTTGGTGGAAGAGCTGAGGAAAACTATGAAAACATCTGAAACACTTGGATTTGATAACTATGCTGAGTTGTAATGCCATATAGTTTTTTTTTGGGGGGGGGGAGGCCATAACTCAAGCGGTTAGTCACTGGCTTCCCACCACAGCAGCCTGGGTTGAATTCCGGGTCTGGTCAAGTGGGATTTGTGGTGGACAAAGTGGCGCTGGGGCAGGTTTTCTCCATAATCATAGTCACCTGCGCAGGCTACAGTAGGCCAATCAGTGGCCGCCATGCCAAGTGGACTCGGTTGGACTCCACACCCCACTAAGCAAATTTGGGGGGGGGACAACATTTTAGAGGAACATGTCACCTCCTTCAAGTTGTAAAGTAAGCGAAGCAAGAAACCAACATAAGTGGGTGACAAGCTGAGCTCTTTCTGAGCCATGTGGTGTTACTACCCAGAAGACTGCACTCTTCATCAGAATAGCCTCTGGCAGAGACCTGAATTATGGATCTGGTATTAATGTCCATTTAACACTAATCACAAAATCTCTAGGTACTATAAAATGTAACCATTAGATACATAATTTTTATTTCCAACCTCACTCCTACTAGCTACAACACATGAAGGTCAGAGAACAACATGCATCCACACTGTTTAAGAAACACTGATGTCCTTTAGCAGTGGTTAAATGATGATACTTGATGCTTCACTCATAGATAAGACATAGGCCATCTACTGAGTTATTATCAAACTGGGGTTCAAACCACAGCCACCCAGCATGTGCCTCAGACTTATCAGGTGCATTAGGGCCGTGCCATATTTTTATTATTATTATTATTATTATTATTGGAGGGGGTGGGTATCCCCATGCATCGCAACCAGTGGTCTATTGTACGTCCCCCTGTGATATTCTACCAGTCTCTATACCCTACCGGTATTGGTGCGTGCCATCTGTCCCAACTCAGCCAGCGAGTTCGGCCTCTACTGGCTCAGCGGTATCTAGATGCTTCCCCCATCTACCAGAGGCATTAGAGGCTATTGTTGGGCGGGAAATGTCCTTATAGTTTGGCTCAGAGGCCTCCTTGAGACATGAGGTTCTTTTACATGCCGTAAAGCTACGACACGGGACCCACGGCTTAAAGTCCCTCCCGGAGGACTTGTTCCCTGAATTTTTCCGCCCTTAAAAATTCCACGACCTCCGCCAGGTTTGAACCCGCGTACCTTGAGTCATGAGGTGGGAGCGTTACCCCTAGACTACGGAGGCCGCTAGGGCCGTGCCATAGCTCAAGCCGTTAGTCGCTAGCTTCCCACCGCGGCAGCCCAAGTTTGATCCCAGGTCGGTCAAGTGGGATTTGTGGTGGACAAATTGGCGCTGGTTTTCTGCAAGTACTTCGGTTTCCCCTGCCAATCTTCATTCCTCCAAATTCTCCATCATAATCACTCGTGGCAGGTTACAATAGGCCAATCAATGGCTGCTGTGCCAAGTGGACCCAGTTGGACTCAACCCCCCACTAAGGAAAAAAAAAGTTTATTGGGTGCATTCACTGCCACATGCAATCTTCAAGGCTGTTTATTTGTTATGGCACCTTTCAAAGTTGGAACTATTTACTTGTCACAATTTGAATGTGTGTCCTTCCAAGTGACTTCCTCCAAACAGTCCTGTCTAATGTCTCAGTTCTTTCTTTTTCATCTGTCTTATGATGTAGGTCAACTCCTGAACCTCATGGCCACAAGTCTGGCCCATTGTTACTGTACAGACACTTAGTACAGGACTTGGTTAATCTTAAGACTGGTTTCCACCCCAGTGAATATGATTTCCATTGTCCAGGATGTGACAGAGTGGTGTCTTTGTTGCATCACATTCTAGAAGACTCTAATTTTATGTACAGAAATTTTCATGCCTATAATGTTGGCTTGTAATAATAGAACTAATTCTTGTGTCTGTGTATGAGGAGCTAAAATCAAGGCATCAGGTGGAGCTGTTGGAGTCACAGATGCAGCAGGCAGAGGAGAGGTTACGTCGACAGGAGGAGCACATTGCCATGTTGGAACAGGAGCAGATCACCACAGAGAGGAACTATGAACAAGCGCAGCTCACATGGGAACAGACACAGGTACTCTGAAAACAGGAGGCAGTTTGGGTTGTGAGCATTTCTAACTCATGGCCTCTGTACCATGCTTGTAACTTTCAATGTGCAAGGACTGTAATCAAGTGACTGATGCCAATCAGAAGATAAGAAATGTGAAATGTCTTTTAGATTTTGCGATATTTTGGGTCACAATGGCCTTCTTGTAACTGCAGAGTGATCTGTACAAGCAACTTGCAGACTGCGAGGACCAGCAGAAGGTGGTAGCAGCTGAGATGCAGAAGCAAGCATTGGTATCAAAATCTTCCGAGTCTCATACAGAAGAGAACAGTTCCATGCTGGAACAACTCCGACAGGTACTTCCTTCTATAATTATCACCCATTACATAATTTTGCATCCATTTTTCAGGAAAGAAATTTTACATCACCATTTTAGGCAGTAAATTTAGTACTGTAAGGTTCCTTTCTATACAGCAGACAGGTTAATTCCATGTTAGGTGGGTCCCTTGTCACGATGGCATGGCACGTTCTCAGGTTACGGATGGAGGAGACAGCCTCCAGACATAGAGGGTAGCTGAGAATATATTGAGTAAGCAGTCACGGACAGTTGACAAGGGGTGGTTCTCCAGCTGGGGGCTGGGCGTGGGGCTAACAACTCCTCACCGTAAAAAATAAGCCTTGTTACAAAATGTCATTAAGGACCTCAGACCTGAATGGATTATTTGGATGAACGATCTAAGCTAAAGAAAATGGACATGAGAGTTAATACATGGAAAACTTGGTCTCTGACATTAAGGGAGGAACATAGACTGAAGGTGATTGAGAACAGGGTGTTGAGAATTTTTGGACCGATGAGAGATGAAGTGATGTGAGGTTGGAGAAAAGTGCATAATGAGGAGCTTCATAACTTGCACTCTTCGCCAAGTGTAATTAGAATGATCAAGTCAAGGAGGATGAGATTGGCAGGGCATGTATTACGAATAGGGCCAAAGAGGAATGCATATAGGATATTTGTGTGAAAGCCAGAAGGAAGACTAGGAAGACCAACACATATGTGGGCGGGAGATATTAAAATCTTAGAAAGGTAGGATAGGGTGGTATGAACTGGATTCATCTGGCTCAGGATAGGGACCAGTGGAGGGCTCTTATGAACATGATGATGAATATTTGGGTTCCATAAGATGCTGGGAAGTTCTTTAGTAGCTGAGCGATTGGAGGCTTCTCAAGAAGGGCTCAGCTCCATGATGTCAGTCAGTCAGTCAGTCAGAGACAGGATAATTAACAACAGTTCAGTGCTAGACTAGGCTAGATCATATTAACCTTTATCATCCAGACTTCAATCTCCCATTATTAAGGCACTGGCTGTCAGATTTAGACTTAGTGGTGATGTAAACACATGCTGGAGCATGTGCCAGTACAGTTGTGTGACACATGAGCATTGACAGAGGATTCTTTCTCTAAATATGTTAACAGCACACTGTCAAGCTTCATGGTACTATCATGGGTTGAAAGACAGTAGGAAGTATTCTTTCTCACAGGATATTCAGTATACCATTGATTTTGAAAATAAATGGCTGTAACAATAAGATCACGCCAATTCTGTTCATGTATGACCAATCTGAAAGCAATTAGAATGCCTTGTTTGTAGGTTGTTAGCAATTATATTATGAGTCCTAAATAGGGTCCATGGCTGGTCACGGTAGCCGAGCGGTCTAAGGCATGTACTATCTTCGTTCGCTTGGAAACCGGGATCGTGGCTTCAGATCCCACTCAGGGCATGGATGTTTAGTTTGTGTGTGTGCGTTTTTCTGTGTTTGTATACAGGTAGAGGCCTTGCGACAAGCTGATCACCTGCCCAAGAAGTCCTACCAAATGTGTAAGATCTAGAAAAACAGAAGTGAACGGAGAAGTTCATGGAGGAAGGCCTAGGCCCACTGGGGCTGTAGTGCCAAGGGGAAAAATAGGGTCCATCTGATAACTTCCTGTATTGATGATGTACATCATTAACTGTAATAGACAAAGCTGCAACATTACCCCAAGGTGTACATGATTGATTTCAAGATATTTAATAGTGTTACATCAACTGCAGAAGCATTTACTGTTGACTGAGAAGATATGGTCATCATGTATGGTGAAGTGGAAAGGCCTCTTCTAAGATTATTTTTGGTTGTTGTATTCCCATGAAGGAAATGCAGAGACCAATGGGATACTTGAGTCAGAATATCTGGCACCCCACCCAAGATCGAAATGGGATGGATGCCTCCTGAATACAAGTTCCATACAGTGCTGACTGCGGTAGCTTTCTTGGTCCAAACTGAAGAGCTATTGCATAATCTTCTCTATGTGCATGCGCATGTGTGTATGTGTGTGCACATGTGCGCACCTGCCCTTGAGAGACACTATGAAGCATGGCCTCACTGAATATGCCCCCTGTGAACTTCAGAAATTCTGGAAACATGGCTGTATTTACACTAACACACCAAACTTAATACAGTAACCATATGCACTAGGTGGCTCTGGTATCCAGAGGTACCCTAGAAACGTCTTTTGACAAAGGTGGACACTGCAATACTGACTGAGCACACCTTCCATTGCCAAGTATTGTGCTATCTTCTGTTCATGTTTGTAACTTCTTGCTAACACATTTAACAGAGCAGCAAGTGCTGACCTTCAGTGTGTGTGGACTTCCTTTCAGGCTATGAGTCTTGTCAGTACCCAATCACAGAGTTTGATCAAATACGAGGCTGAGCTCGCTCAACTGAGAGGGAAGGTTGCAGCACTGACAGCAGACATCGAAGAAAAGGACAGGCTCCTTCTGTCTAAGGACAAAGTGATGGCAGAAATAAGGGCCAAGTGGAATTCCAACCAGCAAAAGGCTGTGGAACAACCGCAGAGGGCTGTGGAGCAGCTGGGAGAAGATGATTTGACAGAGAAGCTGGCTCTCAAGGTAACCTCTCATTTGTCGTTATATGTTCCCAGATTTAATCTTTTCCTACAACTACAGTGACATTAAGATTTTCAATTTTTAACTCTCTGGATGAGAGTCTTTCTTGAGAATTTTTAGTTCCTCAGTCAAGAACTCAGCCAGCTGAACCCAGTTTCCATCATCATCAGCTTATATCTCTATTACCAGTTTTAATATTGTCCTGTTGGTCATGCCTGTGAACAGCAGGCTGTGAGGATGGGAGGTGGATGGAAGTAACTCAGTAATGTGTCCAGTGTAGGCCTTCGTATTATCAGTGTTAAGGCTTCACATTCTGTTACAGGAAAGTGCATACCTAACGTTCTTTGTATACTTACTTACTTACTTACTTACTCATAGAGCTGAGCCCTTCTGAAGGAGCCGCCAAATCTGCAGCTACTCAAGAATTTCCCAGCATTTTATGGAACCTGAAGGTTCATTACCGTGTTCTCAAGGGCCCTCCACTGGTCCCTATCCTGAGCCAGATCAATCGAATCCATACCATCCCATCCTATCTCTCTAAGATCCATTCTAATATTGTCCACCCACCTATGCCTTGGTCTTCCCTGTGGTCTCTTTCCTTCTGGCTTTCCCACCAATATCCTATATGCATTTCTCGTCTCCCCCATTCATGCTACATGACCTGCCCACCTCATCCTCCTTGACTTGATCATTCTAATTATACCTGGAGAAGAGTACAAGTTATGAAGCTCCTCATTATGCAGTTTTCTTCAACCTCCTGTCACTTCATCCCTCTTCGGTCCAAATATTCTCCTCAACACCCTGTTCTCAAACACCTCAGTCTATGTTCCTCCCTTAATGTCAGAGACCAAGTTTCACACCCATACAGAACCACGGGCAAAAATGTTCTTGTATAATGTGATATATTTGCATGTCTCAATTTGGAATTTCAGTTCGTAAACTTGGCTAGCCTAAGATCTTCCCTACTCTAATTTGTTCCCCAAATTATCATCTGCTTTTCATGCTGTACAGAAATTTATGTTAGGAAGTGTTTTAATCAGAGCCCAGTTGTAATCTTATGGACCAGTATGAAGGATGGATTTTAGTTCATCTGCTTAGACTCGTCCACAGTCTGCATTAGAGGAACTGTAGGGTTAGTTGACTGCAAGCTGGTATAGAGCTAAGAGCATTCTTTGTTGTTCAAACAAGAACCCTGTTACACCAACCCCTTATCTACATCAAGCTTTAAGCAAGAAGCCAGCACAATTAATGCCATAAAACAGTGATCACGCTGTCTTGTTATTCCCAAAGTACATTCAAAGTTCCATTTTTATCTTAATTATTTGTCCTGTCAACTGCGCTGTGAAATTCATCAGTATTTATCCATTTGTTTGACTTATTTGAGAATCATTTGCAGGCAACAGTTGACAGTCTGCAAATCATTGTGAACCAGAAGGAGGAAACTATTGGTCGCTTTCAGCAGCTACTAAAAGAAAGTCGTGATGAACACAGCCAGGCTGCAGCCAGACTCCAGGAAGAACTGCGCAGCCTCCAGACTGCGCTTAACAACTCACAGCAGTCTTACAGCAGGTGAGGACGACACTTGAAGTATGATTTTTGTGGCTTATTTTACAATGCTGTCAGTATCACAAATCATACAGCATCAAATGGCAGGATAATTTGTGAATATGAATTGTAAAGGATTTGGAAAGAGGTGAGCATCGCCTGAGGTACTATTCTCACAGTTGGCTGGAGGGACTGAGGAAAACCACAAAAGTCATCAGTTAGGATAGTTGATGATCTGGCCAAGATTCAAACAAACTCCTCTTGAATGCAAGCAAGGAACCGTTAGCTTGTCATGAAGAACTATGCTCAGCAGAGTTAGTTCAGTCATTTTGTTCTTAAAAGAAATGAAGCTGGGATAACTGTACCACCAAATTATGAAATTTAAGAAGATGAAGGAAGTATGTTCCTCCAGTATGCTAGTAGTAGCCCTCTACAGACTACATGATGTCACATCCCAGGACTCTGCAGCCTTAGCATTCACAGTCATGACAACCTCAAGTCACATTTTTCTCCAAGTTTAACATATCAGCATCACACCAATCGTCTTTTGTGGAATTGTCTCAAAATAACATTGACATATCATACCTGATGTTACACATTTCTACATGCAAACTGATGTGGAGGGCTTTGCTTTCAGACTCAAATCCAAACTGCACCGCCCATCTCCAACCAAGGAGCCCATTCAATCCATCGTCGATCAGTATGTCTGCCAGATACAAGGGCTGGAGGATGAGGTGGCAGAACTGCATACCAGTGTGGGCAACCTAAGCAATCAGCTGCACTCCTGTCGACAAGAGGCTGATCGCTGGCGCCACCTGGCAGAAGATCGGCTCAAGAACATGGAGGAACTTCGTCAGAGGCAGGGCTCTTGCCATTCATTCATCAGTAATCTGTCAGACGACAGGTCCACAGTCTCTTCCAAAACAGTTCCTCCACTTGATGCGATCTAGAGCTTTCTCCTTCAAATGAAAATATCCTCTTCTGTCTCCAAGGTCATCCAGCATCTTCTTACGTCTTCTTGTCACTTCTATCCGCTCCTCTATCTTTCCTTCAATAACTTCTTTTAGAAGGCAGTTACCACGTAAGATATGACCAATCCAATTAGCCTTCCGTTTTCTTATTTCGTGTAGGATATTCCTCTGCTCACTGACTCTAAATAACACTTCTTCATTTCTCACATAATCGGTCCAACTGATCTTCTCCATCCTTCTCCAACACCACATTTTGAAGCTTTCCAGGTGTTTCTGATCTACTGCCCTAAGTGTCCAAGTTTCAGCCCCATACAAAGCAATGCTCCAAATGTAGCATTAATTGTGTATCCAAAAAAAAAAAACAGTTGCATTGGTTATACATTTCTTGCTTCTCGTTGACTTAACCATTCTTACAAAGCTATGTGATGACCAAAGCTCCATTAATGTAATTTTTCTCATTTCCATGTTACTTTACCTCTGAGTCCAAATATTCATCTCAGCACTTTCTTATCTGATACTCTGAAGCTCTCCCAAAGCTGCAGTATAATTATTTGCCATCAAAGTGAGTACAGTAAAAGGCTTCTTTCTTTGAGCATGCATTCTGGAATATGACCCCTGGTAGTCTGGCAGATAAGTAAACATACGATGGGGTACCCAAAAGAAACCAAACTAATTTTTTTGTGGGCAGAGCTTTTGTAGTACTGCGTTTTGCCGCTATGAGCGCATAGAGCTAACATTCCTGAGTCGATAAGCCGACTACCGTTGCTTCAGAAGGTAAGGACTAGTTTCGGCAGAGTTTATAGTGACAACTGTTTTGTGTGATCATCGTTTTTGCAATGGCTGATTTTCGTGAACAGCGTGCGGCGGTGAAATTCTGCTTTTTGCTAGGGGAAAGTGGAACAGGAACTCTTGAAATGTTAAAAACGGCATACAAGGACGATGCTATGGGGAAAACTCAAGTGTGTGATTGGTTTTCCCATTTCAAAAATGGTGAAATGTCAATTGATGACAAACCTCGTTCTGGTCATCCTTCCACGGCCCGAACACATGAAAATGTTGAAAAAATTCGTGAAATCATCAATGAAGATCGACAACGGAGCATGGAAGAAATTGTGGAGCTGTCGGGAGTGACTTTGAGCTCAGCGGCCAGATTTGTAGCAGTCGGGTGACTGGTTTTTTCATCATGACAATGCCCCTGCTCACACAGCCCTGTCTGTATGACAATTCTTGACCAAAAATGGTATGACCCCTGTTCCTCACCCTCCATACTCACCCGACCTTGCCCCGTGCGACTTTTTTTTGTTTCCTCGAATGAAAAGAGACATGAAAGGAAAAAACGACGGAGGCACTGTCAAGCATCTCAAAAGATGAATTTAGACAATGTTTTGAAAAATGGAATAAAAGACTAGACAAGTGTACTAGTGTAAGTGGAGAGTACTTTGAAGGGGATTGAAGGTTTGTGCTTAAAATTTGAATAAATAAGTTAAAAAAAAATAAGTTCGGTTTCTTTTGGGTACCCCCTCGTATGTGAGAAATTCTGGTACCTTTCTGCCCAAATACACATCTCAGATCATAATCATAATAACACTGAACTCTGTGAGAACCCAAAATCTTCTGTGTATCTGATATCAGCATGACAGTTCTGACGAGTACTGATTTAATTTTAAGTATCAGTTCTTAATCACCATTCTTCTCTATTCATCCATGGTTCTTCTTCCAATCCCTTCTCTGCCACTGCATTAAATATTCATGGATTCTTTTTTATATCAGTCCACAATGTCCGAAGCAATTTCAGTGCCAACACGACCTTCACAATGGGCAGTCTATTTTCTGTTGCTGAATCATTTACATCTGCTGTAGATAGTTTGTAATTTTCATTTTGTGCATCCTGTTATGTTATTATTGTGACGTGGACGGCACAACGCTCAGTAAACACCCCCCTCCTCCAGTGGTGACGTAACAGCATCAGAGCAACTGCCGCTGTTACGGTAACAGGCCAATCAACACTCTGCCCCCTCCCCCCGCAGTGACGTAACGGCGGACACCGCAGTTATTACACAGCCATGAACAACTCTCGGCAGCGTTCCCCAGCAACGCCTGTAAACACGACGTTACGAAACAGTGGTAGCTATCACGTAACTGTTTTCTGTGTTGTCAGTGCGGAAGCTACTAGAGTAGTGAGTAGTGAGCATTGAGCCAGTTACTAGAGAGTAGCCCGTCAGTTGCAGTCTAGCATTTGCCAGAGTGAGCTGAAGTCCATTGTTATTGAGTTGTATCTAGTGAATGGAAATGACTACAGGAGAAGTATTTGTGAAACTGCAGATGGTAGTAGTGGTGTAATTGTGAATTGTGTAAGTGTAAGAGCGAGTGTTCAATAAATTCGCTACTTCCAAGACGGCGTGAAGTTATTTGTCACGTGACACATACTAAACACATTATATACAATTCCTTATTTGAGTCTGTTGTAACACAACATAACGGTCAAGATTAATATTACCTTAGCTACATGTTTCGGCTTTTGAAGCCATCATCAGGCAAAACACATGATTACTATATTCACACACTACTGAACTGCTTTGATTTTACCGTATAGATAGATATGCTTACATTTCTTACATGGGCCATCCAAGCATATTTCACCATTAATCTCAAATTTTTACTTCGGCAGGTGTAAATAGAGTGTGGCTGAATTTTATGCAAATTTGAAATAATGCAATATACAGAATATTAATAAAGTGTCACTTTATATGCAAAGTTTGAAACAGTCTGAATCCCAAAGAATTTGGCAAGAATCACATGTGCATTTCAAAACTTGTCTTGAAATATACAAGTTTTGAATTATGTGAGTCTTCAGGAATGTATACCTCACATAAAATCAGACTGCACTGTATATGAATTCCCTCTTTACAAAATAAAATGATTCCAGGCTGGAAGAGCAGCACAGTATGGAGTTGCGAACATACCAGGAGGAATCGCAGCATTATCGCCAGGAACTGGAAACTGTGAAGCAAGACATGGTTGTGGTGCAGGAACAGCTGAAGCAGCAAGCAGAAGCAGCCCAGCGCAGGCCATCAGCCATCACACAGAATTTAATTGCCATGCTGAGGGCCCAGTTACAGGAGAAGGAGGCCAAGGAACAGTTGCTGTCACAAACCGTTACCGATCTGCAGGTCTGTCCATAATTCTTTTTCGCAAATTTTATGTCTGTGCTTTACAAGAGCAGTTGGTGTCATAAAGGTAACATGTTCTGAGCCTCAGCATCTCCTCTGGCGCTAGCTGGAGGTGAGTGGTTATGCCCTGGAAAAGTGGCCCAGTGCCCATCACTAGGGAAGTGTCTTCTCCAGTGTTGCTCATGGAACCTAGGCAGTGTTTCAAGAACCTGCATCCAATTAATTTTGCTTTACTCTTTCCCCTTGAAGATGGAGGTGGTGTGTTCCTCCAAAATAGCTTTCATCAGACAGTGCTATATCCTAGAAGGCAGAACTCTTCACAGTTACTTCAAATCCCACATGTATGGATAACAGAATAAAAATAGTACATACCACTGTGTGCATCATGACATCATGTAGCCTGGTGGGCAGATGCAAAGGATTGGACCTCGTGGAGGGGACGACCCCCTCCAAAACGGAAAAAGAGATTTTGTTGTAGGGTTTGTAAAGTGTGGAAACCCGTAATATTGTGATAATTAATTGTAGCCGTTATTTGGAGATTGTTAAATAAACCAATTAACCATCTCTACGGCATATTCAGTAACGAAACACATTACACTGGTGTCAGAAGTGTTACGAACTTAAACACGCCACAAATTGAATTGTTGTGCATCGAGTATCTTACTGCTACAAAATGGAGCAAGGCTTTCAACTAGTAATCGAAATGCTGGCGAAGGCAGAAGCAAATAGAAAAGCCCACATGGGAAAAATGGAGGCCGATAGGAAGAGAGACAAAGAAGATTTAATGGC
>NW_019718639.1:1802649-1823828 GCF_002891405.2 Cryptotermes secundus
ACATGTATGGATAACAGAATAAAAATAGTACATACCACTGTGTGGATCATGACATCATGTAGCCTGGTGGGCAGATGCAGACATTCCCGTCGTCTCTTGCCCTAAAGGTTTGGGCTACCGCAGCAGTGTGAGGACGATCTCTACTAGGCCCTGCCATAGCTCAAGTAGTTACTCGCTGGCTTCTGACCATGGTACCCTGGGTTTAAACCCAATCCATATGAGATTTGTAGTGGAGCAAGTGGANTCACCAAAGCAAGGACGGAAGCCATGCGAGAGATAATGGGCACCAGGCACATGGACATTCCCGTCGTCTCTTGCCCTAAAGGTTTGGGCTACCGCAGCAGTGTGAGGACGATCTCTACTAGGCCCTGCCATAGCTCAAGTAGTTACTCACTGGCTTCTGACCATGGTACCCTGGGTTTAAACCCAATCCATATGAGATTTGTGGTGGAGGAAGTGGAAATTGGGCAGGTTTTCTGAGAGTACGTCAGCTTCCACTTTAAGTACCTTTCCTTACAATGCTCCATTTCTCTCATCTGTTATCCAGGGCCATCTACATTCTATGTACCAAGGGACTCAAGTCACATCGCAACCTAAGAATAAATTAAACCTCTAAAGGTTTCCTAAGCAGAAGTCAGACTGTGTTCATACATTATAGCAACTTTATTTCTGTTTTGCAGAAGGAGATTCAGCAGTTGGTCAACACTCCATCCAGGGACACCGCAAATGAATTGCACATTATGGCCGATGGCAAAGCACTGCAGGCTGAGATCAGTAACCTCCAGAAACAGCTGAAGATGTCCAAAAATGAAGCGGACAAGTTACGAGATACACTGAGCAACAGGTACTGTGTAGCCATTGTATTACGAGTATGGAAGAATTTCATTCCACTTATGATTCTGCACCCCTCAGGTTGTCCACAGTTATTACAAATGTAAATCTCTTACTGTTGACACAACCTATCAAGCAATGAACAGTCGAGATACTGCATAGATGTGAGGATAATATTAAGATGGATCCAGGTGAAATAAAGTATGTGTGGACCAAAGTGAATTCTAAAACAACATATTAGCCACATTCAATTTCAAGAAGATAGACATAATTATACTGTGTATGAGGTCATACAGATCATTAGTGCATTTGATTATCTGTTAGGATAATCACAATCACCAAAGCTAAGAAGGCCCAACAGGAACCCTGAAATGATGACTAATGGAGCCTCAGTACAGCTGTGACAAGCCCAGCAACTTTTAAAAGTAGATATGATGGTAACAGTAAACTTAATAACTTCATCATGAACTTAATTTTTATTTGTTATTGTTTGAACCTCTGCAGAAGGAAGCGTGACATGTGGGGTTACAGGTAACAAAGATATCTAAAACTTGTGTATGAAATGTCTGTAAGTTCGCTGACAGAAACAGGAAATATCCATACATTTGGGGTTACATCCAACAACATTCAAGTGCTGAAACTATACACCACGGAAAATGCGCACAGACATTTGGTTGCATTATGGTAGTACTTTCTTCAAGCACTTTTTGTTCCCTGGATATTTCACTGCCTTACATATAGAAACTTCTGAAACCAGACACGTGCTCTCAGTGTGTTTGTTGTGCAGGCTGAAGATGTCCTTAAAGAGAGAAGCGTCAATAGAGAGGAAAGCCGTGGCTCAGGAGGAGATCTTGCAGAAGAAAGTGACACAGCTACAAGACCAGTTGCAAGAGGCCAAACAGAAGCATGACACAGAGAAATCTGACAGTGAAGCACGCAGAGTCAAAGTAGGTCCCACTAAACTTTGACAGATTTTTGTTAAAGAACCTTGATTTTAGTGTGTGGACTGGCTACATCTGGGGCCAGAGGACCAGTGGTGGCCTCTTGTGAACATGGTGATCAGTGTCCAGGTTCTGAAAGATTGAGAATTTCTTGACCAGCTGAGCAACTGTCAGCTTCTCAAGGAGGACTCTGCTCTGTGAAGTTAGTTAATTTTTTTGCCGTGGAATGTGTAAACACAAAATTGTTACAAAAACACTGCCCATATTTTAGAGTGTTTGAAATAGTGAAAGCATCATTATAAGGAAGCAGAAACATTTTGTTATGTTTCCTGGTTAGTCTCACTGACAAGTGGCAGTCACTCTGTCAGTAATAGATCACTTGCGGACTACAGGCCACAGAGGTCCCCACCCCCACAGTCAGTCGGGTGATACAAACAAATCCTTCAGATTGTAGCACCTTTTGGGCCAGAGACCCACCTCCCACAAAGGGTCCCTTGCGCCATAACCCAGAAGTGCCTCAGAGGAACAATAGTGGAATGATGATTTGCAGGGTATAACTGAGGAACTCGAAAGTCCCACTCCTGCCACTTTGCCCATCACGAACCTCAGGTGAGATCATGCAGGATTGAACCTGAGCACCATGATGGGAAGGCAGTGCCTGGCTGCCTGAGTTACGACACAGCCTCCTTGTTACTTTATTCACTTTGTGTGTTCAGTCAAATATTAAATTAATGTGAACATATAATGGTGACCATTTCAGTCTGCGGAGGAAGTAGCGAGGTGGGATGAACGAAAGCGATGGCAGCAGACAGTCGAGAAGCAGAAACAGAAACTGAAGGAGAAATCTGCAGAAGTTGAGAAGTTGAACTCAACTCTGAGTAGCTTCAGGGAAACCATCAGCAGGCTGGAGCGGGAGAAAATCGTTCTGGACAACCGTCTGAGAGCGGGCAGAAGCGGGCGTANCACTTACGCACCGACATCCGTGTGCTTCACCGACCCTTTAAATAATCGTATGCCACCGACATCTGTGCAGTTCACCGACCTGCGCAGTGTTAGCTTTGAAGGACGTTGCTGACAAAACGAGGAAAGATATTCCAATTTTCTTTTCAGGAGTACATAGATTAGGGTTTCATCTTTCTATTGGTATATGAGTTATTTATTTTGGACGAATTTTTAGCNGAATTGCATGGTGTGGGGTTTTGGTTTGTATTGCTCCCCTGTTAGATTGATTAATCAGGGAGGTGATGACCAGAATATGTAGCATGCATGAGGAAACAACCGTCATTGTAAAAGCTTTAAGGAAGAGACCAGAGAAGGAGATGTAGCTGTGGACATGTGAAGTCCCTCTTCTTAATTAAGCAATACATCATTGAGTATGATTTGAGTATACCTCCATGTATTCTTAACCTTGGCACAGATGCAACCAAGCACTCGGCTTCATATTCCTGCTGCTTTACCCCTGGGGTGATAGCCAGGGTGGGGCCTGGGTGTGCTGGTATAATGGTTGTCTCTTCCAGGAACTGAATATTGGTTATATGAGGATAAGTCAATAAGTAAGTTACAAATGAATATAGAACTTAAACAAATAAGAGTACTGATTTGAAAATTGCTTTTATTTCTCAGCATAATCTCCCTGTACATTGAGGCACTTGTCCCATCATTTTACAAGCCCCTGAAAACCAGCAGCATAAAATTCTTTGGGCTGCTTTCGGAACCAGGTGGTGACTTCCCTTCCTACAGCTTCATTGTCGGGAAAATGTTCAGCTGAAAGATGATGTTTAAGAGGGCCGAACAAATGGAAGTCTCTTGGAGCAAGGTCAGGGCTATACATAGGATGCTCGAGGACTGCCCACTTGAAATTTCACAGCGTGCCATTTGTCTTGTTGGCAGTATGGGGACACACATCATGTAAGAGCAACATGCCTGCTGTTTTTCAGGGGCTTGTTAAACAATGGGACAAGTGCCTCAATGTACAGGGAGATTATGTTGAGAAATAAAAGCATTTTTCAAATCAGTACTCTTATTTAAGTTCTATATCCATTTGTAACTTACTTATTGACTTACCTACATATATCCCATAGCCAGACACTGTACTGGCCAAGTTCTGGCTAGTTATAGATAGGAGGAATTGAGGTGGTGCAAATGTGAACTACAATGAATTGGCTCAGAGNATATAGATAGGAATCTAATATCAAAATGAATCTTAGGGAATTGAGGTGGTGCAAATGTGAACTACAATGAATTGGCTCAGAGGGATTCAAGTTCTATATTAGTGGTGCCGAATCATCCGGTTCTTATTAATCAGAACTTGGTTAGCTGATGATTTCTGGGCATGGTATACTTCTCAGGATATAGGCTTTAATGCATGCGTGACTGTCACTCATTGCGACTTTGACTGCAAAATGTACGCAGATGCACCTGCCTCGGAGGCACGAATCAAGGCTTTGGAGCTGGAGAACAGTAAGCTACAAGTGGAGGTGGCAACACTGCAAAGCAAGTTGGAGATGCAACAGCATCACTCTGGGGGACTTGGGGCTGCCATGTTGCAGGAGAGACTGGAAGCACAACAGCGACACATTGCTGCACTTGAGCTGGCCAAGAAAGTAAGAGTCACACAGCTCTATAAACATCACTAATATATTTTGGACACTACCCACTGTTTTGAGTTTTTCGAACACAGTGTTCTGGAAACTGGGTGCATCCATCATTATGTGTAAGAAAGGAGAGGTTCTTATTTGAGTGAGCCCATTAGGAGCATGGGTCAATCACAGGCCCACATTCCAGAATTTCCAGCCATCATGATAGCCATGTTAACATCTTAGTTGAGAGAAATACCAGAAATGTTCAGTATAGGATTATAAAACCTCCGAGAACCTGACTTTTTGCCATGGTCATATTAAGTTTACTTTCACACTTCATATAAATAATAACTTAAAATAGCCAGTGATGAAATGTAGCCAAATCTTAGCATTCGGTATCACTATGATGCCTTGAGTGCAGTGACGTCAGTAAAATGGCGAGAGCGATTCCTTGAACTGAGGCTGTTAAGTCCTTCCATCTGATTGGCTAAAAGGCCATGCCATAGCTCAGGCGGTTAGTGGCTGGCTTCCCACTGCAGTGGCCCAGGTTCTAGCCCGGGGTCTGGTCATGTGGGATTTGTGGTGGACAAAGTGGCACTGGGGCAGGTTTTTGTCCAAGTACTTCGGTTTCCCATGCCAATCTTCATTCCACCAATTGCTCCACAATCACCCTCACCTATCATCTGGGGCTGGTACAACAGGCCAGAAGTGGCCGCAGTACAAGGGACTTAGTCCCACCCCCACTAGCAATAAAAAAAAAATACTAGGATGTGATGCCACACAGTTTAGTACGGGGGGTACAAATATGTTGGAGGAACCTACTGCTACCATCTTCATCATAGGAGACGCAGCAGATTCTTCCCATACGAGAATCCAAATTAAAGTGGTACCCTGTAGTCTGAATTTGTGATACACAAGCTGTGCTTCTGTCTGCATCCACAGGGAAGTAGCACTGTGACTGAAGAAGTAGAGAAGCTCCAAGAGACAAACGCCATGCTACAGAAAGCCAATCTTCGACTCGAGAGTGAGAACCTGGAACTGCGACTCGATCTAGAGAAATATCGTTCTGATACACCACGACTCAGAGAACAAGTTCAGCACTTGGAGACGTTAGTATCACACTCCACATTTTAGCCTTGTTTCGGAAGAATCATACATTTGTACTGTCATATAATTGAGTGGATATTGTTGGGGTTTTTAAATTGGATGTTGGATTTATTGACCACTTTAACACACAACTCATAATTACACTTAATTATAGTGTCATCATGGATTTTCACGCTCTACCAATCACTCCAGCACATGCTAAGTCTTTTCCAGCCTGCAATGTCTTCACTAGACGTTTCCTGGTAACAGCTTCTAACAATGGCTATTCCTCTCCTTCTGTGCTCAAGTCCTCTGTGACTGGCGGCTCTCTTCCAACTGCTGCTAAGTCTTCGCTTTGTCCTGTCTGTATCTCCTCAGCACAGACCACCATAGAAAACACTGTTTCCAACAGTGCCTCTATTGTTGCATGCAGAATGCTGCTGTGGAAACCTGTTTGTTTGCAGTCGTTGCCTAGAAATGGCTCTACATGCTACATATGTTATTTAGCTGATTTTGGTTTCTCATTTGGGACTAAATACAGATACATACACATGTACACAGAACAGAGTGAATAAAACTCGATTCAGATAGAACAGAAATGCCTGTGGGAGAGCAGAGAAGGATGGAGGAAGCTTCATAATAAGACAACCATGGTGGAAATAAGTGGATACTGAGTTGCACATTTGATGCAGATTAGATTATTCTGCAATAATTGTATGTCCTTGATTTAATTATTACATCCAGATAAGAAATTGTTAAGTTCTTGTCAGGAAGTCAGCTGTATGTTAATAACCATTTCCTCATCTTGATAGAATGTGTGCAACATAAAATGTCTGTCTGATTAAGTTCTGCAAAGATAGACTTGAAGTTCTTACAGCAGTGACTATGAAAAACTGTTTTCTGGGTTACAACACTGTGTAGCCAGTAAAAAGTCAACAGCATTTTGGAAGGACATGACACCTCCATCTTCAGGGACAAAGAGTAAGCAAAGAAGGAAACCAGCATGAAGTAGGCAGCAAGCAGCATGTTACAAAGATTACAGTCTTCTGGTATCTGATGCCATGTAGCCACGTAGAAAGTTACCAGTGTTTCAGAGGAACCTGCTACATCTGTCTTCAGGATAAAAGACTAAGCATTTCCTCCTCAGAACATTTTCATCAGCTTGTCTCCCCCCTCAAAGCGTCAGTTCAAGAAACTCCTACTCCAGAATTAATGACTGCATAAATCTGTCAAATCTCAGGTTATCAAAGGAAAGCCAAGGTCTTGAAGCTTCACAGAATTCTAAGAAAGACAACGAATGCTTCCATCCTTCCCAGCAAGAACTGGCCTAAGTCGCCCACAAGAGTGCAAGAATGGTGTCCACCCTCTTCTGGATTCCCAACATGTGCAAACACATGTTAATCACTCTAATTAATATGAGTATTACTTATAATAATAGCTGGACATGCTGATTGATTACAAACTCCCAGTGCCCTGTTCACAGCCCCACTTCATTCCCTTTTCTCATTTTGTTACATCTGTACCTTTACTTTCCTGCAGCTTAGTCTTCTAACCTCAAGATGGAGGCCGGAGGTTCCTCCAGAGCATTGATAACTGTGACAAGGCTACACAAGACAGTAATCATCATACTGACTGCCATGAGAACTTATGAAGATCATGGGTCTTGTGAGATGAGGCGCATATATTACATTAACTCATTTTGGAGACTGAATATCAAATTGTGTGAGCACCGCTACTTGAAAATGAGCAAGCTGGAATGTACTCTGCTTTCAGGTATGTGTCGCTTCTCAAAACAGAAAATGCTGAACAAAGGGGAGGCCACACTGTGACCAGCACTAGTGATGAAGGGACTGAGGTGAGTCGAGTGCTGGTGACACTATGCGATTTTTCCTTCCAGAAAGAATATTTCAAATACAGAAGATCTGTGAACACCCAAATTTTATAATGTTTTTGGCTGTAACTTAATTGAATTAAAGAAAAAAGGAATTATGTACCCTTCAAAGAAGAACCAGTACATGGAGACCCTTTTTTGTTTCTGATAGTAACTGGATGTTCATTTTAGATACTAATATTCTCAGATGTTATGATTTTATCAAACAAACATGTCCGAATTAAAGTGATCTTACTGAGACTACACATTTTGTTTGTAATATATTTTCTATATAAAGAATATTGTGCAAGTTATTATCACATGTAGTAGTGACTATAGACGGAGTTTGGATTGGCAACTCAGTTTACCAACCACTTTAAAACATGACTTGTGACTACACTTGATTATAGTGCAGTCCACCATTTACAAATCACTAAAACATACAGACTAGTTTTCTCAGTCTGTTATAGTCTCCACTAGTTGTTTCCTGGTTAACAGCTTCTGAGCTCATACCATCGCCAGCTGGCTACCATCTCATAACTGAACTAAGCTCTAAACTTCAGCCCACTTATAACGCCTCGGCACAGACCAACAGAAAGCAAAGCTTTTCTGTTGGAGTTCCTATGTGATGGCTACTCAGCCAGTCCATTGGTGTGCTGGCTGCTGCCTAGCAACAGCTGTCAGCTCATTTGTTTTGTGGTATTTGCCTAGCAATGGGTCTACAAGCTACAATATTGTTCCTTTATGTATTGTAACGTGTTTGGAGTAGATACTTCCATGGTAACACAATAATTTATGAGCCAGGATCAGTCAATATAGGAAAAGACTATGGGCTGGAAGGCTGGGGTTCATTTTCTGGCTGGGGCAAGATTTTATTCTTCACCATGGCATCCAGACCAATCCATCTCCAGGGGTGAAGCTGATCATTCACCTCCATCTAGTGTCAAGGTCAAGAATGGTGGAGCTATAACTCCACTCCCTAATATGTCCTCGTGGCATAGTGCTTAACTGATTAAACACAGAAAACTTTACCTTTACCTCTTTATGGTTTAATGATGCTGTCTGTCACTAGCTCAGATTCTTCAGTCTTCAATAACAGGATGATCATCGAATAATGAATTGGAAAGGATGTGAAAGGAAGCACATAATTTGAGATACTGTCCCACCATTTGTCTGGAAGGACCTAAGAAAATCATGAAGAAACTCAGTCAGAAGAGCTGATATCTGGGCCAACATTTGACAGTGGGGCTTCCTGAATATCAAGCAGGATTGCCAACCACTCAACCACAGCATTCAATAAGATATTAAATATTATATGAACCTTATCTCTTCATATATAATTCAGAGCAAACAGCGTTATTTTCTTGGTGCCCAAACTGAAGTCAGTTGTTGCTTTCCATGCGTTTGATATATATAAATATGATGTCACTTTTGTTCACTATCAGTCCCAGCACAACTCCAAGAAATCGGTGGCCGAGTTGGAGAGGACAGTTGTTGCAATGAAGAGAGTTGTAGAGAAACTGCAGCAAGAGAATAAGCGCCTTCTCTCAGGGAGGAAGGATGCCCTCACTGAGCGCAAGGTACATTCACCACTGCCACAGTATAGAGATTGAAGCACAATACAAAAGTACATTTCAGTAGAATTTCTGTACCACAAAGACCAATTGTTACAGTATCATACCATACTTATATAACCTTTTAACCAAGAATTTGTGTTTGAAAGTGTGATGCATGAAACATATCAATATGTAGGAGTTGACAGTAAGTAAGTAAAAAAAAAGAAAGCTATCCCTGTAACAGGCCGTGAAGGCCCATAGGGTTGTGAGACGCTAAGGGTCCCACATTATCTAGACAGTCGGCTCAAAGATGGTGGTAAGGTTGTCAGCCTTACGTGCTGGCCGCGTTTTACTCCCCAGGAAAATTATTTAATTAATTCTTGGTACTCATTTCTGTTAGAGGCTTAGTGGGGCTGGAAGGATTAGGTCAATTGAAAAAAATCCAGTGACCTCATCAGGACTTGAACCCGCAACCTTCCAGCTTGTAGCTTAGTGCCTCAACCAACTACGCTACAGGAGTTGACAGTAGCTAGTAAAATGTACAGGAGACAGATCTGAGCCTACATGATGTCCATTATCTCACTGAAGCATACAGTTGTGTGGGTCATAACACTGTAGTTTGGAGACATCCATGTGTTCTGGAGGAACACATCACCTCCATCTCAGCTGAGCTTGCTTCCTGCTTGGCACACTATTCAACCCTGATGATGGTGGTGATATGTTCCTCTGAAACACTGGACTCCTTCCAAAGTACATGGTATTACAACTCAGAATACTATACTCCTCACAGTCACCACCATGAAAACCTCAAAACTAGTCTATTACCTCAGTCCACACATCACAGACAAGTTACGTTACAATAGCAGTGGTCCCCAAACCTCAGCAATCCATAGACCCTGCCTTCAAAACTCAGAACTGAACTACCATCTGTCTGTCCTCATACAAGCATGTCCTGTCATTTGAAATGACTCTGATACCTACAACTTTGTTTAACTGGTGTGTTTTCCATTTTCTAAATGATTTATGTGGTCTTCCCTTTGATTTCAGTGTTCTATATGTTTATTTTTATTGATGGCACTGCTTCTGTAGTCTAGTGGTCAGAGTTCCTGGCTACAGATCCAGAGATCCAGGTTCGATTCCTGGTGCTACTAGATTTTTTCTGAGAAATAGTGGTTCTGGAATGGGGTCCATTCAGCCTTGTGAGGATAATTGAGGAGCTGTTTCAAGGAAATAGCGGCTCTGGTCTAGAAAACCGAAATTAATGGCCATAGGGATTTGTTACGCTGACCACGCGACACCTGTATCCACTAAAGTTGGCACTAACTTCGCCGATAGGCAGTGGTTGCTTGGTCGGTATAGTTCACTTGAGGACTAAAACCATGGAGTTTGTTTGTTTGTCATGTTTTTAGGGCTCTGCAGACAAGCTGAGGGCACAATTGCACATGGTGGAGTCTGAGAAGAAGGCACTACAAGAACACTACCTGCAAGCAACAGAGAGAGTGTCTCAGCTTGAGACAGAGCTTGACAAAGCCAACATCCAGATCACGGTGCTGCAGACAGAACACAGTAGGTGTGACAATACACATAGAACGTGTCCCATATGTTGCCATCTTAAGGTCAGGTGTCCTCCCTTACCATTTGTGAAAATATGCCACCCCCTAAACAGCACATGTAAATATTTCCCAAGAGCTACACATTCCTGTCTTGTGGCTGTTTTCAGAAGACCGCATACACTCTGATACGAATGAACTGCAGTTGGTGAAAGCTCAGTTGGTTCACAAGAACCAGCTACTCAGTAAGGTAAAAACGTTACTACAACGAGCAGCTGCAAAGGAGAAGATGCTTCAAGAGAAGGTAAGGCCCCAGATGCATTCAGAGAACAGTCCATCATGAGCCTTGGGATCCCTAACTGAAGTTATAGTTTTGACCAGAGAAATACTGTTCTCTGCTCTCTCCATCCTTCCTACCTCATCTTCCCATGCAACTGACAGAGTATCACTGAACAGAGAACCCTACAAGACAATCCACTGCCTACTTCAGAAAAAAAAAACATTATATGCAACCCTGTGCTTTGACGAGCACCAGATGAAACGACAGGCAATAGAGACTGAAGCCCAAAAGGGATAACAAATCTCTAGCGTGCTAATGCTGACAGCTGTGTTTGGGCTCAGTTCTGAGAACGGACTTGAGAGGAATGTAATGATCTAGCAAGGGAGGAGCAGTACAACACTGTGGCTGAGTGTTGCATCTTATTCAACACTAATACGATGACCCCACAGTTACAATGACCTCTAGCCGTGTAGAACCCAGAGATTTAAAATCCACAATTTTCAGGTACTCAACTGTAAACTCCCTCCCCATAAATTAAAATATGGCTTGATTCCCTATTCCCAGACAGTAAAGTGTAATGTTAACTGTTTCACTTCAAATTTACAGGTAACAGCCCTGCAGCAGCTCCTTCCTGCAACACCCCGTAGTGACAGGGACATATGAACCCTGGATTTCTATGCTGGCACACAGGAATCTCAGTATTTATTTTTACAAATTTCAAACAAACCTTTCTTTGTAATTCTGTGATGTAGTGCAATGTGTTGTATCAAATGTAATTTATTATTTTTGATCTCATGTTATTAAAATATGCAAATAAATATGTCACTTAGTGATAACTTACACATTTGTATGACATCTACATTCTAAGGGGTTGTGACGATGGTGAGTAACACCTGGAATTACTGGGTTTTGGACTTTGTCCATTAGAAAGAGCTAACCTCAATCACTGGACCAGTGACTGAGGGTAGCTCTTTCTAATGGACCCAACAGAGTAGGTGTTTCCCATCACCTCACCTGAAGATGGAAACAGATTCAGTTTCCAAAATATTGTGTTCTGTAGTGTTTTTTAGAACACCAGACAATGGACAAAATCCAGAAACCCAGTAATACTGAAGTTATGACATCTTTATCCTGTCTTTATGTATTTATCAGACTGTAAGAGAACACACATTCTAGGATATCTGCCCCCAAATTAGAGGCAATAAAATGAAAGGAAGATATAATTTGGCATTCCAAAACATTTCTGAAACACCTTGAATACACAATAAATGAAACTAGAAGTTTATACAAAGTTCAGGTTAGAAAATCCAATAGAGATTGCTTGGAGACCTAGGCAACAGATGACAGATCTTAGAAGATTAAGCTGGGAGTTTAAAGTGGCTGGCTCCTGACAGGGCACAATTAGAGCTTTTTACAAACAAAATGGTGAACCATCAAGTTCAATAATAATGTCCATGGAGCAGACTTCATGATAAAGTACAGTAAAATCGAATATCTCTAGAACTATTCTAATTAGTTATGCTGAACATGGCATAAGCATAATGGCCAATAAAGTGACTGGGATTCGAAGCCCAACGAGTGAAAAGATTTTTGTCTTTGCTACCATGCCCCAAGAGGCTCTGGGAACCATCCAGACCCCTATCCCATAGATACTGGGGGTTAGGTAAAGGTAAGGCAGACCTATCCCTGTAACAAGCCATGGAGGCCCATAGGATT
Source organism: Cryptotermes secundus (assembly GCF_002891405.2). Lineage (NCBI taxonomy): Eukaryota > Metazoa > Arthropoda > Insecta > Blattodea > Kalotermitidae > Cryptotermes > Cryptotermes secundus. Next base: position 1,815,059 of record NW_019718639.1, read on the forward strand.
GTGAGACATTGAGGGTTCCACATTTTCTAAGCAATCAGCTCACAGATGGCAGTGAGGTTGTCAGCCTTACGTGTCGGCTACCCTCTGGCCCCAGGAATATTCCTGGTACTCATTTCTGTTGGAGGCTGATTCGACCCCAGGGCCATAGCACGGCTGGAAGGGTTAGGTCAATTGAAAAATCCGATGTTCTCGAACCTGCAACCTTCTGACTTGTAGCATAGTGCCTCAACCAACTATGCTACTGCATGCCCCCTTTCTCTGGGCATAAAGTGATCTAAACTTCAGAAAACGCCCCTCTATCTAGTGCCATGCAGCTTTACCTCCACTCCCCCCACACATGCTTATGTCATGACTTTAAGAACAGGAAGAATATTTTACTTTTAGAACCCTGTCTAACCTGAATTCTTGATTTTGTTACAAAAACCAATACTAATTATTTGTTATTTTGGTTTATTTAATGCATATCAATAACTGTCCATGTAGTGTCAAATTATCAGATGAGAGTAGCAAATAATGAACTGCAATCATGGCCTGTTTAAAGTACAGGTACTTCTCATCACATGCAAAGCTTAAGAAATTTGATTTCGGTTTAATATGATCAACTAATTTAGACCACTTTCAATTGGTACCCCCACTTTAATGCGAAATGCTTGCTGCCCAATTGAGGCAGAAATATATTACTGGGTGGGTGTGAGGGGGTGGGGGACGAATGTGAAGAGTTTATTTTAGGAACCCAACTATTCCATAAATCGAGGAACACCTACGAACACAGCCTTTCCCCAGAGAGACTGAGGAAAGCCAGGAGAAACCTCAATCAGCACAATTAGTGTCCTGGCCAAGATGTGGACCAAAGCTATCCCTGTAACAGGCTGTGGGGGCCCATAGTGTTGTGAGACGTTGAAGCTCCCACATTTTCTAGACAATTGGCTCACAGATGGCGGTGAGGGTGTCAACCTTACCACCAGCCACCTTTACCCCCAGGCAGATTACTGGTACTCATTTCTGTTAGAGACTGAGTCAACCCCAGGGCCATAGTATGACTGGAAAGATTAGGGAAACTCATAAAATCAATGGCTTCATCAGGAATTGAACCCACGACCTTCCGGCTTGTAGGAAGATTTGGACCAAGCATACCTCAAATACAAGTCAGAAGGGTCACTGCTTCAGCCAACTTGTTCAATTTCATCTATTTAATTTTTAGTGACTTACAGTTCTTTCGAACATAAACCATTCCGATGCAACAGATCACTGTAGCGTATAGATATGAGAAACGAATCCATAATGCAGTGATGTCTCATAGACGAATGTAAGATTGAGATACTATCAGCTTCTAAAAATACAGAGTGCTGCATGAAGAAAGGGAGCCCAAGGGAAATACATAACAAGATTCTCTGCACTGTGAAAGCATAAGCAGTAACACGTCTTCATGGTTGATATATAACATGGGCAGCATAGCATATGTTTAACATTTAAATAAGCAAAAAAGATAAGACAAGTAATGGGTCAATATGATACAAAACATCAATTCAAGTGAATAGAACAAGCCTACTATATAGCCAAGTATGAACAAATCAAAATTAGCATAAAATTCGTTCACACAACTGAAGTATTTTACCCAGATAGAACACATTAAAACAATAACTTCATAAGATGCAGAAAGCTATTTGGTAATTTTAAAACTCATTACACATCACGAGAAGGCAAGCACATTTCAGAAATGTATCATTCTTCAACACACATAACCTGAAATTCACTATTTCGATTCATTTGCATGCCTGGAATGTAACAACCTGAATAAATGTACTCACAGGTAAATGGTAAATCTGGTCTCATTCTACTGACTATCGGCCACTAATAGTACATCATTCCATACTAGTAAGAAAATTGTATTCACTTTTGAATTGTAATATTTCGTGTCTTGTATATTGCACTCACCAAAGTTGCTTCCGAATGTTAGTGACGTTAATTTGACGTTTTCTGCGAAGAATTTTTATCAGATGAACGGTTTTAACGCCTTTAGTAACTTGATATTCCTGGAGTTCTACTTCTGGGTTATGTGACCTCTTTTCCTCATCCATGTTTCAGCGTAGCTGTGGGGACGACTTGCCCTCTCCTTCACATTTTCATTCACATGCCTCAAACACGGACATTTTACCAACTGCACGTGCTTGTACTTTCGAAAGACGTAATTCAAGTAGGGAATCCTGATTGGTTTAGCGTCACGAATTCGACAGTCAAAATGCTCTCCGGATTGGTGAAACGTCAAGCCCACACTCGAACATCAGTCAATCCGAGATCTGAGACCATCCGTGACGTTTAAAACATTTTTTTTTATTGGACGCTTAATAAATGGCGTGATGTTTTACTTAATGACCTTAATGACGGCCTTCGAATATAACTGCACAAGATCCAGACTGTTACCCATAGTCGTTTAGTTACATTCCAAACACTCGTTCTAGATACATACACTTTATAAGTACACCAGTTGTCTACTCTAATGAAATTCCATTGTATCAAATTCTTCGACACTTTTTCATACAAAAAATTGCGATGATATATACAGAGGGGAAAAAATATGCAGTGGAGTTTGTTACACACGAATAACAATTCGTAACAACAGCTTTTGCGTAGTAGCGGCTGAGGTTAACCCTTCGACGTGGTATTCCCTATTGAGTCTACGTGCAAGTTACAAATAGTCCAGCTTCCATGAGACCAGTCAGTTTTGAGTTCTTGAGCAGAAGAAAGTTCGCATCCGGCCATTTTCGCATGGCGGGTCGTCCCTCTGCGTGCGACGGCATCCATCCTGTTTCTGGGCCTGTTTCTTCTTTCGACGGTATCGGTCCCTACGCCTCTTCTTCGGTCCTCCGACCGGCATCATTTCGGCGTCTTCTTTAGGGATATCTCCCTGTTGTGCCACCTCAGGTTTCCTACCCTAGGTCGGCTGTTTTTCTTCCGGACGTGCCTCCGTCGTTTCTCGGCAGACCATCGTCTCTTCATGTTTTTCGGTTTCGATTTCGGCCACCACCTCTTTGTGGCTGGTGTCCATCTTTTGTCTCGCATCGCTTTCGTCCCTGCTTCGATGGCTTTCGTTTCTGCTGCCATCTTACCTCGACAGGCTTTTCTATCGGCGTCCGCCTTTGCCTGGTTGGCCAGAAGCTGTCGCATCATCTGCTCAAGGTTCGTCATGTCCATGATGTGACGCTTTCCTTCTGATCTGTGTGGTGTTGTACTTGCTCTCTCGTTTTCAGAATCCGATACGTACCAATTCTAACACCAGTTGACACGTGGTGCTGCTTGCTATGGAGCCTATCGATCCCGCTTCTGAAACACCAGTTGTCGCGTGTTTGCTAGGCAACGCGACAAGAAATTCTGTGGGTTTCGGATTTGAACGAATATTTATTGGCCAATCTCTTCTACGCTCGCAAGTACATTCATTCACAACTTCACTGTTACAGTTACTTGCACCGCTGTTCTCGGTGAAATCTTCTCGGTATCTCTTTGTCGGATGCGCGCTTGCTTATGCTCTGGTCGGAACTACACTAAGAACTCAAGACTGACTGGTCCAAGTCCAAGTCACATTGCGACTGACGGTCAGTCGGTCAGTCAGTCAGTCAGTAAGTCTTGGTGTCGAGCCCATCTGGGCACATGACCAGATATTTATTACTGTTTGGCATTTACGGTCTTGTTTTTGTGGGGCGCCCTCTTTGACGAGAGGACGGGTCTGCCTTTTGTATATGCTGCTGGCCCTTGCCAGTGCAGTATTTCTCTGGGTCTGAGTCCCTTAGGACTCGGGACCATATTTTACTGTCTCAGATTTGAGACTTCCCTTTTCGTCGCCTCCTACGACTCGCAGGGTCACGGTGGAGGTATTCGGCCCCTCCTCCACACGGGGATGTCACTGACTGGTCTCATCGATGCTGGACTTTTATAACATGCACGCAGACTCAACGGAGAATACCATGTCAAAAGGTTAACCCTGGCCGCTGCTGTCGAAACGCTGCTTCCAACAATTGGTAACGGTGGAAACTCCACTGTTAGGAATTGCTAGCGTTCCGATTGTAGCGTTGTAGCGGGAACGTCGCTCGTTGCCTAGGAAATCACCATGATCACCTCAACCATTCCGGGTTCCTGGCGCCGCGCCACAATATATATATATATACTGTATCACGAGACAGTAATTTACACAGACACTGGACTTGAACTGTTATGTCACTAAGTAGACACAAATTGTAAAACGTTAAGGGAAACTTATATGTGTTAATGGAAGAAATATCCCATGGCGCAGAATCTTCTTGAAAAACTAACAATTGCTCAGCTGGTATAAAAGTTCTGAGTCACTAAACCCTATTAGCACATCCCTGCTACGAATCGTTTGATAGAACCCTCACATCTACACCTAGGTCTCGCAATTGGTCTAAATTATGGCCTATGCTTTTTTGGGGGCATTTATAAAATGTTATTTCGCAAGAGAATGCATACTTGATGCCTTCCAGCTCCAAGATCGGTCGGGTGGATGGTATAGTACGCCTACGCCTTTCAGACGTAAACAACTACATCATGAACAAGACCTTGTAGTCTCTATCGCGTGCCGTTGATTGCTCGTGAGGGAGGGGCTATAAAATCGATCGCTCGTTATAAATAAACGCGCCCTTGCCTCGTTCTTACACGCAAAGACAGAGCTGTTGTCGTGCTATGCCATTAGTGAACTTAAAATTGGGCGCAGGAGGCTCTGTAGGGGGAGGTGTACGTTCTGTCTTCGTAATGCTAATTTTATAAAATATATACGCATATTTCTTGGCAACCATGAGCTCTATATGTGTGAAATTTATGGGAGGTCCTCTATATCTCTCGACTTATTGTTTAGTAAGAATTAGTCGTAAATATACTTTTTAATGATTTTCTCCTAAAAGGCCATTTGAACCACGAGTACGCAGATAGGGTGATAAGAATGACCATGCGAACCACCACCACGTTTGGTGATATCGCTGAGAGCATAAGACGTTCGTCCCGCACAATTCTTTTTTTATTTTTTCTCATGATGTGAGACTAAGGCTACCTGATACTGCGGCCACTGTTTGTCCTATTGTACCAGTCACAGATGATAGCTGATGACTGTGGAGCAATTGATGGAATGAAGAGCGGAGAAAACCTGCCCCAGTGCCACTTTGTCCACCACAAATCCCAAATTACCTGACCCGGGCTCGAATCCGGGCCGCCGCGGTGGGAAGCCGGCGACTAGCCGCCTGAGGGGCTTGAGCTATGGAACGGTCAACTATGGAGGCTAAAACTAAGAAAAATAAAGACACACTTGTATTAATTGTTTACTAACATGACGCAGTTCTTTTAGAATGTCTAGAAATACGGTCCAAGAAGACAGTTTTGCAAATAATATTGTCATGTGTCTGAGTATGACTATAGACGGGTTTGGATTGGTGACTGGATTTATTGACCACTTACAGAGGTAACTACAAGTAATTATGGCGCCATAGCTAACCTCCAACATTTACAAATCACTAGAGCACACGCCAAATCATATCAGTCTGCTTTAACTGGTTGTTTCCCGGTTACGGATCTTAACAATGGAGATTCTTCAGCTTCTATGTTCACGTCGTTGACCGCTGGATAATACAACTGACTCTTTGCTCCAGTTTTCCTGCTTATATCCTCTCGGCACGGACCACGTAAAAACACCGTTCCTCTGTTGTAGTTCAATTGTTGCTTATTAAGAATCTGTCGTCTAGCAGCGGGCGTTATTTCGTTGTTTGTTTCGTGGTCGCTACGTAGCAACGGGTCTCTACATGTTACATTATCTTTTATTTTCTAGCTATTATTTAATATCCAGCCACAGCACCTCCCCACCGCGTAATTATACAGAGTGATTCCTTTAAAGAAGAACCAACTGCTGGAAATGTTGATAACATCACGTGATACTTGGCTGGGGCCATGTCTTGTGCGCAGTACGATGATTGTTTTAGCGAGAACTTTATTCTGAGTAAGGGGTGTACAGAGGGCCGCGCCATAGCTCAAGCGGTTAGTCGCTGACTACTGTCGCTGGTACAATAGGCCAGAAGTGGCCGTGGTACAAGGGACTTAGGGGTGTACAGTACATTTCTGAAAGTGTGCTGCATACCTAACGGGGCGCGACTGACTGCAGGGCCGTGGGACTCATACTGGATATGGCTTTCAGTTCATCCAGATTGCGTGGGTTACTGCGGAAGATACTGTCTTTACAAGAGCTCCACAGAAAAAAACAAAGCTAGTGGTAATAAATCGGACGAAAGAGGGGGAATAGCTCACTGAACGCCATGTTGCTCACTGCTTGCACTGTGTACTGAGTGTATCAGCGTCGCAAAGGGGTCCACTCCCTCTAATACATAACGTCATTAACATTCTGAACATTGGGTTATCGTTTTAAGAAGTTATCCTGCAATTTAATATCTATCCAAGGCCCGTGCCATAGTTCAGGCTGTTAGTCGCTGGCTTCCCACCGTAGTGGCCCGGGTTCGAGCCCAGGTCAGTCATGTGCGTTTTGTGGTGGACCAAGTGGCACTGGGGCAGGTTTTCTTCGAGTACTTCGGCTTTCCCTGTCAATTCTCATTCCACCGACTGCTCCACACTCATCACGTAACATCAGGGGCTGGTACAATTTGCCAAATAGTGGTCGATGTACCAAGTGGACGCAGTCTCAACCCACCCCACGTAACTAACTACAATTAACCACTGTCTATCTACAGTGTAATACCAGAAACATCATAGTTATCGTCTACAAATATAATAATAATCCGTAACTTAGGTTAGTATTAATGTATTCACACATACCATATAAATCTGAGATAATAAGAAGTCTGTCATATCCCAAAGTTAATAATATCTTTTCAGTCTATCTAACCGAGTCAATTAGTTAAAAAAAAGACGTTTCAGGGACTGTCTCTATCCCCATCATGAGGGGACGCTTAATTAACTTCGGCCACTGCAAAAGTTTAATTTGTACCACTGTTATTATGCTCAATATTTCTAACCTTTTACTTGAATCACCCTGTATATACTCATAACAGTATGTATAATAATGCTAACTACGCAATTTCCCATTCTCAGTGTCACTACCGCTCACTACCGCCACAAAAGCAGTATGACCACACGATCAAATAGTAATTGCCCACAGTCCAAATTAACCACATCAATTAACTCGAGTCGTGATGTCAATGTGCAAATTACACAACGTCACAGGCGAGCAGCCCCCATGATTTTCAGTATCAATCATGTCTCTAACAACTTCCTTCATGTATAACTTAACGATGCTGTACCGAGTGCTGAGGTTAACCAACAGTGAATTATATGTGAGTTCATGGTGGCTGATAAATTGAAAGCGTAAAGGTCCAAAGGTTCAATACCTAAGGCATGGCAAGAATAAATTTCCTGAATTTTTGAGCAACAAATCTTGGAAATAACATGAACTGGGTTAAGAATGATCAATCTTAAATTTCATTGGAAAGCGTTATTGTATGTAACATTTAAGTTTCTCTCAGAAGTGGTTGAAAAATTCCGTTTTCTGGGATATAAAGCTGCGTGAACGTTTCGGAAGGATATGTCGTTTCCATCTTCAGGGTTGAAGAGTAAGCTAAGTAAGAAACGAGAATGTAGCAGAGCTTGCTACCTGCTTTATGCTGGTCCCTTTCTTGCTTAGTCTTCAACCCTGAAGATGGAATCGACATGTTCTCCTGAAATGTCAACTGAATTTCAACTAACTACATAGCATTATATGCCACAATACAGAACACATCTTAGTACATGTAATTACATGTAATTGCCATGGGATGAAATGGATAATTTTTGACTGGATATGGATTTCATCTTTTATTCTTGTGTGTCCTCAGTATATTTCCTTAAAATTATTCATTTTAATTGATCATTCTGTGTTATTTCGACAGCATTTGTCTTAATTTTCAAAACACATATTTCTCTATGAACACAAGAAATAGATAATTATGAATAATTTAAACATTACGATGAACTTGTGTGAGGCCATATGTGCCCCTCAGTTCGGTTCTGTGTCCANGGATTATATTTAGCTTCAGCTTTTATTCTTGTGTGTCCTCAGTATATTTCCTTCAAATTATTCATTTTAATTGATCATTCTGTGTTATTTCGACAGCATTTGTCTTAATTTTCAAAACACATATTTCTCTATGAACACAAGAAATAGATAATTATGAATAATTTAAACATTACGATGAACTTGTGTGAGGCCATATGTGCCCCTCAGTTCGGTTCTGTGTCCAAGTGACCGTGACAGCCGCGGTACAGCACGCTGCAGTCCACACCGGCCAGTCCGGCAGCACCAGCATCTGCAACCAGCCTTGCCCATCCAGCATCCACAGATTTGGCCACCAGATGACTATAATCACAGACATAAGTTGGCAGCGTTTGATCAAGAGTGACCAAGAGTATAACTCACCAGCCACCAACTGACTAACAGGCTGACAGAAAGATTAACTCACAACATGACTGATTCATCGGCTGCCAGAATAACAGAGAGAGCACTTGACAAAATGACTATATCACTCAGTAAGTGTCTGAAAGAATAAATAACCAAAAGACCGAATAGATGACCGACTATGTAAGAGAGTGTAATTACTAAAAAATAGACTTAACAATTTTGTATGCGGCCTCCGTAGTCTAGGGTTAATGTTCCCAGATCATGAATCAAGGTACGCGGGTTCAAACCCGGCAGAGGTCGTGGAATTTTTAAGGGAACAAGTCCTCCGGGAGG
>NW_019718639.1:1823872-1828085 GCF_002891405.2 Cryptotermes secundus
ACCTCTGAGCTAAATTAGGCAACAATTTCCCGCCCAAGTAGTTTCCAATGCCTCTGGTAGATGGGGAAAGTATCAAGGTACCGAGGGTCGACCTCGTTGGCCCAACGGGGCTGATAGCACGCACCGTTACCGGTAGGGTATGGCGACAGTAGAAATTAAAGGGGGACGCACAATGGACCAATAACTGGTCTAAGTGCATGGGGAAACCCACCCCCTCTAATAATAATAATAATAATAATAATAATAATAATTTTGTAATAAACTAGTTCAGTACAGAAGGTGGTAGACATCCAGCAGTTCTCGCACCATAGCCAACAATGATCTATCGTGCATTCCAACATTTACTCCATCAATAACAGTCTTCCTTGAATATCTTTGGTACAAGAGGCCCCACCTAACTAACTAAATAACCAACCAACCAACCTACCTACCAACCAGCTGACTGATTACATAACCAACGAAGTATCAATGCAACATAAACCAACCTGAGGTAGTGTCCCAGCGCCCTGCCAGTGGAGCCCATGTCCCTCACGAGTTGCCTGTTGGTGGCGCAGACACTGTGCTGCACGCAACGCACCTGCTTGTCTTCCACTAGCAGCCAGTTCTTCTCATCCAGCTGAAACCGCAAATCATGTCCCTCGGTTTGTTCACCCAGCTGTTGAAATGTTCCTTCAGGTGGTGTGTATGTGTCTGGATCTAAGTTTGCAATTCATTTATACTGAATAAGCTAGCGGCCTCCGTAGTCTAGGGGTAACGTTCCCACCTCATGACTCTAGGTACGCGGGTTCAAACCCAGCGGAAGTCGTGGAATTTTTAAGGGCGGAAAAATTCAGGGAACAAGTCCTCCAGGAGGGACTTTAAGCCGTGTGTCCCGTGTCGTAGATTTACGGCACATAAAAGAACCTCATGTCTCTAGCAGACCTCTGAGCTAAATTACAGGCCCTTTCCCGCCCAAGTAGTCTCCAATGCCTCTGGTGGATGGGGGAAGCATCAAGGTACCAGGGGCCGACCTCGTTGGCTCTACGGGGGCTGATGGCACGCACCGTTACCGGTAGGGTATGGCGACAGTAGAAATTAAAAAGGGGGACGCACAATGGACCAATAACTGGTCTAAGTGCATGGGGAAACCCACCCCCTCTAATAATAATAATAATAATAATAATAATAATAATTTTGTAATAAACTAGTTCAGTACAGAAGGTGGTAGACATCCAGCAGTTCTCGCACCATAGCCAACAATGATCTATCGTGCATTCCAACATTTACTCCATCAATAACAGTCTTCCTTGAATATCTTTGGTACAAGAGGCCCCACCTAACTAACTAAATAACCAACCAACCAACCTACCTACCAACCAGCTGACTGATTACATAACCAACGAAGTATCAATGCAACATAAACCAACCTGAGGTAGTGTCCCAGCGCCCTGCCAGTGGAGCCCATGTCCCTCACGAGTTGCCTGTTGGTGGCGCAGACACTGTGCTGCACGCAGCGAACCTGCTTGTCTTCCACTAACAGCCAGTTCTTCTCATCCAGCTGAAACCGCAAATCATGTCCCTTGGTTTGTTCACCCAGCTGTTGAAATGTTCCTTCAGGTGGTGTGTATGTGTCTGGATCTAAGTTTGCAATTCATTTATACTGAATAAGCTAGCGGCCTCCGTAGTCTAGGGGTAACGTTCCCACCTCATGACTCTAGGTACGCGGGTTCAAACCCAGCGGAAGTCGTGGAATTTTTAAGGGCGGAAAAATTCAGGGAACAAGTCCACCAGGAGGGACTTTAAGCCGTGTGTCCCGTGTCGTAGATTTACGGCACATAAAAGAACCTCATGTCTCTAGAAGACCTCTGAGCTAAATTACNCATGGGGAAACCCATCCCCTCTCATAATACATATATACAATACATACATACTGAATAAGCTGTTATTATGCAAGGAATGGTTCTTCCTATGCTTAATTAAGCACCAGGCCTGATGAAGATGTATGGAGAAGTAGGGTGCATAGTTCCATGCTTTCTTCAACTTGACACTAGGTGGACGTGACAAATCAGCCTCATGTGCCTGCCAATTATCCCCAGAGAAAGAGACCCAGTAAGAGGTAAAGGTAAATTTGCTTCTGTACTTAATTAAGCATCACATCATGAAGACATTGAGGAATGAATTTACAGCTCTGTGCATTCTTAATCTCAGCCCTAGATTCAAGAAAATGATTTAGCTTCATGCCTTGGATGCTTTACCTCCAGATAAAGAGCCCCAAGCACCCACTGGATATGAGACTGGGGGCATGAAACATTGGCACCCTTATGCCAAACCGCACGCATCACATCACAGAAGACAGTAGTTTCAACACTAACTGCCATGGCAACCTCAAACCTCGTACTGCGCTCTGTAGTTCTGTTTTTGTTATTTAACAAAACTGTCAATGTCTAGACCACATAGCGTCAAGTGGCAGAAAAATTTACATACAAATTGGAAATGATCATGACCTAATCTTGGAACTTTCCCAGGATTTTCCTGGAGGGCCTGAAGAAAGCCACAAATAATCTCAGTCAGGGTAAAGGGGGTCCTATCCAAGATTCAAGATGAACACCTCCCAATATGAGTTAGACTACATTGCTCTCTTGCTCTTGTTGTGTCCTGCATTCTAACAATAATCTTCTCACTTGAACAAGGAGGTACACTGCCAGACAGGATGATAGCTTCCTGCATTCCGAGGGGTTCAACATCGATATGATAGAAGCCTCTGGTATTCCTTTTGAGTTGCTAGGTAAATGTTACTGAAACTTTTGGCAACTGCAGACCACTACATGTGTGGGTGGCCCATACATTGACCACTCGGTTGTCACAACATTCCCCTCACTCATAAAGAGCGTGTAACTGTGCTTTTTTCTGCGAATACAAGAAAAATTACAGTTACAGTTGCCAGAAACAACTTTTTCTATGCACATATTTAACACAACTTTCTTATAAACAAATTGATCACAATTTGTTAATTTAAATTATTTTATTTATTAATTACATATCATACTACGTGAAGTATATAATATTGTAGACCATCTGGTGGAAGGCCAATGACCACAGTTTGAGAAACACTGTGCTATGTAATGACATTTGGAAGCTTACACATCCCTTAGCATACCAAAGCATTCAGGTATGCTTTTTCACAATTCATCATCTAGTTAACCAGTTAGTGGCAATGCATACACAAGTTTGAATTTTCCATAGTTCAGGCTGTTATCGCTGATTTCTCACCATGAAAACTTCGGTTCAATCCCAGGGAAATCCATTTGTGATTTATGGTGGAAAAGTGGCACTGCGGTAGGTTTTTCTCTGAACACCAAGTCTTTCTCCTGTCAGTTATTATTTATTCTCATCCATCATCAAGGGCTGGTACAGTGGGCCCACTTGAGGCTACAGTACCAGGGGACTTCTGTCACCCCACTCCTACAAAAACTGTACATGATGTTAACTTCATACCTTTGTTGGAAAAGGTAACGGACCATCAGGCACCTCGCTCATAGAGTACAATTTAGAGGCATCTCGACGCTTGCGGGAGGTGATGACACCCAGAAGATTATTGCTCTTGGAGAGGTTAATCAACGCACTCTGTAAGGAACAATGACAACCAGTCCATATATAGTGATTCTGCCATATTACAGAAGGTAAACATTTGCACTCACGCGGTTGCCAGCTCATCAGTTTGCCCTTAACCACATCCATAATGAGAGAATTTACGAAATACAGACACCTGACAGTGTACATTATTTACTTATTTACTTACTTTCCACTTTTTCCATGCATTGGTTCTCATGCACTTGATTTTTGTTGGCTAGGTTTGTAGCATAAATTCTACCTCCCTTTCCATCCTAGTTCCACGTATGTATGTGTCTCCCCCACATCTGAGGACGGAAACAGATCCAGCTTCCAAAACGTTGCGTTTTCTAGTTTCTAGAACACCAAACCATGGACAAAGTCCAAAAGCCCAAGGACGCGCCATAGCTCAAGCGGTTAGTCGCTGGCTTCCCACCGTGGTGGCCCGGGTCTGGTCAAGTGGGATTTCTGGTGGATAAAGTGGCGCTGGGGCGGGTTTTCTCCAAATACTTCCATTTCCCCTGCCAATCTTCATTCCACCAAAATTCTCCATCATCACAATCACGCTAGGCAGGCTACAATAGGCCAAGCAGTGGCCACCGTGCTGAGTGGACCCAGCTGGACT
>NW_019718639.1:1828230-1828790 GCF_002891405.2 Cryptotermes secundus
ATTGGTGCATGGTAGGATGATTAATGAATGAGGAACTGGTAGGAATGTGGAAGGTTAGGTTAAGGAAAATTACTACCCCAGTATTTGTCTGGGGGTACAGAAAAAAAACAAGGAAAAACTCAACCAGGATAGGTAAGCAGAGCATAACTGTTTTTGTCGGTATCACTCTGGAAAGCATCATCAAGCAAACAAAACAATTGGAAAAGTGGTCCCTGTGCTTAATTAAGCAACACTCCATAAAGAAATATTAAGAAGTGGAGGTAGAGCTCCATGTATACTTATCCATGTCACTAAATAGAATGNGGGTTTTCTCCAAATACTTCCATTTCCCCTGCCAATCTTCATTCCACCAAAATTCTCCATCATCACAATCACGCTAGGCAGGCTACAATAGGCCAAGCAGTGGCCACCGTGCTGAGTGGACCCAGCTGGACTCCACCCCCCACTAAGCGAATTAATTAATTAAAAGTCCTAAAGTCCAGTAATTCTGAGTATTTATTTATTGTTTACTAAGCGATGCTGTCAGTATGTGGACTATATATATATATATATATATATAT
>NW_019718639.1:1829131-1829695 GCF_002891405.2 Cryptotermes secundus
CACACTCTGGTTTTTGTACTCCCACTGAAATGGCCCTGAGTACCCACTGGACAAGAAATGTTTAGGCCCAAGATCAGATAGGGCACTCTGAGGAACAGAAACATTTATTGCCCTTGTCAGGAACCGAACCCAGATTCCTAGGTCACAGTCTAGTCAGTACACTGACTGAGCTATTCTGTCCCATTAAATGAGATAAAGAAATCCTATATCTCAAATCTGCATTGCATGAGCAGATACCTACACAAGTATATCTGGGTACTGTTATTTGCTTGCTTTAAATTAAATAACTACGTATGTAAGGGGTCGGCCAAGCGGCCTCCATAGTCTAGGGGTAACGTTCCCACCTCATGACTCAAGGGTACGCGGGTTCAAACCCGGCGGAGGTCCTGGAATTTTTAAGGGCGGAAAAATTCAGGGAACAAGTCCTCCCGGAGGGACTTTAAGCCGTGGGTCCCCGTGTCGTAGATTTACAGCATGTAAAAGATCCTCATGTCTCTAGGAGACCTCTGAGCAAAATTAGGCAAAGAGATTCCCTCCCAAGTAGTTTCCAATGCCTCCGGTAGA
>NW_019718639.1:1829755-1978936 GCF_002891405.2 Cryptotermes secundus
AATATCAAAAGAGGGACGTACAACAGACTATCAGTCGCGGTGCATGGGAAAACCCACCCCCTCCAATAATAATAATAATAATAATAATAAGGGGTCGGCCATAAAAACCGGCCCCCCCCACTGCGACCTTCAAAGATCTATTGTGCTTAATTAAATAACTAACTCCAAGCAGTAGAATCTTTCCTGAGAAGCTAAAAGTTGCTGAGCTAATCAAGAAATCTCCCAACTTTTATGAAAGCCACAGGTTCATTATAGTATTCACACAAACACATCACTGGACCCAATTCTGCACCACATGACTCCAGTCCACTCTCTCCCACCCTGTTTATTTAAGATCAATTTTAATATGTGATCCATGCCTATATCTTTAAAATGGTCTCTCTCTAACCAAAGTTTCACTGGATGCGCCTGTGGTACACTGGTCTTACATACCTGGAGGTTCGTGAGGATGATCATGAAGGTCAGGAAACCAAAGGCGATGTCCCTCGACGTGATCTGGTACTCATTATCATCATGATAATGGCCATGATCGTGGGGTCTGCAATGAAAGCCCCCAACAGAGGTTATGGCTTGCAGTCTTCTGTGTTTCAAAAGCATGTAGACTGGTAGATGAGTACCAACGCTTCGGAGGAAAGCACTGCCTTCATCTTCAGGGTAAAAAACGAAGGCAACATGCTCCTCTCAAACGTTGGTGCTCACTCACCTACCAGACTACACGGTTTCACAGCCCATTACACGAATCTACTCTGTCACGAGAGACTTCAGATTTCAATAAGCTCTACTGTACAAGTCATATTTGAAATCTCTCTTCATGGTGTTTAATCATTTAAAGTAAACTGCACCACCTGGTTTAACATGAAGAAATTCAGAATTTTAGTCACACAATGTATTCATATGCTCGTAACAAATAACAATTATTTCTCTAAACAGCATTAACAGATTGGTCTTTGCAATATGGACGGAGTATGCTTTCTGTGACGTAGCAACTGAATTTATAAATATTACTTAGTTGACTTTTAGGCTTCAACCATTTCCTAATGTTTAACCGTCTTTACTTTGCAACACTTCACTTTCTAACATACACTTAACAAAAGGGAAAACTGGCAGTGCCTGGGAACCTTAAAAAAAGAAACAATTTCAGTTCCTCCTCACCTTCAAATGCAGTCTCTCTCACTTCAACCCCTCTATTTTCTCTTCTTTATCATTTTCGCTCTTCAAAACATTAATATATGGGCAAATAATTTATATGTTTTATAATTAACTTTGCAGGGGACAGAAACATATACTAATTATGCTACATTCTTTTTATGCGCTTACCCATGATCCTCTACAACATGAAAGTGGTCATGGTGGCCTCCGTGATCATATGACCCTCCACTGAAATGCTCGTACCCGGAACCCCCATTTACTCCTGCAAGCAGAGGACAGTTCAGCAGTTTTGGACTCAGGAAACGTACTAACTCTTTGAATGCTACTCATTAAATATGTTCCCTAAGGCTGGGGCCACACGAGCGCACAAAATGCGTCCGTTGTAACGAACGTACTTTATGACGGACGTTGCTGAGGACACCACATAGTTGCAGAATGCGGTGCTTAGTTTTCTGTCTGCAATGGAGCCAGAAGAAAGCGTAGCATTCGCCTCTCTTGTTTATTTCTACAACAAAGGCACAGTCCAGATTTATTTTAAGAAAATCAGTGAAAAACAAATTGGGAAATTTTGGCTTTGAACCTCACATGGTGGTAACCATGAAGACCACTATCTGGCAGAAGTTTACAGGTGTTTCATAGCGACGTAATGCCTCCTTCTTCAGGGTCAAAAATCACCTATGCAAGCAACAAGCAAACAATAAATTTCCCTTGTTCCTGCTTACACCCACAGCTTACTCTTGGGCCCTGAACCCTGGGGCTGTATGTTCATATTTAACACGTGGACAGCCAACGGACAGCCTGCCCATATTCAAATGTTTGCTCGCGACGTTTCGTTCGTGCCCGTTACGTGTCTGAAGCCTGAACAGAATCGGCCGGAACATCAGTTCCAAGTAAGGCACGATCAGCAGGACAGTCACATGTGACTTGCGGGTTTACATGGCAGCGAAGGTGCATATTGTCACGATTTAGTTGTGTGACTATAGACGGGGTTTGGATTAGGAATGGATTGGACTTACTGACCACTTATACACACGACTAGGAACACCTACAAAGCTAACCTTCATCTCCACATTTTACAAATCACTAAAGCACACGCTTTCAGTAGTCGTCTCCTGGTAACGGGTCTTAACAATTGAGATTCTCCAGCTTCTGTACTCATGTCGTTACTGTCCGGCGAAAATCCCGCAACTGAACTCTCAACTTAATTACAGCGCCCTCTCTTCTCAACTTCTCTTGCAGAACTCAAAAGACTTATTACTCCAGATGTCCTGGTTAGAACTTCTCGGCACGGACCACATAGAAAACGCCGTGCGTATTCGTTGTCGCGGGGCCGTGTTTACCGAGCTGTTGTCCAGAAACGGCCGTTGTTAATTCGCCTATATCGTAATTATTGCATAGCAACGGCTGTACACGGTACAATATTGTGATATTCTGCGTAATGACGTCGTATAGTCTGGTTATGAGGGTATTATCGTTTCGAAGGATCATATTGCCTCAGACCGAAGACTGAAGACTGCGCAGTCCCATAGCCCAGAAGACGAAACACAGTCTGATTCACGACAATCTTTATTTTATTTTGGGGGGCACTTCACGACGCTGCCCAGTAGCTAGACTGTATAGCATCGGACTGTGGGAAGACAGATGAAATGGAAAGCATTGCAAAGGATTTGGAAGAAAAAGTTGTAGCCAAATCGAGGTACCATCCCTGAATTTGCCTGGAAGAACTGACTTAATAATGTGGTGTATAGATCTGCTGCCAGGTAAAGATCGCGAAAAAACAAAGCGATTTTTTCACATATTTATTATATACAATCTGCAATAAATTTATGTATTCAATAAGTATTGGCTCGTGAATGAGTTATGCCGTTGCTGGGCAGCAGCCAGCGCGCCAATGGACTGACTTAGTAGTGATCACATGGGAACCCCAATAGTCCACGTGCAACAATCGCAAGATTGTTGGAGGCGGTGTTTCTTTGCGTGGTCCGTGTCTTGAAGACGACTGGCGCGAGGTTAAGGACTATAACTGCCAAGTGTTGAGGTGAAAAAACTACTGGCCGTGGGTGTCAGGGGCTAGACGTCAAGACGGACTAACGGTAAACAGCCAGTCGTAAAGTAACTTTGACTCTAACGCTGACCCAGTCAGTTGAGTTCTGTACGGGAGGTTGTTAAGAAAAGAGTTAGTTGTGTAATTCAGTGAGACTGTTACAGTTCCTGTGTTAAAATCCGTTGCAAGGATACGGCTAGTAGAGACTGTAACAGACTGAGGACACTAGTCTGTGTGTCGGTGGTTTGTAAAGTGTAATTACGAGTCGTGTGTTAACGTGGTCAGTAAATCCAAGATCCAATCCAAAACCGGGTCTACAGTCACATACACTATGTGACAATACCTTGAGGAAGCTCAGTGAGGACAGCTAATGTGCCGACCGAGATTCAAACCAAGCACCTCCATAATACAAGAGCAGAGCGTCATCGCTGCGCTGGATAAGAGCCTCCATCTCCACACCGTGCAACCTGACAGACAGATACCAAGACATTGGAAGAAGCACAGGAGCGCGGCCTCGCTCTCTGTACCAGATCCATACCTGAGTATGTGTAGGCATAATCAGAAGACCCCAAGGTCTTAAGGTCGTGGTGTGCCGGTGATCCGTTGTACGAGTGGGGCGGCATATTGGTGCGAACCGCAGGACGGCGGTCCTGCTCCACATCTGGGGGTGGTTCCATAGTGGCGACATCTGTTGACAAGAACAAAACACATTAACAACTAATAGTAACCAGTGTACCGGGTAATGACTGGATCTTCAGGCCATTTCAGACTTACGTCATATCCGGGCTCGCGATCTTAACCCTATAAAAACTGAGTTACGAGTTAGAGTTACTTAACGACTGGCGGTTTACCGCCAATCAGTCCATCTTGGCGCCAAACCCCTTAAGACCCACGACCACTGTTTTTTTTCAACTGAACACTTACAATTATACTTCTTATGTAGCATCCTCTCTGACGAGATGATGGGTCTGTCGTTTACAATTGCTGCTGGTCCTCGACAGCGTAGTCATTCCCGGGTCGGAGTCCCACGAGACTCATGACCATATTTTACTGTCTCAGATTCGAGATTCCCCCAACCTGGAGGGCCAGGTCCCCGTAATTACACCCCTGTAAACAGGGTGGCCCGCCGGTCACGGTAGCCGAGCGGTCTAAGGCGTGCACTGTCTTCGCTCGCTCGGAAGCCGGGATCGTGGGTTCGAATTCCACTCAGAACATGGATGTTTGTGTTCGTTTTCCTGTGTTTGTGTACAGGTAGAGGCTTTGCGACGAGCTGATCACCCGCCCAAGGAGTCCTACAGTATGTCTAAGATCTAGAAAAACCGAAGTGAACGGAGAAGTTCATGGAGGTAGGCCTAGGCCCACTGGGGCTGTAGTGCCAAGGAAAACAACAGGGTGACGCACTACAAAGAACAACCGGTTAATGCTGCTCAGGGAAATACCTGCTGTTTATGGCGAGAACTGTATGAAACACAGGTACACTCTGTGGACAGAAAGTAGAGTCTTATTATGTTAAAGCAGATGGTACTCGTACATATAATAACCACTGGGTGTTAACGAGTTGATACAACGACACTTCGAAATTGACATCCGACATCCTGCGCCAGATATGCGATAGCGGAGCGCGACTCGATACTGCCGCCGCCATCTTGAATGCTCAGAACTGCGTTTGCCAGCAATACTGTGACACCTGCCCTGCTTTAATTAAACAGACACAATTTGCGTACTTACATGCGTCATAAAGAAACAGCAAGAAAATATTTATGTTTGAGGCAGAACTTGCTACGCTCTCACGTGCAGAAGACAATATATCGATAGGGGCCGTATCGATATCATTAGGCTTCAATCGCTCGACGGCTGGCAATGATTTCTAAAGACAGATGGTTCTTAAACTATTGATCTGCAACCTAAATAAGTCTTGTTTCATATTTCTTCCAAGATCCTGAAGTTTCTCAATTTATAAAACACAAGTTCACGGGGAAAATGGCATTCAGCGTCATAGCTCGGAAACGGCCTACACCACAAAGAGGTCGGTAATGCAGCTACCTTCCATCAGACAAATGATGAAGCAAATTTCGCTAAAGCGTAGCACAAAATTTGGTTCCTAAACCGTACAGGTATTAACTCCATCTGCTTGACTGCACGCATGGCTTACTCTTCGACCCTGAAGAAAGGGGCGGTATGTTCCTCTTACACGTCAGGAAACGTTTATCAGTCTACACGGCGCCACGTCCCGGAAAACAGGATCCAGTCTTTGCCACGTGGCGTCAGATCTTCAACCTCGCGGTGCACGAAAACAAAGCTTTAGCGAGATGGAAGGTCGCTTTCCTTGTCGTGCCTAGCCTTGCCGTCGGGGGCAAACATTATCCGCGCCTGACAGCCACAAATCCGGTTACGTCCTGCTGCTGTTGCAGGCGGAGGTCGCGAAATTGAAGTGTAATTAAGTTACTAGCGAGTGCTCACAAATCCTCTGCTTTTCCTTGCGCACACAATGGTCAGTGGCTTGGGCACCTCCAGGGTGTTGTGAAAGGGTTGAGGGCAAGCGGAGCCCTGCTTACTAACTGCTTCACGCTGGTTTCTTCTTTGACTTACTCTTAGACCCTGAAGATGGTGGCGACATGTTCCTCCAAAAAGTCGGTTGACCTTCAGTGGACTACACGGCGTTATAATAATTAGAAGCGTTTATTTTAATTACTGTTCTACCCTATACTGCGACCAATAAGAAGTCTTGAACGGCCTACATGTAAGTTAGCATATTTTCTGACAGCCCCTCCCCCATGGAAAACTCCCTAGTCCTCTTTGTAATGAATCCTGACGGCGCTCATGTTCCGCATTTTCTCACCTGAAGACGGAAACAGATCCAGTTTCCGAAAGTTGTGTTCTGATCGGAATGTCAGACGAAGGACGAAGTCCAAACTCCGCCTTTTAATGAAACCGAAGGCTCATTGCCGTGTTAACAAAAGCACGTCACCAGACACTCCTGTCCTGGGTAAATGTAAAAGTAGCCGGAAGAACCTGGCACCTTATCAACGTCACGGGTGATTCAGCGTCGAATCAAAAGGCAACCGCGAACAAAAATCCAATAAGTGACAAACGATTGTGTAGCATGTCCAGTTCTAGAAGTGATTAAGTAACGTTAATTACGTGGGAGAAGAAGAATCAAAACTGACCAAAAAATGAAGGACTCACATATGTATCTCCTGATCTGATATGGGGCACCCGGTAGCGTAGTTGGTGGCTGGTTCGATTTCCGATGGGGTCACTGAATTTTTCAATTGAACTAATCCTTCCAGTCGCACTATGACCCTGGGTTCGACTCAGCCTCTAACGAAAATAAGTACCAGGTATCTTCCTGGGGATAAAGGGCGGCCAGCGGGTAAGGCTGACATCACCGCCATCTGTGAGCTGATTGTCTAGATAATGTGGGAGCCTCGACGTCTCATAACCTTATGAGCCTCCGCGTGGTGCTACATGGATAGCTTGTAGGAAAATGAGAAGTTTGGAGCATTATTGAGATGGATGAGACACGGGTGGCCATGAGACTTACTGAGTCTGAGGCGGAAAGGGGAAGGGAAGCAGTAGGGCCTAGGCTGAGGTGGCTGGGAGATGCAGACAATGATTTATACAAGGGCCGAATCTGAAGAGGTGGAGATAAAACATAAATAATAAAGAACGGGCACATGTCGTGAAGGAGAACCGCACGGACAATCAGTAAACACCTAAGAAAAGAAGAAAGTGGATGACGTCGTCTGTCTAATAACACATTTCTCATGTTACTTTCTGCCTTCAGCATACAACCGCATGGAAGAAGGGTCGTACCATAGCTCAGGCCGTTAGTCTCCAGCTTTTCAGAGGTGGCCCGGGTTCGAGACCTGGTCAGGTCATGTAGGATTTGTGGAAAAAGTGGCAAGGGGCGGGTTGCCAATTCTTATTCCACCAACTTCTCCACAGTAATTAACCATCCTCTCACTGACGCTGTATATTCTCGACACTCAGAGCGTCGTTAAATAGCCCGGTTACTTACGGAAGAGGAGGGGGACTCCTGCATCGGTTCCCTTCATACACTAAACACAGAATGCAGAGACTCTCTGCTGTGTATGTGACCAATCAGGTCACTTTCTGATTATAACATACCGTCAAATACATTTTAGACACAGTAGAGGAAAGGGACTCAAGAAAACCAAAAACAGAACTCAAGCAGAATAGCCGGCCCGCAGGCCGAATGCGAACCAAACCAGTAAAACTGTGACCTTGAATACAGACCCTGCGACTTCTCGTCGGACGCCGCGACGCACAGCACAGAGAGCACGAAGACGGCGCCGGTAAGACACATCCCGCACACAATGGCAACTGACTGTCCGACCGCACGGAGATGTGACCCCTTATGAACTCTCCCCTCCCGCTGGGGGACACGCTCTGTACCCTGCTTAACCCAGCGTCATTACAGTCGGTTGATACGCACTCCGCAAGTGTAGAACCATATGGGAAGATGAAGACGTATGTTGGATGGTGAGGACCAGTGCCCGGATTTTGATGACATGTCATCTTTTTTTTCTTGTATCCTATGCGATGCTCTTAAATATATAAATCTTGGATATGAGCTGCTGGTTACAGAAATGTAAATTTTATAGTTAATTCTTTGTCATCTTTTGTCATTTTTAGGTTTAAGGTCATTTTTTCACTTTGGGGGTAATTTTTTGGTAAATTTTTGGACTTTTAAGGGTATTTCTTGTCATTTTTGGCCATTTTAGGGAATTTTTTCTTCATATGTTTTCTGAAATGTGAATAACATGGAAGCGAAATGTTCTTTCTTTTCTCCTTTAGGTCATTTTTCTGGATTTTTTCGGTCATTTTATAGGTCATTTTTTAAATATTTTCAGGTCATTAAAATCCGGGCCCCTTGTGATGACTATATGAAGCCGTGTAGTCCGGTACAAGTTGACAGACGTTTCGATTTCTTTGCTTGCTTCTTGCTTGGCTTATTCTTTGAACCTGAAGATGGAGCCAGCAGGTTCCTCCGAAACGTCATTACACTTCTACCGCCATCATATTCCAGACAAAAACGGTCTTCTTGTATTTAGTATCTGTCGTGTATGTAACGATACTCTCAGTATGCAGAATATATTGCGCCGAATGTATGGATGATGGCAAATAATGAACTGCAAGGATAAGGAAGGAAGCGCCCTAAACATAATTTTAAGGTACGACTCCGACATTTTCCAGGAGAGACCAGGATAGTTGCGAAAAACCCAAATATTGCATATGTCAGTTCTTGTTACTTCCGATGTTAGGGTAACACAAAATATTTCCCCTTATTATTCGTCATCATCACTGGCACGACAGCCCTTTGTGAGCCCTGGCCTTCCTCGGGATTGCTTGCCATTCTTCTCCATCCGATGCTACGTTCCTCCAGTTCTTTACACCCAAAATTCTTATGTCCTGCCACACACATTCTTCCCATCTTAATCTTGGTCTTCCCACTCTCNTACTTCACATTACTTCATTTGATTCATTCAACTCCGCCTAAGGTCTCTGTACTTGCAACAGCTTTCCTAACCCTCTTTCTAAAAGTGTTTAATTTACAGGGCAAAGACGCTAGTATGCCTGCAGGTAAACTGTTCCAATCTTTTGTGGTCCTATTTACAAAAGAACATTTGCCAACATCAGTTCTTTGTTTCCTGCTTCTGACTTTCCAAATATGATCGTCTCTGTTCAGGTAGCATGGTTTAAGCAGGCTATCCCCTATCGGTTTCCAAGCCGGTCTCCTGGTGTATGCCGTGTAGAGGGCGCACAGACGCGCTATCAGTCTACGCGGTGCCTAAGTTTCCCAACCAGATACATCTGTAGGATCTGCAAATTTAGCTGCTCTTCTTTGTACCCGATTTAAAGCGCTTGCCTGCATTCTCTGTATGGGCCCCAACATACCGAACCTTATTCAAGTATCGGTCTCACTAATGACGTATAAGCTAGACGTTTCAATAAAAATTTGTAGCTATTCAGGTACTGGGCAACCTTCTGAGTAAATCATCTGTACTATCGCGCACTTTTCTTATTCCTTCAATCTCCAGGGATCACTGAACCTGTAATTAACAACAGAATAGAGGGAAGCGGGTTTAGCAGGCCTGGCTTCGAGACAGAGGTGTAACCGGTAAGCTCTCAGACTGTCCTCTCGTTCCAAAGTAGGCTGCTGTAAGTTGAACAGAGTATCGCGTCAATTAAAGGGAAGAGCGGCTCCATTTCGCTCCACTTGCCGCTAAGTGGAGGCTGGAACAGACGAACACATAATGAGGGGAATTACCTGCAATCAAACGGTGGTTCCGGCTTCGAATCCTATAATATGAATGTAATTGCGTCAGCGTGACCTGGTGAACAACAGCTCTTCACCTTGACGACGGAACAGACCTAAGACCTAAATGATAACCACATTATAGCTCAGGTGGTTAGTCATCGGCTTCCCACCGCGGAAGCCCGGTTTCGAGCTCATGTCAAGTCATGCGGGATTTGTGGTGGACAAAGTGGCACTGGGATAATTTTTCTCCGAGCTAATTCTCATTCCACTGACGGCTCCATATTCATCATCATCTATCATCTGCAGCTGGTACAGTAGGCCAAATAGTGGCCGACACACCAAGTGGGCTGTCTCACCCCACCCCAAGATATTTAAAAAATAAAAAACTAACTGAACTCCATGTGCTACAGCTACGAGGATGCGTCGTCGTCTGTGACTGATGTATCATCATTAAAAAGTCACTAGATTCTGTTTATCACCATACTTCTGGTAATTCATTCGTAGGTCGGAAATTCAAACATACAGGACTTTGTGCAAGTTTCCCTACACGAGGTATGACTGAATCCATACCTCCGCTGCGGCATACAACTTCATAACGTGATGCTTAATTAAGCACTCTGGCAACTTTAACCTTTTTATCTTGGGCAGAAACTCTACACAGGAAACATGTAGCTTTAGGACTCTGCGCGCGGTACGGCCCACAAAGAACGCCTCATTTTATTTACTCCCTGACCAACCCTTGCGAGGCCAGCGTCGCCACGCCCCGCTGGAGTATGACAGGTCAACGACCTTCCAGTCACTGTTCCGTCCTGGCGCACGTACATACACATGCAATAAATACAAGGCGGTCTTTCGCTTACAGCAGTTTGCTCATATGTTTGTGATTTATTTAACGACAGCCTCTGTGATCTACTGGTCAGAGTTCCTGGCTATGGATCCAGATGTCCCGGGTTCGATTCCCTGGGCTACCATATTTTCTGAGAAGTAGTGGGTCTGGAACGGGGTCTAATCAGCCCCTTGAGGTTAACTGAGGAGCTACTTGAATGGAAGAAAAGCGGCTCTGGTCTAGAAAACCGAGGTTAACGGCAGTGGGAATCCGTTGCGCTGACCACATGACATCCTCTGTCCGCTAAAGTTGGCACTAACTTCGCCGACAAGCGGCGGTCGCTCGGTCGGTACAGTTCGCTTGTGGACTACAGGCCACGGAATTCTTCGTTTTTTTTACATGTATTTTTTATTGCTAGTGGGGCGGGACTAAGTCCCTTGTACTGCGGTCACTTCTGGCCTATTGTACCAGCCCAAGATGATAGGTGAGGGTGATTGTGGAGGAATTGGTGGGATGAAGATTGCCAGGGGAAACCGAAGTACTCGGAGAAAACCCGCCACCGCGCCACTTTGTAACCCGGGCCGCCGCGGTGGGAAGCCAGCGACTAACCGCTTGAGCTATGGCGCGGCCAATTCTTTGCATGTAACTACATAGCATTGAACAGTACGACGCTAAACAAATGTTGAAGGAAGCGGTTGTGACCTAATCGAGGTATTACACACTCATTTGAGGAAAACCACCAGAAATATCAGTCACGATAGCCGGTGTCTCGACCAAGATTGGAACCGAGGACCTCCCGAATATGTATCATTTGTTTTACCGTTATGCCAACCCATCTGGTTGAATTCACACTGAGTTTTACCGCGACCTGCACGTCATGCCTTCATTTCTTCCGCTTGGTGCAAAAAAAAATGTCACAATTTTAGATGGAACATTCCTGGTGGACAGACAAGAGACAGGCAAGTAATTATTACTGCCAGGAAAAGCGACCACTTGAGGTGTAGGTCGATATTGCCAATATTCAGTTCGGGTCCGCTGATGTCAGCAGTGTGATTGGTCGGCCCGTGGGCGCAGGCAATGTCCGCCCACGACGCGTAACGGATGACTGCGTAAATCCGCCTTAACATTCTAGTGTTTTACGGACATGTTTGTAGCCAGAAGCTCGTCTGCGTAATGTTCAAATATTTATGGAACCCGAAGGTTCATTACCAGGTTCACAAGAGCCCTTCACTGGTCCCTATCCTGAGACAGAGCAATCCAATCCATACCAGCCCATCCTATCTCTCTAAGATCCATTTTAATATTGTCCATCCACCTACGTCTTGGTCTTCCTTCCGACTTTCCCACCAATATCCTATATTCATTCCAAGCAGATCACCGCTCTCATTTTTCACAAAGTTCTAGGTTGGGGACCACTCTTAAAATTATTTGTTCCTCTATACAGGTCTCTAATGCTCTTGCTTCTACTGTTCATTGCAAGCTCATCAATTTTGTCTTTCAGATATTCCCCCTTCTTATTCCTGAAATGCCTGCTGGTTTCATATCTTACATTGTTCAGATTATCCTCAATTAACTCGCTTGGATCCTGTAACCATTTCAATTTGGCTTGTTTTTTATGGTCTAATAATTCTGAGCATCCTTCATCGAACCATGGCTTATGTTTCTTCAGTTCACAATAACCTACACTCTCTTTGGCTGACATTTTGATATTCTCTCTAATAGTTTCCCAAGTTTTATTAACATCCACCTCAGTGTCTAAGCTTTCCAAAGCCGCGAACCTATTTGAGATTTCAACACAATACTGCTCTTTACCTTCTACCTCATTTAATTTCTTGAGATAGAACCTCTCCATATGAACTCTGTGCGTTGTTTGTTTGCTCACTGCCAGTCTTTCCCTAACCTTTGCCACGACCAGGTAGTGGTTAGTATCACAATCTGCTGTCCTGAATGATCGGACATCAAGTATACTTGAATGCCGTCTCCTATCTATCAAAATATGGTCTATTTGATTGTGTATCTTCCCATCATCAGATGTCCAAGCAAATTTATGGATGTTACGATGTGAGAACATTATACTTTTGACAGTAAGAGTTTTTGATGTGGCAAAGTTTACTACTCTAACTCCATTATCATTACTAATTTCATGCAAACTCTCATTCCAAATTGCTGGTTAGAAAATGTCTTCCTCCCTACTTTGGCACTGAAATCTCCTAGCAAAATTTTCGTAGGGTACTTCGGGAATTTTTCAAATACATGTTCTAGTTCTCCATAGAACCTGTCCTTCATGTCATCAATTTTATCTTCTGTTGGGGCCGAAGATTCATAATGATGATATCACACCAGCAACCTTTTAGTATTACCACGTATATATGATATCCTATCGCTAACGAACTCTACCCTCTTAACTGCTGATACGATTCTCTTATGTGCGAAAGAAACCTGTACCTAATTCATGGTTCTCATTCCCCCTTCCATAACTCCGTGGCCTGTAGTCCGCAAGCGAACTACACCGACCGAGCGAACGCAGCGCCGTTAATATCGGTTTTCTAGACCGGAGCCGCTATTTCCTTGAAATAACTCCTCAATTATCCTCACGAGGCTGAATAGACTCCGTTCCAGACCTACTACTTCTCAGAAAATCTGGTAGCGCTGGGACTCGAAGCCGGGACCTATTGATCTGTAGCCAGGAACTCTGACCACTAGACAACAGAGACGGCTTCCTCTTTCCATAGAAAATGCTGATTCGGTGCCACCTCCGTCCCATCTGACCTCCTGTACTCCCACTAAATCTAACTTATATGTTGAGATTTCTTTCGCCACTGCCCTGTACATACTTCTAACATTCCAAGTACCAAATCTCATATCGATTTTCTTTCACTCGGGCCGTTTATCCACAGAACCAGCCCAGGTCCGCGGCTTCTTTAGAATTTTCGTAACAAGTCTATTTCTTAAGGTGAGGAGTTGTTAGTCCCACGCCCAGCTCCAAAGCTGGAGTACCGCCCCTTTCCGGTTGTCCGCGACTGCTTATCCAATGTCTTCGCAGCTACCCTCCATACCTGGAGGGCGTCTCCTCCATCCGCAACTAGAGCACGCGCCATGCCGTGGTGACAAAGGACCCACCTAACATGGTACAACCCAAATGATAGTGCTCTATTATATTTTTTATTGCTAGTGGGGCGAGACTAAGTCCCTTGTACTGCGGCCACTTCTGGCCTATTGTACCAGAGCCAGATGATAGGTGAGGGTGATTGTGGAGCAATTGGTGGAATGAAGATTGGCAGGGGAAACCGAAGTACTCGGAGAACACCTGCCCCAGCGCCACTTTGTCCACCACAAATCCCACTTGACCAGACTCGGGATCGAACCCGGGCTGCCGCGATGGGAAGCCAGCGACTAACCGCTTGAGCTATGGCGCGGCCACACATATACATTAAAGAAACTGTATATATCCCTTGTCCGGTCTATAAAACCGAGATTAACGGCCGTGGAGATCCGTTCCGCTGATCACGCAACACCCTCTATCCGCTAAAGGTGGCACTAAATTCGCTGACAAGCGGCGGTCGCTCGGTCGGTATAGTTCACTTGCGGACTACAGGCCACAGTTTGTTTTCTTTTGTTTTTGTTTGTATATATTCCTTGAGACGTGAACATACACACTGAGGCACTTACATGCTATTGAAATACTTACAAATGTATTAAGTTATGTAAAGAATATCTGAAGCCGGTCACGGCAGCCGAGCGGTCTAAGGCATGCACTGTCTTCGTTCGCTCGGAAGCCGGGATCGTGGGTTCGAATCCCACTCAGGGCATGGATGTTTGTGTGCGTTTTTCTGTGTTTGTCTACAGGTAGAGGCCTTGAGACGAGCTGATCACTCGCCCAAGGAGTCCTACCGAATGTGTAAGAGCTAGAAAAACCGAAGTGAACGGAGAAGTTCATGGAGGTAGGCCTAGGCCCACTGGAGCTGTAGTGTCAAGGAAAAAAAAAAGAATATCTGAGGTACACAGGCATGTTTGAGACTCCTAAATACGGTAGGTACTGATGCGGCTACACACTTTTTGAGATACTGACATATTGTGTTGATACAATTATATACGTATTGTGAGTCACGTAATTAGAATTAGAGACACCTGTCTGAGAGACCTGCGTAATGCTTGGACACTGAGACACCTACACATATAGATTGAAGCCATCTGCATGCGCCTGGAAACAGAGACATTGGACTTACTAATACAGTCTATGACTGACAAGTGATATACCCGACCTCTTGTCAGAGAGGGCACCCAAAATGGACGGAACAGTAGCTTTCATATAAGAAGAAACATCATGGCTGGGGCTCGACACCAAGACAGACAGACTGAACGACCGTCAGTCGCAATGTGACTCTGACTTTGACTTTGACTAAGGAGTTCAGTTGAAGTCTAGCATTCGCCGGAGTTGAGCATTAGCAGTCGATATCCAGCTTCGAAGAGAACAGTTGAGTTTTTCGCAGCCACCGAGCATATCAGCAGACGCCTCACCGAGAAGAATTGTGATAGTGCTGAAGAAACGTCAAGAGATGTGAGAGGTGATAATAACAGTACCTGTAAGTGTGGATAAGAGTGTGTCAAATAAATAGTCGATGAATCCGAGACCCACGTGAAGTTACTTGTCGCGTCACACAGCCAACACGTGACAATACATTTCCGAAAATTCCACCGTCAACGTCAATGTACGTTTCAACTCGTGTAAGGACATGGCATGTTGCTCGTCTGTACAGTATAGTGAATCTGGGAAACCGTTCGGAATAGGATAGATGTACTGTATGTATTACTTTCTTGCTTAGAATGACCGATACTGTAACCTCCCAGAATGTTAACCTTTCCTCCTGGAACACCCTGCATACTGCTCTATTTATTTAGGTATTATTTCACACGTCTACATTCAATTCTAGACACCAAGGCAGAGTCTGACAGACGCAAATACAGTTTCAGGTACATACATCATGTGACAGACGCATATTGCCTTAGGCACTCCCTTGTTGGTTGGACATTATGCAAATCTTGGGAAGGCTGCATATACAGAATGTTTCACGACTTTAGGGCATAACTGCAGGAGGTGATTTCCTAGGTCTTTGTGATCAAAAAAGTTCATATAAACATGTGTCCGATTTTGGACGGTTACGGAGTTATGACCGTTTTAAACTCAGAATAGAAGGTAACGATTACTGACAATAAACGGAACAAAATAATAAACCAGCATAATACATGATACATTTAAAGTATGAATGTAAAGTTAACTTCGTGAAATTACCTTTAATTTGAATTTATTGGTGCTTAAAGCTGATTTTCGAAAATGCCACCGCCGGCTGCAACACAGGCTGCCGCTCGGTTGTGAACCGCGCGGGTACATACCAACCCACCACGCCTTAGGTACCTCTCAAGTGTCGAGATAACGAGAACGCTCTGTCTGTAGCCGGCTAAAAATAGCGACCCGCCAGATGATAGACGCGGTTCACACGAGGGCGTGTATGGGAATGAAGAAACGGTCATAACTCCGTAACCGTCCAAAATCGGACACATGTTTATATGAACTTTTTTGATCACAAAGACCTAGGAAATCACCTCCTGCAGTTATGCCCTAAAATCGTGAAACACGCTGTATTCTGAGACATTAGACAGCTGCTTATTCCCTGTGGTGAATTTAGCATAAGCCATGAACACGTATGGGGAAGTAGAGGTACAGCTCCTCGCGGAACAAGGTGGAAGCGAATGGTCAGCTTTACGCTCCCCCCGTTTTACCCCCATTGTATAGTAAGCTGGATGGAACCCAGAGCCTGTCTGGGCGCTGGAAGCTAACCCAGATTCTGCGGTCCCCCAGACTGTCGCCTAGTCAGTGCGTTGTGCTCGCCCCCCTCCCCCCGTACAGATGCCTCTGTGTACCGTACTGGACCGCGAGCACATGCGATGTGCTGTGCAACGCTGGTGCAAACCTAAAGACACTTTTTTTCTCTCGGCATTTGCGACGTATGCGTCTGGTGTCAGGAGATGCGTCATTATAGGAAACTTCTAGTCTCGTGACGTCACAGCGTCGTTCTCAGAAATTGATAACTGCGTCGTTGCATACCCCTCAGCGATTTCCCATTAAGTAAGTTCCTAATTAAATTTTCCTGTAAATAATTAAGCTCGCAACTAGAACCAATGGGAGCTGGAGTGAAAGAAGGGATTGAAGGTCCTCGAGCAAGGACACAGGACTCCCAAGGGCGTAACTTTAGCCCTTTCAGGTGTAAGCATGGAATTCTTTCAAAGAAGAAAAGCCTGTTTTCCGGGGAGAGAGGCAGCCATGGAATTTTCTCCCAAATTTTCATAAACGCCATTTATGAATATCTTTACTGATCATCCTATAGCAATGAAGACAGACGAATTAACTAACTCCTTCACAAAAGCCAACGATTTCTCATCCACTCACAAAATTTCCAGCATTTTATGGAACCCTAAGAGCCCTTGCCCACTGATCCCCAACCACCCGAATGCAGACCATACCCCTATCCACGTGTAGCTCTTCTTAGTGGCTTCTTTCTTTCAGGTTTTCCTACCAAAACTCAGCATGAACGCCTCCTTTCTCCCATGCGTGCTTCATACCAAGCCCATCTTACTTTCCTTAACTTGATAATTCTAATGATATTTGTCGAGAAGTCACGAAGTTCATCGGTACGCTGTTTTCTCGACCCTCCTGCTACTTCGTCGTTCCTAGGCCCCGTCCTCAGGCACCCTCAGTCTATGTCCTTCTCTTGACGTGAGATGGGACAGAAGGATCTTTGTGAATATTTCTAATTTCTGGTGCTCGCGTCTGATGTATTTCTTTCTTCTTTTCAATTCAACTCTTCTATGTCTGAATTTCTTCTGATATATTAAGTTCGTACTTCTCTCACCTTCAATCTGTCTCCTATATTCCTTTCCGATCCTTTCCCCAAAACCAGTGACTCAGAGCGCCTTTGTCTTACTGAATCAACATCTTTTCACCTGAAGACGGTATCCAATTGCTTACACGACAATCGTCAGTCTATCCAACTGCTTACATAACAATCGTCAGAACCATGTACAATCTATCAAACTGCTTACATAACAATCGTCAGAACCATGTACAATCTATCAAACTGCTTACATAACAATCGTCAGAACCATGTACAATCTATCAAACTGCTTACATAACAATCGTCAGAACCATGTACAATCTATCAAACTGCTTACATAACAATCGTCAGAACCATGTACAATCTATCAAACTGCTTACATAACAATCGTCAGAACCATGTACAATCTATCAAACTGCTTACATAACAATCGTCAGAACCATGTACAATCTATCAAACTGCTTACATAACAATCGTCAGAACCATGTACAATCTATCAAACTGCTTACATAACAATCGTCAGAACCATGTACAATCTATCAAACTGCTTACATAACAATCGTCAGAACCATGTACAATCTATCAAACTGCTTACATAACAATCGTCAGAACCATGTACAATCTATCAAACTGCTTACATAACAATCGTCAGAACCATGTACAATCTATCAAACTGCTTACATAACAATCGTCAGAACCATGTACAATCTATCAAACTGCTTACATAACAATCGTCAGAACCATGTACAATCTATCAAACTGCTTACATAACAATCGTCAGAACCATGTACAATCTATCAAACTGCTTACATAACAATCGTCAGAACCATGTACAATCTATCAAACTGCTTACATAACAATCGTCAGAACCATGTACAATCTATCAAACTGCTTACATAACAATCGTCAGAACCATGTACAATCTATCAAACTGCTTACATAACAATCGTCAGAACCATGTACAATCTATCAAACTGCTTACATAACAATCGTCAGAACCATGTACAATCTATCAAACTGCTTACATAACAATCGTCAGAACCATGTACAATCTATCAAACTGCTTACATAACAATCGTCAGAACCATGTACAATCTATCAAACTGCTTACATAACAATCGTCAGAACCATGTACAATCTATCAAACTGCTTACATAACAATCGTCAGAACCATGTACAATCTATCAAACTGCTTACATAACAATCGTCAGAACCATGTACAATCTATCAAACTGCTTACATAACAATCGTCAGAACCATGTACAATCTATCAAACTGCTTACATAACAATCGTCAGAACCATGTACAATCTATCAAACTGCTTACATAACAATCGTCAGAACCATGTACAATCTATCAAACTGCTTACATAACAATCGTCAGAACCATGTACAATCTATCAAACTGCTTACATAACAATCGTCAGAACCATGTACAATCTATCAAACTGCTTACATAACAATCGTCAGAACCATGTACAATCTATCAAACTGCTTACATAACAATCGTCAGAACCATGTACAATCTATCAAACTGCTTACATAACAATCGTCAGAACCATGTACAATCTATCAAACTGCTTACATAACAATCGTCAGAACCATGTACAATCTATCAAACTGCTTACATAACAATCGTCAGAACCATGTACAATCTATCAAACTGCTTACATAACAATCGTCAGAACCATGTACAATCTATCAAACTGCTTACATAACAATCGTCAGAACCATGTACAATCTATCAAACTGCTTACATAACAATCGTCAGAACCATGTACAATCTATCAAACTGCTTACATAACAATCGTCAGAACCATGTACAATCTATCAAACTGCTTACATAACAATCGTCAGAACCATGTACAATCTATCAAACTGCTTACATAACAATCGTCAGAACCATGTACAATCTATCAAACTGCTTACATAACAATCGTCAGAACCATGTACAATCTATCAAACTGCTTACATAACAATCGTCAGAACCATGTACAATCTATCAAACTGCTTACATAACAATCGTCAGAACCATGTACAATCTATCAAATTGCTTACATAACAATCGTCAGAACCATGTACAATCTATCAAATTGCTTACATAACAATCGTCAGAACCATGTACAATCTATCAAATTGCTTACATAACAATCGTCAGAACCATGTACAATCTATCAAATTGCTTACATAACAATCGTCAGAACCATGTACAATCTATCAAATTGCTTACATAACAATCGTCAGAACCATGTACAATCTATCAAATTGCTTACATAACAATCGTCAGAACCATGTACAATCTATCAAATTGCTTACATAACAATCGTCAGAACCATGTACAATCTATCAAATTGCTTACATAACAATCGTCAGAACCATGTACAATCTATCAAATTGCTTACATAACAATCGTCAGAACCATGTACAATCTATCAAATTGCTTACATAACAATCGTCAGAACCATGTACAATCTATCAAATTGCTTACATAACAATCGTCAGAACCATGTACAATCTATCAAATTGCTTACATAACAATCGTCAGAACCATGTACAATCTATCAAATTGCTTACATAACAATCGTCAGAACCATGTACAATCTATCAAACTGCTTACATAACAATCGTCAGAACCATGTACAATCTATCAAACTGCTTACATAACAATCGTCAGAACCATGTACAATCTATCAAATTGCTTACATAACAATCGTCAGAACCATGTACAATCTATCAAACTGCTTACAGAGTTATCCTTCGGAACAGAATATCAGCCGAAATTACCTAAGCAACTGATAACAGCAGTGTTGGGAATTGAGATTTCTTTCCCCTTTAATTCCTTGACTTATGATCCATGGCTGCATATGCATTTGCTCTACTAGTTCTTGCGTGTTATTTGCCGGGCAGTAACGACGTTACCCCGGAAATGATATAGTGACAGCTCAGGTACCATTGCTTAGCAACGGCGAGTAAACAGTCGTTGCTATGTAAGGTCTACAACAATATATGGCGTGTGCTAGCCAATCTCAAGCTAGAAACCATTCGCTGCCTAGCAACGGCTGAGTAAACTGCCGGTTCTAGGCAAAGGCTGCAACAATACGGACAGTGATATGTTTTCTATAGGTCCAACTTTACGTTATACACATACATGTTATACATGTATAAGAAGATACATTGAGTGTTCTTGACAGAAGCCAGCGGTTAGCCAGCACGGAGAGTTGGACAGTTCTACAGTTCAACATTTTACTGAGAGTTGTTAACACGAAAGACCCGATTGTGAAATTACTTGTGTTATAGTTACGCTGAATCGAGGTTACGGGGAAGGTGTATCACAAGAATACGCCTCGAGGTCTTGTTTCACGTCAAGCAGCATCCATCGCTTCTGTCTCCCTTGTCACGAATAGGTACAGTAACCAATTCCTACCGTTCCTGTGAGAATTATTCCTTTTTCAAATAGGACTAGGAAGTTCTTTGGTCTTGGAATATAATGATTAGCCTTCATTTGTTTTGAATTCGATTAGTACATGTAGATTCATCCCTTCTCAACTTCGCGACAGCAATCACAACCTCGAGAGTACAAGGCTTAGATACTAATGGCTCATCTGCATGTATCTCCGCCTGCCTCACGTCATAAACTTCATACATTCAGTAGCAGGCAGAAGTAATACTACAAGCCGGAAGGTCGCGGTTTCCATTCCCGATCAGATCAGTGGATTTTTCAATTGACCTAACACTTCCAGCCGCACTAAGGTCTTAAGATTGGCCGCGCCATTGCTCAAGCTGTCAGTCGCTGGCTTCCCCCCGCGGCGGCCCGGGTTCGATCCCGGGTCTGGTCAAGTGGGATTTGTGGTGGACAAAGTGGCGCTGGGGCGGGTTTTCTCCGAGTACTTCAGTTTCCCCTGTCAATCTTCATTTCACCAAATTCTCCATCATCATAATCACCCGGGGCAGGCTACAATAGGCCAATCAGTGGCCGCCGTGCCGAGTGGACCCAGTTGGACTCCAGCCCCCACTAAGCGAAGCGAAAAGGTTGACGTCACAGCCATCTGTGAGCCGACTCTATAGAAAGTGTGGGGGCCTCGACGTCTCACAACCTTATGTGCCTAAACGCCGTCACTGCGTGAACCTGCAAACAGATTAACATTCTCATCTTTTACCACGTCAGCTCCATGTTGGCAACCCTTCTTACTTTCATTCATACGCTATAGTTACCTCTAATGGTCCTATTTTCGTTCTTACTCTTTGTTTCAAGCTCGTTAATCTTGTCTTTTCAACATTTCCTTTCTTTTTGCGTGAAAAGTCAATCAATCATGAAGGACGCACGCCCACATAAACAGAAATCGTTTTCTGCGCCGCACTGCAAATCCCGCTATTGACAAGCAGGTTCATCTTACATGAGATCTGACGTCATCACGGCGGTCTCCCGAATGTGACGCCGTGTAGTTAGATAGGTACCAACGTTTCGGATAAACCTGTTGATTTCATCTTCAGTGTCTTATCCCAGAGTATACCGTGGGTTCCTCGTGCTTTTCAGTTCTTCCAGTGTTCGCGTTACGTGAGGTCCTGCGGTTCAGCATCTTGCCGCACGAGCGTCGGAGTGTGCTATGCCCACTGAGCCTGTGGGACAGGCATTTAAGTCACCAGTGCCCTATGTTCCGTGCACAGAGAAACCACATGGACACTATCAGTCCGCAAGCATGCATGGGCTAGCACTATACCGACCAGGTCCTAGAACAAAGAGTATTTCCATCTGATAGGCCCAATAAAACGGGTCTCATACTTTCACCTGACGATGGAAGCAGAGTCAGCTTCTGAAACATCATGTAAGAGTCATACCCCTGACCCGGTTTGGAAAAGTCACGAGGTCTATCAGTCTGTCTGTGCCTTCTTAGACCAGAATATGGAAGATGCAAATTCCTCCTAAACGTTCCAGACTGTACAGCGTCAAATTCTGTAATGCTGTAATCTTAATATCACTGTCACGAGAAACACAATTACCACGAAGTGACGTTTCAGTGATGTGTGTATGTTAGTAAATTTTCGAATGAAGAAAGTCAAGCTACTTTACTTCTACCATGAAGATGGAGGCTGAAAGTTCCTCCGAAACGTTCGTATTGGTCTATCAGATTACATGGCGTCACATCCCAGAAGAGTGTAATCTTCTTATGCAGAAGTTCTGGCAGTCTGAAAGTCGCAAGTTTCCGGGTATTCTTGCATGAATCCCTTGCGCACGTAGAATGGAATGTGACGTCAGAGATGCTGGCCATAATAGCGGGAAAGCATCATTGATCGAATCATTAAATGTTATTGTGGCCGTGGAGAGAAGTGCCCACGTACCGCCAGTGCGACCAACCTCACGGACAGAAACTTCATTTCCACATCAATTCGCTTATCTCATTTTGCAGCCGATATGAAACTGCCAAGTGACCACGGGAGAAGGAGGACAAGTAGTGAGACTATGCTCAGAGATGGAGTTAATGTTTTGCAGTACCTGAACAAGCTCACTAGCCTGGGTTTAAATTCAGAATAAATAATCCAGCAGTATAGGGTCGCATTGTGAATGTGGGAGATGTGTGGTTATCATTGCGTTGAGTATCAATATTACGATCTCATGAAATATTACGCCGTGTAGTCTCTTCTATCCTGAAGATGGAAACAGCGGTTACCCCGAAACGTTGATACCTATCTATGAAACTGCACGGCGTCACATCCCAGCAGACCGTAATCTTAATTATTCTAATTCTTGATAGCGGGCTGAGTCGACTACCGGGTCATAGTGCTGCTGGAACTACGTGTATTAGGTCAATTGAAAAAAATCCACCTCATCGGGACTGGATCCCGCAACCTTCCAGCTTGTAGCATAGTGCCTCAACCAACTACGTTACCGCGTGCCCGCCGATATGTGTGAAACTTAGCGTTATAATGAAACTGTATCTAAACTGCAGATAATAATTTTTTTTAATTGCTAGTGGGGTGGGACTAAGTCCCTGTACTGCGGCCATTTCTGGCCTATTGTACCAGCCCCAGATGATAGGTGAGGGTGATTGTGGAGCAATTGGTGGAATGAAGATTGGCAGGGGAAACCGAAGTACTCGGAGAAAACCTGCCCCAGCACCACTTTGTCCACCACAAATCCCGGGATCGAACCCGGGCCGTCGGGGTGGGAAGCCAGCGACTAACCGCTTGAGCTATGGCGCGGCAAAGATAGTAACTGAGATGAAACAACAAGTGAAGAGACTTCCATTGGACTTGAATTTAACCAGTTATTCATGACCACTCCATCAACCGATGGCAGTCATAGAGCGTCAGTAAATAAATCAAATAACCAAGCAAATGGAACGAATTATAAACAATCCATGATAACAACAAATATCAACATTTCGCTATCTTCATCTTCATGTTCATCTGTGGCTTTATAGCCCTTTGTTGGACCTTGGCCGCTTTTTCAGCCTTAATCTTACACACAGTCTGTAGGGCTCCTTGGACGGGGGATCAGCCGGTCGCAAGGCCGCTACCTGCATACAGGAGAGCGCAAGCACAGAATAAACGCACATAGATATCCATGTTTCAAGTGAGATTCGAACCCACGATCCCAGTGATTCAGAGGGCCAAGACAATTCATTCCTTAGACCGCGTGGCCACGGTGATCGCCCTTTAGCTGTCTGCAGCCCTTAAATTACTCTACAGGTCTCTACAGCACTGCGCGATTCTCGCCCTCCTTAAATCCCTTCATAATTAAAAAGTACAAAGGGCCGCGCCATAGCTCAAGCGGTTAGTCGCTGGCTTCCCACCACGGAGCCCCGGGTTCGATCCAGGGTCTGGTCAAGTGGGATTTGTGGTGGACAAAGTGGCGCTGGGGCAGGTTTTCTCCGAGTACTTCGGTTTCCCCTGCCAATCTTCATTCCACCAATTGCTCCACAATCACCCTCACTTATCATCTGGAGCTGGTAGAATAGGCCAGAAGTGGCCGCAGTACAAGGGACTTAGTCCCAGCCCACTAGCAACAAAAAAATTACAAGGTACAAAACAAAGGAAAGAAACACATTCATGTGAGGATGAGGGGGATGGGGTGGTGAGGGTGGGGTCAAGGTGCTGCAAGCGACCTCCCTCAGAACATGGATTCTAGCGAGAAAAGGGGAGAACAATATCCACGGGCATTTCTTCGTGTAGAAGAGGATTTGTGCTTGCCGTGGGGCAAAGGGCTTGCAGAGGGCGTAAGACAGAATCTTTCTTATTAGGAATAATGTTATGATGGTCTGTTTAACGACGCTAGAAAACCGAAATTAACGGCCGTGGGGATCCGTTGCGCTGACCACATGACACCCTCTATCCGCAAAATTTGACACTAACTTCGCCGACAACGCCGGTCGCTCGGTCGGTATAGTTCGCTTGCAGACTACAGGGAACGGAGTTTGTTTTATTTGTTGTAAGTAGCTTAGGATGTACAGTGACGACAAGTGAATAATCAGTTGGAAGGTGAAAGAAAGTGTCGGATCCTAACTCCAGCTACAAGAGGATCCGCTCGACAATACAGACCCTATGGAAGATACAGAGTATGGAAAAGTTTCGCTTTGTGAGCCACTTTACGGCCCTGTCGGTGTCTGGATCAGGGGTGGGCAACCTTTACAGTAGAATGGCCGGACTGCGAGTTGCAAATATTTTCCCAGGCCAGAAGGAGGCCAATGCAATACGGCAAACCCTCGATAATCGGGAGTAAACTGGGGGAGGTCATTCGGATAATCCGGATTGGTGAAGCAAAAGTTAAAATTAAAAGATAAAAAGAAACTTAGAACACATATAAATAAATTGTAATTATATAGTTAGTTAAGGAACTATGCTACAAGCCGGAAGATCGCGGGTTCATGTACCAATGATGTGATTTTTTTTTCAATTGACCTAAACCTCCCAGACGCACTATAGCCCTGGGTTCNAAAATTTTAGTAGAAATATTTTTTGTAAAGACAATTTCCCAACAGACCAGAAGACAAGAAGTCTCACGCAGACATAAATTAGCAGGCTGCAGGAAAAGTGATTCTGAGAACTGCAGAAGGGTTTGTCCAACTAACGGTTTGTAAAGTGCGTGAAGGAAAAACTATTGTATTTCAGAAGTGTAATGCACTAAAATTCGCACAGCCTCACCAACCCAAGTATTACCAAGAATCCCTTTTGGAGGCGTAGTAAGAATGCAAGGAGGGTGGCAACTGACAGATAAGTGGAAGGGATTTCTACCTTCAAAATTAGCTTGCAACCCCCAGCCATTATATAATGGGCTGCTAGCAAACTTTCACTTTTATGACCATTGACACAAGATACACCTTCCTACTAGTCCGGTAGTCTCTTGTACATTGTCATTCAGTTCATTTTCACACAGCGACAGGTGCTGATGTTACATTGTGATGAACGTATAAAGGTTATAATTAAACAGTAAATTATCAACTACGAGTTTTCTTGTATATGTTTGTTTGATACTTGTCAAGAATGGCATTCTCTTCCTTTTTAAAACTGTAAGATATAAGATTTTAGGTAATTATATTGAAATTATTCCTAAATAATAAAGAGAATTAAATTTCCTTGTATCAAAATCTAATGTATATTTATATTTTGAAGTGGGGCCCTGGACTATTATTTATAGGGCTGAGGTGGCCCTCTGTACAAGTTGAGTTTGACATGCCTGGTCTAGATATTATGGGACCCTCAACGTCTCACAACCCTATGGGCCTCCATGGCCTGTTACAGGGATAGTGTACCTTTTTTTAAGGCTGATGAAAAATAAAAAATAACATTGTAGAGCCTATATTTAAAAACTATAAAAAGACAATACATTTATTCATCTATAGAAGACCCAGAAGTTGTACTTGTTTTCGGACGTAATAATGCAGGTTTGAAGAAACTGTCAAGTTGTGTCTGAACAGGCAAGTGACTCATCTGCCTTCCTAAATGCCATGTATGTACTCAACTGTGAAGAACATTTTTCATTCTTAATATATCAATCCGGATTAACTACAACCGGATTAGCGGGTGGTTCTCTATTCTGGAAATATATTTAATAAGCTGAAACGTATGACCCAATAAATGTCAAGGCTCGGCACATCAGTGCGACAGATGGTGCTACTTGCCGACGTCGAAAAGTGCATTTCAGAAAAAAAATATTCAAATAAATTAAAATAAAATTACAGCCAAATTTTTAGAACAGCTCCCAGGTCCGGGCCCCTGGTCTAGACTGTAGAGCGTCGAAAGGTAGGGCGATTCGTCAATCAGGAATTAGCCTATTCGGGGTATTAACTCGGAATTTGCCTGGATGACCTAAGGAAGACTACAAAGACCCTCAGTCAGGAAAGCCGATGTCCCAGCCATGAGTCGAATCGGGCACCTCAAGAATAAAAGTCATAGGCATTACCGCTTGAGTGAATAGTTGTGTGCGCTCAACTCCGATTTGAAGCCTCTTTTAGATAGTAAACATAGCGGCCTCCGTAGTCTAGGGGTAACGTTCCCACCTCATGACTCAAGGTACGCGGGTTCAAACTCGGCGGAGGTCGTGGAATTTTTAAGGGCGGAAAAAATTCAGGGAACAAGTCCTCCGGGAGGGACTTCAAGCCGTGTGTCCCGTGTCGTAGATGGTAGATGGGGGAAATATCAGGTACTGACGGCCGACCTCGTTGGCTGAACGGGGCTGATAGCACGCACCAGTACCGGTAGGGTATGGGAACAGTAGAAATTAAAGGGGGACGCACAATGGACCAATAATTGGTCTAAGGGCATTGGGAAACCCACCCCCTCTAATAATAATAATAATAATAAGGGTGTACATGGACCCTAAACTAAAGAAAACGACCGCTTTCGCATGTGGGTTTCCGAGTTCTGTATCTTAGGAACAGTTTTTATTCTCAAGGGTCTCTATGCGATTAGCTTGCACTGATTGTATAATGAAATTGGCTAGTTAAAATCAGCCAATAGGAAATGAATTCTTGTCTGGGAGAGAGGCTGTCGATTCAAAAGTCCTTCTGGGGGGAT
This sequence comes from Cryptotermes secundus, assembly GCF_002891405.2. Lineage (NCBI taxonomy): Eukaryota > Metazoa > Arthropoda > Insecta > Blattodea > Kalotermitidae > Cryptotermes > Cryptotermes secundus. The sequence goes on from NW_019718639.1 coordinate 1,856,961, forward strand.
GAAACGACGCTCCCGCAGCATAGCAATCTCCAAAAACTTGGCGTTTTGAATTGATCGAGGGCAGACGTCCTTGAACTTCACTCCTTATGTTTCTCTAAATTCATCAGCACTTAATTTTGGATCTTCAAAATTTGTTAATGAAGGGCCATATTACCCCGTGCTTGCAAATTAAGCCATAATATTTCGCTTCTGAATAAACAAACAGTTTGTGGACAGCGGAAGTTGTGCTGCTGATTTCGAGCAGTGGACCGGCTTCAAGTGTGCAGTTTCCGGTGGCCTCAGATATTACCGTAACACGATCCTGATAGGAGTCAAGTGATCTACCGAAGCCGGCATAAAAGTACAAACAAAGGACGATGTAACAGGATGAATGTTTATAGTTCGTTGTTAGGCAACAGTCAGCGTACCAATGGACTGGCAAGATGACATGTTTTGAATGTGGTCCGCGCCATGCTCAGTGCTAAGCAACAAAAATGTAAACACGCCTACAGTAACATATGTTTTCTGAGCTGTGCTTGGTTTATATACCCTAACTTCTGTTGGTGTCCGTGTCCGGAGATAGGGACTAACTCTTTCGATTGGGTCCAACTGAGTAGGTTTTACCTGAAGACGGAAAATGAATCCAGTCTCCGAAACGTGTGTTTTAAATTAAACAGGATTATGTATAGTGTGCAGAAACAAATAATTTCATTAATTTAACCAATGTCACATACTTTTAGAGGCTTGATATCATTTAAGAAAAGACAGGATGACCAAATGCGCACCTTTCTTCAGAATGGCGAATGTAGGCCTAATTGCTCAAGGAAGGAGGAGGAGTAGAAGTAGAAGTAGGAGAAGGAGAAGAAAAAGATATAGTGTATGCCTTGAGCAGTTCGCTGTTTGCGCAGGTTTCTCCAATCACAGGGCCATGTGTACTGATATGCATGCCTCCAAACCTAAATTCCGGGAATCTCCGAGAACAGACCCGCTACGACAGCTCCAGGTTCTGGAACCGCAATTATCTCACGGGAGCAAGAGGTTGTTGTCATAGCGACCGCGGGGTTACCCGGCAACAGAAGCCGAAGAGACATACTGATGCGAAACCATGGGCTGGTTGGTTGGATTGTCGGTTATTAAACGATGCTGAATTCATTGCAGTGTATATTAAGTGACATGACGCAGTATTTGGTGATTTAAAGAATATGTACTGCGTGTAAGAGAGATGAAAAACGGATGCAAAATTTTGGTCGGAAAACCTTAAAGGAAAAGAGCCGGGTAGATAAGTCGCTATAGCGATGGCCTAGAGACTTGGTGGCTAGGGTTTGATTCCCGGCAAGAGAAAGATTTTTCTCTGTTCTACAGGGGCCAGACTGACACTGGCTCACCCAGCCTCCTGTCCAATTGGTACCGGAGGCTCTATCTCCGAGGGTAAATCTGTAGGGATATGAAACTAACAACTCAATTCCATCTACTGCCGAGGTCAAGAATGGTGGTGCTATACCTCCACTACTCACACATCCTCATGGAATGGTGTATACACAAGCACAGAGACAACTTTACGTTTTATTTTACATTAAAGTCAAAGAAGAAGACAACTTTGAAAACCTCGACGTAGATGAGGGAATGTTAGAATGAATCTTGAAGCATAAGTCAGGATACTGGAAGCTAGATTCATTTGATACAGGACAGGGAGCCGTGGCGGGCTGTTGCGAACACTGCGAATTCCATAAAGGGCAGGTACTGTCCTGAGGGGCTATGCTACAAGCCGGAAGGTCGCGGGTTCAAGTCCCGATGAAGTCACTGGATATTTTTCAAATGACCTAATCCTCCCAGCCGCACTATGGCCCTGTGGTCGACTCAGCCTCTCAAAGAAATAAGTACCAGGAATCTTCCTGGAGGGCAAAGGGCGGCCGGCAGACGCGTAAGGCTGACAAACTCACCACCATCTGTGAGCCGATTATCTAGAAAATATGGGAGCCTCCAGGTCTCATAATCCTATGTCTCTCCACGGCCTGTTACGAGGATAATTTTACCTCTATCTATCTATCTATCTATCTATCTATCTATCTATCTGTCTATCTATCTATCTATCTATCTATCTGTCTTCAAAGAGTTAACTGCAGTTGCACTTTGTCCAGGTACCAAGCGCAGCCGTGCAGAAGAGCACCCTCTAGTTCCACCCGAATCACTTGTTTCGGTTCGGGTGCCCAGACGCGGGCAGATACGCCGAGTGTGGGCCATGCCAAGAGGTCAATGTGCGGTGAATCTCCCCCGAACAAATATTTCCGTAGCTGGCTCACCCCGGAGTTGTATTGATTTTATCTCCGCCTTGAGACGCCATGCCGCTGTCTGAGCGCCATTCTTGCAGCTTGCGACGGCTGCACGAGCAACCAGTCAGAACCTCTGCAATTTCATTTGAACAGTAAACCCTTGCTGGTTCGGATGTCGGATAATCCGGATCAAAATATGACAAATGCTGTTCACAGCTGGGTACACATTTGACATGTAGGAAGGCAGATGAGTCACTTGTCTGTTCAGACACAACTTGACAGTTTCTTCAAACCTGCATTATTACGTTCAAAAACAAGTACAACTTCTGAGTCTTCTACGGATTAATAAATACATATTGTCTTCTTTAAATAAATGCTCTGCAGTGATATTTTCTATTTTTTTCCCCAATCAGCACTACTTATTTCATTAAATTATCCATTTATTTGTGTAAAAGAAAGTAAAGCTATCACTGTAACAGGCCGTGGAGGCCCATAGGGTTGTGAGATGTTGAGGTTCCCACATTTTCTAGACAATCGGCTCATAGATGACGACAAGTTTGTCAGCCCTACGCGCCGGCCGCCCTTTACCCCCAACAATATTCCAAGAATACTCCTGGTACTCATTTCTGTTAGAGGCTGAGTCGACCCCAGGGCCATAGTGTGGCTAGAAGGACCAGGTCAACTGATAAAAATCCAATGACCTCATCGGGACTTGAACCCGCGACCTTCCAGCTTGTAGCATAGTGCCTCAACCAACTACGCCACCGCGTGCCCCCCTTTATTTGTGTTCTAAGTTCTTTTGTCTTTTAGGGCTACCTTTTGCTTTACTAATCCGGATTATTGCCTTAATCCAGATGAACTCTCCCCCCAGATTACTCCTTACCTGATGATGTGTCTTTTAGCCGAAACACGTTATGGAGTGATCATTGATGAAGTAAACTATTTATGCTATATCATAAAGTGAGACTGGCATGTACGTAGATTCGCTATCATCATGAAGTTGTAAACGTATTCCATTCAGTTCTCAGGTGGTGGCAGAGTCTGCAGGTGGTCATGTATCTGTTGACACCGAACGTTACTAATGAAGGGATCGCGGAAGCTACTCTAAGCAGACAAACAAACAAACAAACAAAAGGCTCGCGATCTGATAAGCGATCAGACACGTGGTGTGTCAAACGTCAGTCAGCTGGACGTGACGTCTCTCCCGCGGTGAGCAACACGGGGACCTAGTAACAATTCCAACTCTCTCCTGCGTGAAGGCGGGATTCTTCTGTGAGTTGATGACGTAAGGCCGCGCCGTAGCTCGGGCGGTTATTCGCCTGTTTCCCACCGCTGCGGCCCGGGTTCGAGCCCAGGTCAAATCATGTGGGGTTTGTGGTGGACAAAGTGGCGCTGGGGCAGGACCTAGTACGTCGTTTCCCTCTGCCAATTCTCATTCGACCGACTGCTTCACCCTCATCATCAACTACCATCCGGGGTGGTACAATAGGCCAAATAGTGGCCGACGTACCAAGTGAAAAAAAAACTTGAAGCTGTCAGTAGGCGTCAGAGACGTTTCGGTGGAACATACTGCCTCCATCTTCAGGGTAGAAGAATAAGCCGAACAAAAAAAACAGGTGAAAGAAATTTGGCACTGAGCACTGGAATAAATTCAATCTGTCGAAGCTCGGCAGCCCAGTCTGTGGCAAGTTACCGTAACTTCTGACCTAACACTATGCAACTAAGAGAGTTTCTGTGACTAGACAAGAGCCTCTTGGATTCTGATATTCCGATTTGCGGCAGGAATGGTGAAACGTTTAAAAAAACTTCTACATTCATATTTTATTCAAAAGACAGAAGTAGCAAGTAAATCAAAAGAGCTCGTAAATATCTACCAGACTGCACGGTCTCAGAACCAGAAAACTATAATCTAAATCTTCGCCTATGTGAAGCCTAATCACACAAATGACTGTTCCCATTAATTTATTGAGGTTGACTTTAATCGTATCCCATTAAGAATGAGTCTTCCTTCCCAGATGAATTTCAGAAAGTAGAAATGCCAAACGGCATAACAAGAACGGATAACAATAAATATTCAAACAGAATATGTAACAATGCACAGTTTCCATTTATCACCTGTAACACATAACTCCATGGAGCTGTGTCCGCCATGAGATACCAATATTCGCACAGCCACTCAGGGAACTCCCTGCACTTTATGAAACCCGAAGGTTCATTACCATGTTCACAACAGCCCTCCACTGGTTCTTATCCTGAGCCAGATGAATCCAGTACATACCCACTCAATTTCTTTAAGGACCATTTCAACATTATTCTCCCATCTACATCTAAGACTTCGTAGTGGTTTCTTTCCTTCAGGTTTTCTCACAAAGCTCTAAATGCGCTTCTGTCCCCTACGTACTACATGCCCTGCTCATCTCATCATTCTTGATTTTATCATTTTGATAACATTTGGCGTACACAAATCATGAATGTCAGGCAGACCGATGTACAATTTTACATTGGTTTTCAGTCCGTATTCCCTAGGACTCAAGACATTTTCTGATGATCTAGGATTTCATTTTACTACACACTGAAGTTACTTCATTGTCAGTCACCTCAAAGTGACGTTGCAGCCATACGGCGAGGAATGCGCTGCTGACGTCACGAGCCGATATCAGGTGGCGTAGTGGATCTAGGTATTACGCCAAAAAATAGAAGACGGGGAACGGAAGCCAAGTGACACCACAACCTGTGTATCAGTCAGTCAGTCAGTCAGTCAGTCAGTCAGCGGATCCCGGCTCTAACATTCCTGAAGTGTTGAGGCGACGCACGCAAAACTGTATCCAGCCTATAGGGCGCCGCATGAACTGGAAAGGATCAGGAAGGAACTAGTCGTAGCCTAATCGAAGTATAGAGTTCTGATACTTGCCTGGAGGAGCTTGAGAAAACAACAAAAAATCCACAGTCAGGACAATCAGTTCCAGGTCGAGATTTGAACTCAGTACATCCTGAATACGAGTCTGGAGCGTTACCTCCACGCCAACCCAGTCTCCCGCGAAGGTAGTAATCTCCATCCTGAGACCCACTATCCTGACTGAGATATCTCGTGGTTTTCCTTAATTCTTCTATGCGAATTCTGGGATAGTACCTTACAATAGGCCATATCTTATTCAATTTACTACTCATCACTCTTCCTATCATCTGACACAGTGAGCCTGAGCTACTGATAGCATCGTTAAATAAACAACAGACAGCCTCTCACGGCACAGACTAAAAAGAACGCCCATTTGTTTGTCTTCTAGGAGTGATGTCATGTGGTCTTGTTAAAGTTCACCGGTGTTTCGGAGAAACTCTCTGCTTGCTTGCCTAACCATTACACCCTCATTGCAGAGGCAGTACCTTCTGTCGAAACGTCGGTAGCATGTTACCAGATCGCACGGTGTCTGATGCAAGAAGATTGTTCTCTACAAGCCATAAATAAATGCGTAAATCCTCTGGTCGGCCATTGCCCTAATCTCGAAGTAGAATGTTTAAGGAAACTGTGGGATCGGGGTAAGGGCCACAGGGTGAAGGCTGCTTGTCGCAGAGGTCAAAGTGCCATCAGCCTGGGATTCCCCTCAGTCCCTCTGCCACTTCTGCAAGAAGACACACACGTTCATCTTCAAACTCCCTCCCTCTCTTTTTTTAAGTTTCATGAAAACTTATCGAACGAGAAGGGGTGGGGATAAAGGATAGGGCAGTTCGTTTTCCGCGATCTCTAGTCTACCCTTCCAGGCGCAATGAAGAGATCACGTGATCTGGTGTACACTATCGACCACTGTCATGTGACAGGCGTTGCTACGGGCGACGTGCCGTGGAGGGGCGAGAAGCTCTTTGGGCTGGGTTTTTTGGATTTCACCAGAGACTTGTGTCCGAGCCAGTTCCAGGAGCACTGGAGGGGCACGAGGCCCCAAGTCGTGTGGTGACGTGAGTGTTCTGAGATTCCCGTCCGAGTCCACATTTCGACACCAATGTTCGGCGAAACACTTGAGTTAGTTGCAGTGATGCCACTGCGTAACTGTATATGAATGTACGCTTTAGGAAATTCCATTCGCTTAGACCAAGTTTCAAGTCTTTAGGGGATTTCTGGGTTTGCGTTAAAAGTAGAATTATATTGATTTTTGGGGGGAGGGGGTGCCAATCCCTCTGCAGCCCCAGAGTTCTGTGATCGACTGCGATCGCCATGTTTATTCAACCTGTTTTGAAAGTTGAAACGTTGTAGAGGCTCGACGTCGCACGGGAAGAGAGAAGCACTGGATTAACACCCGTCGGTACGCCTGTTTCCTGTTCATCAGTTGCCTGATATTACAGTTCTAAATGTCATATTCGAGCTCAAAACATATAGGACAGGAGAGAGAAGAACGAGGACTCTGATACACCGAGAAGGAGAGTTAGTGGCGTCATAGAAGCCCTTGTGTACTTGCGGGAGTTAGGAAGTCAAAGTTTGTCTCCATCTGGCTTCACGTTTTGAAGTTCTGGTTGCATTACAAGAGAACAAAGTCCAATTTTAGGGTGCTCAAGTGTACAGACTCTTTGGTTGTGATTTTGACGGACAGTGTAAGACAGTGCATCCGTCACATCCGCTATCTGCACGTTGCAGACGATTGCTGTGTAAGGAAAAAACATTACTGAAGAGAAAAAAATATATATATATGAATGTGTGAGACAGAGAAGAAAGCACTGCCTGCTACTGGCCGCCATATTGATTCTACAAGCCTCAGGTTTGTGAGCTACAGTCCAAACAGACCGAAAGGTTTGTATGAAACAGTACTATAACGTTGACTAAAGAAAATATTTCAGTTAATGAAGCGTTAACAAGGTGGTGATTCCTAAGGGATAAATCAAGGGCAAAGGTGAGGGAACTATTATTTAATATCTAAGGGATAAGACTAGTATAGAAAGTTGAACATTAAGATCAAAAATAATTTATGGTCATCAGATCCCTTCGTTTCAGTGTAAATGTAGACGATTTTCGAAAAAGGAAAAGAGATACTGCGTTGAGTGGTTTGGATCCTGACATTTTGTACCAATAAACATGGTTCTCAAGTACCACCCACGCCTTTGAGTATCAGGGCTTTCGGTATGGCTGCAGTGTGCCTCTGGGCTGCTATATTCATTTTAAAACATATAAATATTTCCCATGTTTTAGGGTAACCAGGCGCTGAAGAACCGACCGTTGGCTGCACTTGTGTTTCCAGCGCAATTAGCAAGAACCCAGCACTTCACATGCCTTAGAGGCGTTGAGTGCCGGTGGAGTGGAACTCCTGAGGACTCTGTGGCGACGACGAACTGCAGCAGCAACAGAAGGATGGGGACAGTGTTGAGCTTCAGCCCTCGCGAGAGGCGCCCCGTCTATAGCAGTAACAGCGGTGGCGAGTTCACGCTCAACAACTTCAGCTACGAGCAGCTTAACAATGCCAAGAACCGCGAGAACAAGGGCGTCACGGCGGCAGTCGGCGTCGCTAACAATACCAACTCCAATAACCACCACAACCACAATAACAACATAAACGAGAACTCCAGAATCATCTCTGAGAAGAATGCACTGGAGAAGAACTTTAAGAAACACTCGTTATTCATCAATGCACTCAGCTGGAAGCGATTCTCGACTGCCAACAACAACAAGAAGAAGCTGGACAACAAGAACAAGAACATGTCTGCCTTCCGACAGCCGCTGGTGGACAACATCCACCCACTAGTGGTGGACAAGAACAAGAACATTCAGAAGGGGGCAGCCATCTTGTGCTACTTCCCAGCCACCAACAAACCAACGTCCTCTACAACCGCGGCCATAGACTGCCAGGACATTGTCCGCGCCAACAACAACAACAACACGAACCACCAGCACCAGCACTGCGACAAGTTGGCCCCGAAAGCGGTGCTGCTGTCGAACCTTGCAGCGAATCACCAGCACGTTGCACCCAAGAAGACGGTGATCCAGGCCTCCACATCAGAGCTGCTCAAGTGTCTGGGCATCTACCTGCACTCCAAGTGCTACCGCCTCAAGGACTTCCAGGCAGGGGACGCCGTCATGTGGCTGCGGACAGTGGACAGGAGCTTGCTGCTGCAAGGCTGGCAGGTAAGCAGCTTCTGCACTGCTCACTTTACTCTCCAGAGACGTGCAACTCGCGGACCCACGAGAGTATTCTCTCATTCCTGCCGCTTTCCTCCTCTTCAGAAATGGGCGGCGACTCTTCTGGAAATGATTATCTGAAAATTGATTATTAAATACCGCGTGTAAGTTTCCAACAAATAACTTAGAAATACATGGAGGTAGCACGACTCCTTCACAGTATGGAATATCAATACAGATTAGAAAACCTCTTGCGGCTGATTTTTAAGCACCGTCGATTTGGCAACCCTGTTTGCTTTGTCTGTTTTGTCAGAGGCAAATTCATTGAATTTATTCAAATTTCCTTACATAATATTGTGATACGGGCCACGCGGTAGCGTAGTTGGTTGATGTGCTACGCTACAAGCCGGAAGGTCATGGATTCAAGTCCCGATGAGGTCGCTGAAATTTTCAATTGACATCATCCTTCCAGCCGCACTATGGCCCTGGGGTCGCCTCAGTCTCTAACAGAAATGAGTACCAGGAATCTTCCTGGGGGCAAGGGACGATCGGCGGGTAATGCTGACAACTTCACCGCCATCTGTGAGCCGATTTTCTAAAGAATGTGGGAGCCTCGACGTCTCACAACCCTATTGGCCTCCACGGTCTGTTATAAGGATAGTTTTACTTTTTTAACACTACAATATACCAATATTTATGAACTTTCTGACTCCAGTATTTATTCGCGCGCTTTTGCTTCGCAGATCTCGCCATTGCGGGGCATATATCTGTATTCTGTATCAGGAAGAGCATATTAAGTTATAACGCAACCCTCGGGTAGATACCTAAATTGCGACATGGTCTCTGTTGAACACCCTGCGCCAGGTTATGTCCATCCACCTGCATGCTTCATCTCCAAACTCCTAAATGGATTCCTATACATTTTGAAGTGTCTGGTATTAATATCTTCAGGAGAGTTTAATTTCCGACCAGTATGAATCATACTCAACACGGAGCTCAAACAGAACTAATCCGATTAAAAAAATGCTCATCGTGAGAGAAGAATTAGCAGATAAAAATTTGTCTTCTGGGACGTGACGCATTAGACATTTATCAACGTTTCAGAGAAGCCTGATTTCTTCTCCCCTGAAGAAGGAAGCAGTAGGTTCCTCCGAGAAGCTGGTAACTTTCTACTATGGCACGGCACAATATCACAGGGCAGTAATCTTGTGCTGAGAGTTGTGAGATCATGTCAGCTCCACAGGTTTCAGACAGAGAATTGAGCTCAATATGTGCTCTATAGTCGGTGTAACAGTCATCCGCAGACGGCTTCATTCTGTCACTGCTCTATTTAACGAAATACAACAGTAACCGTTTCTTATTCTGGACCGTGTAATGTTCTCAGGCAGAATGTCGAGAGGAGATTTGTCTCTACAATAATTCCAGATCAGGACAAATGGCGTAAGATCATCACAAGATCTACCCACGGCAAGATGGAGTAAGGCTCTCAGCAGCATCATCATCATCATCATCATCATCATCATCAGGAATCGATTATCTGCCTGTCTGAGAGATGGGTATTTTTTATTGCTAGTGGGGTGGGACTAAGTCCCTTGTACTGCGGCCACTTCTGGCCTATTGTACCAGCCCCATATAATAGGTGATGATGGTGTTTGTGGAGCAATTGGTGGAATGAAGATTGGCAGAGGAAACCGAAGTACTCGGCGAAAACCTGCCCCATCGCCACTTTGTCAACCACAAATCCCACTTGACTAGACTCGGAATCGAACCCGGGCCGCCGCGGTGGGAAGCCAGAGACTAAACGCTTGACCTATGGCGCGGCCTGAGAGATGGGATGCTCTATCTCCAATTTGGGGTGAAAATGCGAAAATGGAGTTTTATTATTCTCCCTACTGTCTCACCGTTTACCTTATTTTCAGATGTGAGATTTCAGTATATGATTTTTTTGTAAGTCAACGTTTAACCTGCCACTGATTCCCTGACTTCAAACCCAGTTCCCCGAAAACTGCTGTTGATGGACACAGCACAATCCAATACTTAGGTGATGATATTGTCATCTGTATGAGTATGAGTGACTATCGACGGGGTTTGGATTGGTGATTCGGTTTACTGATCACTTTACCACACAAGTCGGAACTACAAGTAATTACAGCGCTACAACTAATCTCCATACTTCACTAACCACTGTCGCAAACACTAAGTCTTCTCTAGCCTGCAGTGTCTCCAGCAGATGTTTCCTGGTAACGGATGTTAACAGTAGAGATTATTCAGCCACCCAAGCTCAGGTTCTTCCTTCCTGCAAAACTGCCTCTTAACTGGCTTTATTCCTTACTTGTGACATCTCAGCATGGACCACACAGGAAAACTGCATATTCATTGTCGCGAGAACGTGTTTACCATGCCGTTGCTAAGAAAATTCGCTCGTATATTTGTCGTTGCATAGCAACGCCTATACACGCTACAATATAGTCTCGATACTGACAACGCCGTTACATAACTAAAAAGAATACCGTTATGAACTGTTCAGGTTTATGTCGTTAAGGCCTCGCCCTATGAATCTCAAGAATATTTTGGTTTCTCTGTCGTCATTATCTTCCTTCCAAATTCGGTCCTTCCTGTCGGACAGGAATTCCGGCGGTGGAAAGAGGCTGATCAAGTCCCTCCAAAATATTTTCAAATTCCGTTGGCATCCCTGTATCCCCTCAATTGTATATGTAACTTTCAGTGTGTCTCTGACGTCAGAATGAGGCTGGATTATCGACTGCCGCAGTGTTCCTCCCAAAGCTAAAAACTTTCAGCAGATAAACTCCTGTGTTGGACCCGATGTTCTCACAGCTGCCATTACAAAGATTTCTATCAACTTGGGTGTGACACCGTTTGGTCCTTTAGAATCCCATCGACGTTTCGGAAGAATATATCGCCTCCGTCTTCAGATTCAAACAGTAGGCCAACAGGAGAACGTTCTACGACAGTCAGTAAATTCACCAATGTGTCAGCAGTAAACTTGCCTTTGGGACTTTACATCTGCTGAGGTTCGCGTGAGGTTTCGGGAGTTGTAACATCAATTAATGATTAATATGCTGTTTATATACAATTCTTTGGAAGACAAGCTTTGCTTTCAGTGTAGAGGGGCAGCGGCTTTTTAACAAAATGGCAGGTTGAACAGGACAAGCAGAAGCATGAGAATCACTGTTCTAAAACTTACAAAGGATTTATGCGTATGTATGTGTGTTATCTGCGTGCATGTTATGTCTTTCTTGCGCCTTATTACTTTCCACGTACTTACACAAGCGGCTCTAGGTTCAAAGCTACGCGTGCTGAAGGGTAAAAATGTGACTTATAACGGAGAAAGGAGGGAAAGAGATAAAGGTATGAAGGGATAAAGAAGTAAGAAACGTGCGAAGGGAGAGGATACTAATGAAATAAGCTCCCGTTGAATTTCAATGGGATCACTTAATAATATTTTTTTTTCCTTAGTAGGGTGGGACTAAGTCCACTTGGTAATGCGGCCACTTCTTGCCTATTGTACCAACCCCAGATGGTAGGTGAGGGTGATTGTGGAGCAACTGGTGGAAAGAAGAATGATAGTGGAAACTGAAGTACTCGTAGAAACCCTGCCCCAGCGCCACTTTATCCGCCACAAATCCCACATGACCAGACCCCGAGCTCGAACCCGGGGCCGCCGCGGTGGGAAGCCAGCGACTAACCGCTGAGCTATGACGCGGCCCTTACTATTATTTAATTAACTTCTCCCCCTCTCTGTCCGTTTAAGATTTTTCTAACCAAAATGCTGTGTTTTCCTCGCTACAATTTTCCCCATAAAAACGAACTTGCAGCTCGTAGCGGGAAACAAGTGGCCTGTAGTGGACACAGAATCTGGAAACACGGCGCCTCTGTTACTGGAATACCTGACCCGCCTGGCATTTGTCCAAATGTCAGAGAGCCACGTCACTGCATGCACAGGCCTGGACTTGTTTTATTTCTACTTAACGACATCGTCAAACTCTGTAGCACGGAATTCTAGGATGATTAGTGTATAATGAATTGGAAAGGATGGAGAAAGAACAGAGGCGCTTTCTCGGCGCATCCCGGAGGAAATGAGAGGTACTGCTTGTCTGTTGTTTAACCATAGATTCATGCCAGAGCACCAACTCGACCCCCGCTCCATCCATAACTCTACTTCAATATGTATATATCCCCACGAACAGTAAACTTGGAGTGGAAAGAAAAATATTTTTCGCTAAAACTCGCCAAAATTTCTCTCGTCAGTGTTCTCCCGACGATAGATATGAAGATTAATATCTTCTTGGATGTGAAGCCGTGCAGTTTGGGAAGTAGGTACGAATGTTTCGAAAGAATCTTCTGCCTCTACTATAAGGATGGGAGATAGAGGCAGCTTATTCTCCCTAAACTTCGGCAAAGAACTACCAGACTACAAGGCGTCATAACCCAGAAGAAGGTAATTTTCAAATGTCATATTATTGAACGCCGGGCATTTTAAACCATAAATTAACTATGATAAATTTCTGGAGTTCAAGACTGCTCCTACATGCAGCACCTAAAATAGAAAATATTATCACAATATTAGTGACTATACACGGGGTTTGAATTGGTAATCGGATATATTGAGCTCTTTGATACAGCGCGTGACTACACTTTACATTTCATTTCTACACATACACACACGTATCCAGTCACGTCTTCACCCATCGTTACTTGGCAGCGGCTTCCAAAGACGGACATTCCCCTTCCTCTGGGCTCCCGAACTGTCTGCGACCACAGCTTCTAATAGCAATAGCTCACAAGAATTGAACCCCAGCAGTCCTCTAATTCACTCACTCACTAACTGAAACATCTAAACTGTCCTGCTTACGTTTCGGCACGAACCTCACAGAAAACACCGTCCCTCTGGTTCTGTTTACGTGTCGCTGCCTAGTAGTGGCATTGTATAGTCGCTTATTTCGCGGTCGTTACCTAGCAACGGGACCAGATTCCACAATATTATACAGAAATTATGTCCGTTATAAGCTGATTCCAGAGAAAGTCATTTGTAATTAAAATGAGTACGGAACGTATAATGGAACAGTAAAGCTTAAACATTTGTAATAATAAACGGTGATGATATTCATGCGCATTTAGACTGCAGCATCGTTGTTATTCAAATTCAACGCATGGCCATCGCATCATTAGTTCGGGAAATGTCGGGAACGACATTATGCGTAACTGACTGTACATACTTCATTAAGAAGAACAATATCAGACATATATATATACACCACAAGTAGTCATTTCCTTTTGTTGCTGGATAATCTTGAAATTAACACGCAGCATATACGGATAATTTTGTTGAAATATATGATATATAACAGATGATGGAAGGTGTACTTGTGAAATTAAATCTAGGATTGCCATGGCAAAAACTGCATTTAGCAAAAAGAAAAATCTTTTTACCAGCAAATTGGACTTAAATTAGAGAAAGAACCTAGTGAAGTGCTACATTTGGAGCATGGCTTTGTATGGGGCTGAAACTTGGACACTTAAGGCAGTAGATCAGAAACATCTGGAAAGTTTCGAAATGTGGTGTTGGAGAAGGATGGAGAAGATCAGTTGGACCGATTATGTGAGAAATGAAGAAGTGTTAATTAGAGTCAGTGAGCAGAGGAATATCCTACACGAAATAAGAAAACGGAAGGCTAATTGGATTGGTCATATCTTACGCAGTAACTGCCTTCTAAAAGAAGTTATTTAAGGAAAGATAGAGGGGCGGATAGAAGTGACCAGAAGACGAAGAAGATGTAAGAAGATGCTGGATGACCTTGAGGACAGAAGAGGATATTTTCATTTGAAGGAGAAAGCTCTAGATCGCATCAAGTGGAGGAACTGTTTTGGAAGAGACTGTGGACCTGTCGTCTTCACAGATTACTGATGAATGAATGAATATTTTAGTTATTTGTGGAAACGTGAGTTCAAACAGCCGTACATACATTGTCACGTGACTAAAGACGGGGTTTGGATTCGTGACTCGATTTATTGTGCACTTGTACACACAATTCGTAACTACACTTTACAGTTCATTGCTACACACACATTAGTGTTCTCAGTCTCACTAGTCGTTGTCTGGTAACGGTTCCTACCGATCGGGTTTCTTCAGCTTCCTTGCCCACATCCTTTCCGGCAAATATCCCACAACTGACTCATTAGTCAAAGTCAAAGTCAAAGTCACATTGCGACTGACGGTCAGTCGAGTCGGGGTCAAATACCTCCACCGTGACCATAAATCATTACTACCCCTGTCCTATTTATAACAATCCGACAGGGACCGAAGAGAAAACACCGCTCCTCTCTTGCTGTTGCTTATTAAGAATGTTGCCTAGCAGCGGGTGTTGTTTCGTTCTTTCGCGATCGTTACCTAGCAACGGTCTCTGTATGCTATAATAAATTGCCGTCGTACAGGGTGGGGCGCAGAAACTTCCTATTTTGAAAGCGAATAAAAGAAAAATTATTGCTGATAGACAAAATTTATGTTTAGCTAATGAAAGAACATACTTTAAAGTTTTAAATCATATAGTTTTAAACAAAACATCTTGAAGGTGGTGGCCACCGCTCTCTATGCACTGAGGCAACCGTTTTCTGAAGTTCCCCTCTGCACGTTCCAACATGTGCACCGGAATTTGGGCTACTTCCTGCCGAATAACATTCTTCAGCTGAAGCAGGTTTGTGGGGCGATGTTTAGAAACCTCTGCCTTGAGGTATCCCCATAAAAAAATTACAGGGCGTTAGATCACGGAATGTCACCTCGACGCGACATGATCCGTCCGGGGAACTTTGCCCTCAAAACTGTCATCGAAGCTCGGGCTGTGTGGGCCGTGGCACCATCCTGTTGGAACCAGACATTTCCTAGATGCATTTCTTCAAGAGCTGGTTAGAAAAAGTTTCTAATCATGTCCACATAACGCTGTGAATTGACAGTAACTGCATGATTGTCTTCTTCAAAAAAATAAGGGCCAATAACTCCAACTCTCGACAACGCACACCATACTGTCACCTTATCACTGTGAAGTGGCCTCTCATGGAGCTCTCTGGGATTGTTACCACTCCAATAGCGCATATTCTGCTTGTTGACATATCAGGATAGGTGAAAATTTGCCTCATCACTGAAGAAAACAAGTGCGTCAGGGGGTGAAGTTTCCAATAACGTTTCACACGCCGTTATTCGGTTCTGTAAATCATGTGGTGACAATTCTTGCACAACAACCATCTTACAGGCATGGAAATGAAGATGTTCGTGAAGAATTCGGCGCATTGAACGATTGGATATGTCCTGGGCGACTGCATGTTTGCGAGCGGAGCGTCTTGGAGATCTCAAAATCGACTGTCGAACTGCCTCCACATTTTCTGGCGTCGTAACGGCCCGTTGTCGTCCTGATGACTTTTTCACCACACCCCCAGTTGTCCTAAAGTTCTCTGCCCACAAATCAATCGATTTCCGGTCGGGAACCGGACCTCTGGGCTTAATTCCGAAGTGAGTACGGAACGCACGCTGCACCGCCACGTAGGAATGGTTGTTCGAAAAATAGGCTTCGACAGCAAACGCACGCTGCTCACTCGTCCACCTCATGTTTCCTACTGAGGGGTATTAGACAGAAACTTCCGCGACTGCTGCGTTCGCCGAGCCTATCCCCACTTTTCTGCGACCTCCCCTCCCTTCACAATGTGTCTTCACAAAAAGGAAGTTTCTGCGCCCCACCCTGTATTACCGTCACAGATGTATCAAGTGTCCACTCGTGTTATCATGGCTGGTCGACAGAATTTTACTGAGCTGGTCTGTATAGACACCTTCTATGTACATGTTTTGTTAAGGAAATCAACTTTTCAAGTCTCCATGACCGAAGTCAATTTCCCTGATAAACACTTCCTGCACTACATAACAGAGATGACACACTGAAATAAGAGACTGTATGCTCAGTACGCTCATCCGTGATCTACTCCGCAAAGTGTTACCGCTCGCCTGTTTTTCCTATGGTAACCCGAAGTTGAGTTATTTCAGGGGCTTCACTCACCACTGCAAAGCTATTATGTATTTATTTATACTGTAGCGTGTCGAGCCGTTGCTATAAAACGACCGCGGGATGGACGGATATACCAGGGCCTTTCTGGGAAACGGCTTGGTAAACATGTTCGCGTTGTTAGACAGCAGATCCTTAATAATACAACAGTTCAACTACAACAATGGAAGAGCTGTTTTCTACGTGGTCCGTGCAGCGAGGTTATAGGTGAGACGAGGTTTTGAGGTCAGTCAGTACTAGAGCAAATGCTGAGTTGGCACCCAATTCCACGTTGCACTGCATGTCTCACATGCAGCCCTCCCATTGTTAACATCAAAATTTCGCCCTAATATAGCCCTCCCAACGTTAGCAAAAAAAAAATGATTATATGCTCTATCTTTACCAGAAGGACAAGCGGGTACTGCCTGGGAACCTTCAAAATGTGAGATATAGTTTCTTATCCCCCCCCCCATTGTAGTGTCTCTCACTACCACCCCTACTTCTTCTTCTTCCCACAACTTCTGAGGTTAGTCAGTTGAGAGTCGGTTCTGTACTGAAGTCTGTGAAGAGAAGACTTGACCCGGAGGCAGAGGAATAGCCATTGTAAAGCCGTTACCAGGAAACGTCTAGTAACAGACTGAGAACACTAGATTATGTGCTCTAGTGAATTGTCCTCAGATGTTTCATATCCTTCAATCCATGCAAGAAAATGCCAAACAGAATGAATGTATAAGGGGTGGGCCTTCTTGGCCCTTGCACCGCGGCCACAGTGATCTGTTGTGCCTCCTCTTCCGATTATCCCCTCAACAATCCTGCGCTTCGAATGATTTTGTACGTAGGGACGTCGAAATAGTCACTTGGTTCCATAAAATATTGACCCAAGTGACTCAATCTTAATAAGCTAAGGCCTCACATTCGCACAGGATATGTGTGGCTGTTTCATTTTCTTCTTGACACCTCTCACAAGTTGGACTGTTACTTAGTCCCAGTTTGAAGAGGTGTCCTTTGAGGTGGCAGTGCCCTGTAAGTAGTCCTACCACCCATCTTGCCGAACAGAAACTCAGATTAGAACTCCCCACTTCCCTCCACGATTTTCCCAATTCATCCTACAATTCCACGCTATATAGCTACTCACAGCATCGTAAAGTAAGCCAAACGAAAAAAAAAAAACTGTGTTTATGACGTCAGAGTCGCATTCTGCCGCCCCAGGAAGCAGTTCCATTATCACGTGCCACGTCCCCGTTGTGGCCGGATTTGGCGTCAATACGTGTCTTTTCGAACGGGCAAGGTGCAAGTCGCTCTCTTCTGGCCCAAGGGACACACAGAAAGCAGGAAGGGTAACTAGGCAGCAGACCTGCTTCGCATTCCGGCGTTCCCGCGTTCCAGCAAACAATCCTATTTTAACGGCATTTCTATTTTGTTGGCCTATTTTGCTTCCTTTAAAAAAATAAAATTAGGCTTCTGTGCTCGCGTTGCTGTGTCTATGTAGCCCCTTATCGATGCTAGGCAACGGTTCAGTAAACACGTTCCTGCGGCAAATAATACACAAGTAACAATGTAAGAATTTGTGGACGCATCGTTTTTTATGCCTCCCGTGTCCTATCAAAGGAAATTAGGCAATTAGTTCTTCCCAGAACTTCTTGTTGTCATTGATTACCGTTGCAATATTTAGAGTACATGTCGTCAAATGATGGCGTGACTAGCGACTGATGAATTGGATAGGATTTGGAAGGAAGCGACATAATTGTGGCATTATTCCGGCATCTGCCTGAAGGGACTGAGGAAAACAATGAAAATGCAGGGATAGTAACTCAAATTAAGCGATGATTGCCTCCTGTCACACCCTTTCCATTTCACCCTTCACCAATCATCCCATTGATTAATGACACAATCTGAGCTACTGAATGGAAGGTTCGTCAAACCAAAACTAGATTGATTTAGGAAAACATAAGAACATCGACGTTTATTTACTTTATCGTCTTTCCTTTCTGCATTTTCTTTCCTCCTTCCTGTTTGTGTTTCTTTCTCAATTCTGTGACTACGGGACCCAGTGCGGGCCGGTTTCAGCTGGTGACGCACATCGCTGCGTCATCGTTATAAATTCACTAGACTGTATTAAACACAGTTCCGGTGTTCAAACCCACTCACACAGGGATGTTTTTTCCGTAAGGTTTCCTATGCAAGCTATGACGTGCCCTGGTTCATAGAACGGATATTTCAAACTCTGTGTTCTAGTGGTCAGAGTTCCTGGCTACAGATCCAGAGGTCCCAGATTCGATTCCTAGCACTACCAGATTTTCTGAGAAGCAGTGGGCCTGGAAACAGGCCCACACAGCCTCGTGAGGATAATTGAGGAGCTATTTCAAGGAAATAAGAGGCTCCGGTCTAGAAAACCGAAATTAACGGCCGTGGGAATTCGTTGCGCTGACGACGTTGCACCCTCTATCCGCTAAAGTTGGCACTAACTTCGCCGACAAGCGGCGGTCGCTCGGTCGGTATAGTTCGCCTGCGGACTAAAACAACGGAGTTTGTCTGTTCATATATGAAAATTCGTGTAGCACGAACATGAACAGATAAGTAACGTCCTAACTTACCGACAGAGCAGTATGCTGTATAGCGCGAAATGGACCGAGCTGTAATTGAGGCCGTTACGCGCCTAAGCCAGACATCGGAATTTCGGAATCAATACCAGATGAATTAATTCGAGATGCGTGGTGGACAAAATAACGCTGCAGCAAGCATTTATCAGAGTTTCTTTGGTTTTCCCCCGCTAATCACAATTCCACCACTGCTCCACATTCATCTATCACCGAGCCCTGACCGGACAGCATATTGTCGCATTTCATTGCCGTTCCTCGAACACGGCGCAGAGCAGGTTGTAGTAGCGGTAAAGTTTTAGACTCACATTCGGGAGCTTCTTGGTTCGAAGCTCGGTCGGGACATCGGCTATCTTCACTGAGCATTCAGTGGTATAAGCAGTCTCTCTCGATAAATCTGCGGATTACGAGCTAGATGTCAGGGGGTTCGAATTCCGGCGGATGCAAGTCTTTTTCTCTTCCCCCCAACGTCCAGACCGTCTCTATGACCTCCCCAGCCTCTTATTCAATGGGCACCGTGCGCAATTTCATGGGGTTGAATTGGCCAGAGCGTGAAGCTGACCACTCATCTCCATGCCCATCCCCCATACGTCTTGATCGAATAGTGCTTATAAGCACAGGGATAGCTCTCTTGTTCTCTGGGCAATTATCAGGATATTAACTCGCTTAGACTAGAACCGCTTCCTGCTAAATCCTTGACAACACATCAGTGATCCTGCCACCCAATGTTATGCTGTCTCGATTATTCAAAACGTCGCTAAGTAATCCAATAAAAAAGGCCATGCCATAGCTCAAGCGGTTAGTCGCTGGCTTCCCACCGCAGCGGCCCGGGTTCGATCCCGGGTCTGGTCAAGTGGGATTTGTGGTGGACAAAGTTGCGCTGGGGCAGCTTATCTCGGAGTACTTCGGTTTCCCCTGCCAATCTTCATTCCACCAATTGCTCCACAATCACCCTCACTTATCATCTGGGGCTGGTACAATAGGCCAGAAGTGGCCGCAGTACAAGGGACTTAGTCCCACCCCACTAGCAATAAAAAAGATAATAAATTTGTGCCTTTACCTCTGATGCGGCACTTGGCTCATTGTGAAAAAGCGAGTTTAAATTTTAACGTAGAAGGGACGAATGGTAAATCAGGAACTGGGATGGGTGTCAAAGGAGGCAGTCGCGTCCATTTAAATGAAAGAAAAAAAAAAAGGAGCTGCAAGGACCGAAACGTTAACTCGGGGAACCCCGTGCCGACCATCAAACCCAATGCTCATTGGTCGTACAGTTCTCTGAACCTTTGCACGAATTCATATCGACAGGTACAACAAACGGAGCTAAATCCCTGGGAATTAATTCGTCAGCGTGCCTCTCTTTTTTATTGCGAACGAGGGCATTAAACAAATAGTTGAAACATGGCGCTACTGCCGCCGATATATCGTATGGGAGGGCGTAGCCATGGAAACGGACACCGCCCTTCATTACCGGCCCCTATCGCGACAGTAGGAAAAAACAGATGAATACACATGACGCATATAGACGGATATATGCAAGTATTCAAAACCCTTGCATTATTTCACTGAGCAAGATATATGGAGCCTAGGTGCAGGATCGCAACCGCCACGGTCTCCATAAACAACACTTGAGGTGTTGTAAAACTATTGTTTTGTGATTTATTTAACGAAGGTCACTACACAGACTCGTTCACAGCGTCGAGTTGTAACGGTTACAAACGAATGACCAACTGGAAGGGATTTGGAAGGAAGCGTTCGCGATATAATTGCGACAATATCCCGGTATTATCTGGAGGAATTTAGAGAAAACCGTGAAAGATCTATTAGGATAGCGGGTGTCTCGGTAGAGATTTGAACCGAGCACCTCCAAAGTAGAAGTCTAGGGCGTTACCATTACAGCAAGGTGGTCGGTAATTCTGTTCATATTGAAGTTTGTAGACCCGTTACTGGGTAATGACCTCGAAATAAACAACGAAACAACATCCGCTGCTAGGCAACAAATTCTCAATAAGAAAGCATACCCAGCAGTTACCGAGTAGCCTTCGCATACAAGCATGTTCCCACGAAAACGACTGGAATACAACAATGAACTGTGTTTTCTATGCAGTCCGTGCTGAGATATAAGGAAGACAACTGGAGCAAGAGAAAGTTGTAAGTTAGTCTGTGAAGAGAAGACTTATTAGGTGAAGTTAGAGCCACTGAGTAACGTAGTGAACGCTGAAGCTGAAGAATCTCCACTGTCAGAAGCCGTTACCAGCGAAAGACTGATGAAGACAAAGCAGACTGAAAAGACTTAGAGGGTACTGTAGTGATTTGTAAAGTGTGGAGATCAGCGATGGCGTTATAATTAATTGTAGTCAGGAGCTGTGTGTAAAAGTGGTCAATAAATCCAACCCCTAATCCAAACTCCGCCTATAGTCACTCCCTCCCGTGACAATATAAAAATTAAACCTTGCTAACATCTCACTTTGTATAGGCCTAAGACTGGTCTCCAGAGTCGCACATATGGCGCCCCTAGCTTCTTGAATTAGTTTTGGTTTAAAGTCGAAATTTCATTACCGAGTGGATCACGATATTTGCGACGGCAAAAACAACGATGGAAAGTTCAAGACCTTCTTGAGATTACAATAGTGTGGCATGCAGACCCGCTGATAAGCAAGAGTACAACAGCCGTTGCTAACTAATGGCTCTGCAAAGAATCGTATTTCCACGGCAAAAATTGCACTGCAACAGACAAAATGTGTTTTCTATGCGATCCGTGAAGAATCAATATAAGCAGAGTCAGTCGGTTGGGAAGTTAGTGAGTAAGAGGATTGCGGTTCAGTTTTGAGCGTTGTTGCTGTTAGAAGCTGCTAATTGAGGCCGGGAAGAATTCAGGAACCCAGAGGAAGGAAAAAGTCAGCCGTTGAGAGCCGATACCAAGCAACGGCAAGTGGAGATTGTAACAGACTGAGGAAAATAATGTGTCTGATAGTGAAAGGTAAAGTGTAGTCACGCGCTATATCAAAGGGTTCAATAAATCCAATTATCAATCCAAAACCCATCTACAGCCACACTGTAATCGCGTGACAAAAATATGCATTAAGGACCAAATGGTGCAAATTGCATTAAGACAATAATTATATAAGGACAGTATGTTCCCTCTTCTTTTCATCTTATTATTATTATCATTGGAGGGGGTGGGTTTCCCCATGCACCGCGACCAGTTTGATCTATTGTACGTCCCCCTGTGATATTCTACCAGTCTCCATACCCTACCGGTACTGGTGCGTGCCATCAGTCCCGACTCAGACAGCGAGTTCGGCCTCTACTAGTTCAGCGGTATCTAGATGCTTCCCCCATCTACCAAAGGCGTTAGAGACTATTGTTGGGCGGTAAATGTCAGTTATAATTTGGCTCAGAGGCCTCCTTGAGGCATGAGGTTCTTTTACGTGCCGTAAAGCTACTAGACGGGACCCACGGCTTAACGTCCCTCCCGGAGGACTTGTTCCCTGAATTTTTCCGCCCTTAAAAATTCCACGACCTCCGCCGGGTTTGAAGCCGCGTACTTTGAGTCATGAGGTGGGAATGTTACCCCTAGACTACGGAGGCCGCTTCTTCTTTTCTTAAGTACGGACCACAATGGGAAATGCCTAATGCGAAAGTCACGGGTCCTAACATCGGATATAAGGAAGATGCCAAACTCGCGAATGCTACGGGGACAGGCCGTGGTCGGTGGCAGTAAGCGTGCGCACTCGCGCATGAGCAAAATGTTTCACACGCCCTCTGATCTGCAGGTACGGTAATGAGAATGAGTAAGAAGCGCCAGAGACACGCGTTACGTAGAATTAGTAACGCAGGCCGAAGTACGGGGCTGCGTGTGCTACCCCTTGACGTCAAGAGGGGCGCTAATCCCGTAGAACTGAAATGCGATGAGACTTTTGGCGTTCCCATGGGCGGGACGGGGGTACACTGTGCTGCTCACTGTGTGTTCTTGTTCTGGTACTGGTCCGTAACATGAAGACACACCCACACACCCACACACTCCTTTACCCCTTGCCATATTGGTTCCAACTTCTGTCCTTACTATCACGCAGAACTGGGGCACGCGGTAGCGTAGTTGGTTGAGGCACTATGCTACAAGCGGATTCGATTCCCGATGGGATCATTGGATGTCTCAGTTGACCTAATCCTTCCAGCCGCACTATGGCCCTGGGGTCGACTCAGCCTCTAACAGAAATGAGTACAGGAATCTCCGTGGGGGTAAAAGGCAGCCGGCCGGCGCGTAAGGCTGACAACCTCACCGCCATCCGTGAGCCAAATGTCTAGAGAATGTGGAAGCCTCGACGTCTCACAACCCTATGGGCCTCCACAGCCTACTACATTATGCAGAACGGATATGATGCTATTTACATTCCTTCTGTTGCAATAAAGTCACAAAGGGCGCAGCATTTCAGTTATTGTTCCAGAATGCGACTTTGAGTAATTCGGTACAACATACAATCCTGATGCCTCCTTCCCCAAACATGAAGATGGAAGCAGCAGACTCCTCTGAAGCGTTCCTTTCTATTTACCAAATAACCAAATTAAGATCGCGGTACTCTGGTATGGTAAGTGCCAACATTTTGAACCTGATACCTCCATCTTCTATCCTGAAGATGGAGGCAGTCTCTATAACGTTGGCACAAGTTACACATGCCAGACGACACCAATCTTCACACTCACCGCCATAAGAACCCTAAAACCCATATAACCACACGTCCTTTGCCGCAGCCTATTCTGTCCTAACGCGCAGTGGGCAGTCTGCAGATGGTTCGGAAACAAATTGCAACACACAGCCAGGTGAGGGAATCCCCGCAGGTGCAGTGCTACACCGCACCGCGCTGACGTTTATGAAAAAAAGACGCGCAAGACTCACACAAGTGACTGAATTCTCTTTCGCCAACCAAACAGGTACACAGAAGAGTTCTGCCTCTCGGATATAGTCCTTTGAAAGTCACCCAACGTTTCGGAGGAACACGTCGCCTCCATTTTCAAAATCGAAGAAAGAGCCAAACATAAAGCAAGCCAAACTTAAACGAGAGTTGGCTTTAAACGGGATACACAGCGTTACATGCCAGAAGACAGAACTCCTCATGACCACCGCTGTGATAATGCGAAAACCAAATAAACATGCATTATGCATATCTGCTAAAAGAGATTGCATATATTTAACCATTCATCCCGTGTCGTGTCCCGTAAAGTTGGTATTCCATCAAATATAGGCTACGTGAGATTTGAGATTCTCAAAGCAGTGAATGTTAAGTTTAAAGACCTTTGGATTTTCAAGCCGTGTAGTCTAGCGTTTCCGGCCTAGAAACCCGAAATTAACGGCCATGCGGATTCGTTGCGCTGAAAACACGACACCCTCTATCCGCTAAAGTTGGCACTGACTTCGCCTACAAGCGACGGTGGCTCGGTGGGTATAGTTCGCTTGCGAACTAAAACCACGAGTTTGTTTTGTTTGCAGTTTACAGTTTCGGAGAAACCTGCTGGCTGAATATTCAAGCCATAAGGCACTGAATTCGATTTTCAATAACGGCTTGATCTCCGTCACCTCAATGTACACCATAAACACAAGATAAGGGAACCACTTTAATGTAAAAAAAATCGTTTTGAAGTATTTCGTGCCCAGAAAAGTTGTATAGATAAAGGCTACAGACCTAATAAAAAAGAAATGCACAAGAGTCCATCTCACTGCACTGGTATTTATTTACTTATACTTTATTTAACAATGCTAACATTAGTTACGATCTATGTAATGTCGAACGACAGGATGACTCTTGGATAATGAATTGGAAAGAGCGTATGGGGAAGAGATCTTTGTGTAATCAGACCTACTACCGTGGCATCTGAGTAAAACGCATGAAACGTCAGTCAGAATAGCCGGTCTCCTGGGCAAGATTAGAACCCGGGACCTCCAAGTTACGAAGCAGGCACTCACTCGCGACCTTCGCTTCATGATATGGTGCACATGGCCCGCTTGTGGTCAGCCTATTGGCGATGTTCAGACTTTGGGTCCTACGGCGGGAGCGCTAGTTAATTAACTGGTTGGTTCATTGGGATATTTAACGATGCTGTAAGTACTACTACCGTCGAATCAGGTGAAAGAATGATTATGCACAGTCGAAAAGATCGTGGAGCTTCTATGTGGGACCATCTACAACTCGAGGCTATGACGCTGCGGCTTCTCTCCTAACGCCCGGATTTTGTTTACAGTCGCTGTTTTCATATCGTGAGGGACAAGCTGGCACACTGTCACCGTGCCGGATAGTTCATGTTTACCGTGTCAGCTCGACTAACATTTTGACAAATAAAATACAAAGAGTTACTTTCTTGGTTCAGTGGCATTTCATATTATGGCACGAGATGCGATCAGATAATGATGCAACGTCTGCCACCTCCAGCCAGTCGATCATAGATGTTAGCCATTTCCTTCAGGCTTACGCTAACCATTTCTGCACGCAGGCGCAAATAGAAGAGATATGATATAGAATAGGCTTGAGGGCGGGAGGGAGTGCATGACATTCCAAGCTATCGCGTTAGCTAAACAATAAACAGTGGCATCCTCGCAAAGACCAGACTTAGGAACTTCTGTTGCTGTGTGAAAGACACGTTCACGTGTAATGAACGAAACGCAATATCAATAGCCGCTAACCACTTTTACTTGGCTTATATCCCCTCCTCTTATTCTTTGATTCTTTTAATTTTCGCTCAAATTTGCAATGTTCTTGCATGACGTATATATTCCATTGCCAAAATGTTAACGATATCCCCCTGTCTTCAGGAGTTGTCTAATGCTTCTGATGAAAATCATGCGTCTCCATTCCGCCCCCAGGATATCATCAGGATGGCTGTTTACGTGCTGGGCTCTCTCTCCCTCCATCATTCCGCCTCCACTTCACATTTATCTCAGCAAGAACACCTCAATCAATCATCAAAATTTATGAACCACCGTTATTCCCAGCAGACGACGCTGCAAAATATCCCACCCCAAGCTCTCAGCGTCTGTTCTTCGCACAACTCCGTGAGAGTCTACTGTCTTCGACGCATGCGCGCCTTTGGGAGGAAGACGACTTTAAAAAATAAATTATTTTGAAGAGCATTATCGTGTGAAGTACAATGCCGTTCACTTCGATAGAAGTTCACCGATACTTCAGTCGTTTTCCGCTTGTTTCTTGCTGATTGCATGATTGGCCCATACTTCGACCCTGAAGATGGAAGCAGTACGTTGATCTGAAACGTCAAAGGACTTCTTCCTGATGCATGGCGCTACATCCCAGACGACAGCAGTTTTTTTATTTTAAATTTATCAAATGAAATGTTGCACCTGCTCAAGCTGGTTCGTTCGCGGATTTCTTCTTGTCTTCTACCCTGAAGATGAAGGCGATACGTTCCTCCGAAATGTCGGTTAACACAATTTCTACATGGCGCCACATCCCAGAAGACGGCTTTCTTCATAGTCACCGCCGTGAAAACTTCAAAACTTACATAAATGAAACATTACTTTAAATGAACGACCAAATTGATACTGTAGTATATTTTCATATGCAGTTACATAAAAATGTATAACTGATGCCTACAGTCATATGAATACTGTGACGTATTTGCGCTATGCAGGACACCCCCTCCCCCGCCAGCGGGGACGCAACACCTTCGGAGCGTTGCCGTTGCTACGGTAATAGGCCAGTCAACACCCCGCCCCCTCCCGTGATGACGTGACCATTTATTTATGAAACGTGTTTTACTCGACTGGGTAGCACTTCTGCTTCGTATTTTTGGATGATCCCGGGTTCAAAACTTGGCCCAAAAACCGGCTATCCTGGTTGTAGTTTTCCGCAGACCATACACGTAAATTCGAGGGTGTCTCAAATTAGATCACGATCACTTCCTTCCACATTCATTCCCATTCATTATTCACTAATCATCCTGCCAATCGACGCTATACGTATGGTCTGAGCAAATGATAGCGTCGTTACACACCACAGGTCATTACAAAGAAGCATGAGCATGTGTCCCCGTGTGTCCGGAGCAGGGATTGGCGCACTGCATCAGAGCACTCGAAGCGCCGCCGCAGAGGCCGCAACCGCCTAGCCAGAAGATTCTCTGACTGCACACTCTCACTGCTCAAACACATCGCACAAGGAGGCACAAATAGCAATGCCACATCGGCCGCGCAACTCTCCACCACACATCCGACTCAGTAGGGTGTGAAGTCACTAGCTTCCCACCGCGGCGGCCCGGGTTCGATCCCGGGGTCTGGTCAAGTGGGATTTGTGGTGGAAAAAGTGGCACTGGGGCAGGTTTTCTCCGAGTACTTCGGTTTCCCCTACTAACCTTTAATCCACCAAATTCTCCATCATCATAATCACCCGGGGCAGGCTACAATAGGCCAATCAGTAGTCGCCGTGCCGAGTGGATCCAGTTGGACTCCACTCCCCACTAAGAGAATTTATTAATTAGTAGGGGGTGATGTAGGGTTCATTTTCCCACTCCGGACTTTGGCTGTAAGGCGTCGAATGACAAATTGACTGATGCACAGCAGAGGGTTTGGAATGAACTACCTCGAACTGACATAGGCACTAAGTAGGATTTGAGGTTGTGACAACGGTGGTTATGAAGAGATTTATGTTCTGAGATATAACGCCATATAGTCCGCTGAAAGTCAACTAAATTTTCGGAGCAATATGTCGCCTCCATCTTCAGGGTCGAAGAATAAGCCAAGCAAGAAACCAGCTTGAAAGGAAGTGGCAAAGAGAGGTCCCAGAAGATAAAACTCTTCACAATCCAGGCACTACTTCGGCATTTGTCTTGAGGGACTGAGGAAAAATACGATAAACCTGAAGCAGTATAGCCAAAGTAGGAGAGTCGCAGAATTCATTTTTTTAATGTTAAAGTAGGCGGTATATGTGGTTACAATTATGATTAAAGGTAGGATGAACCTTGAATTTAATGCGCTGGATGGACAGACGGAGGAACATCACCGAGATATGGCTGTAGCATTCCCTGCCTTGAACTAAATCTGGTTAGAATCGGCCAAGGATTTAAAAAATTACATCATGACGTTCATGGACTCGGACGCCGAAAAGCTATAAAGATTTTCTTTCCTCAGTATATATTTTAGCAGAATGAGAGAACAAGAAACACGTGAAATGCTGTTTTGTGTAGCTAAGGGCCCGTCGCAGACAAAACACTCAACGCTCCAGACCCCCCACCCCCGAAGTAGAGAAACACTGATGATGTAAAACAAGTCACACAATTTCTTTGCATGCTAGCAAGCTGAATAATGCAATAATGAAGTTGATAAGAGCGAGGTTCAGAGCTAAACCAAATGTCTGTGTTGTTTAAAAACAAGATAAATTTTCTTCAACATTTGAAACCGTGGTATTTGTTTTCGTGTCACCGAATTCTTACTCTGAGGGAAGAAGAGGTTGCTTCTAAGCAAAGAAGACAAGACTAGAGCAATATTCAATGAGCTGAATTGAATTAGATTAAATCTCTCCTTCTTAACTTCGAGGTGGACAGAAGAGGATGGATAACACAGAAAATTTTCAAGATACGCAACGGCTTGATCGGCGGAATAAAACAGAAATCACAAGTGAAAGATGCAAATTTGTCCCTGCGCCTAATTAAGCACTACGTCATGAAAATGCATGGGTAGGATGGGGAATAGCTGAGCGAATTATTATTAGGTGACTGATTAGCTTTACGCCCCAGCCGTTCTGTCCCACGGCACACATTTGACAGCTTGCTGGTGTATACGCTAGCAGGAAGAAACAGACTTCTTGGCACAACCGAAATATCAACCCAGATTCCAATTTCGGCCAGCCTGTAGGATATTTGCTATACCGACCGAGCTATCGCAGTTCTAAGACGAAGCTAGTCTGAATGTACTCCCCTAAAGCAGGAGAAGCGCAGAAATATCTGCGCTGTTCCTACAGTAAGGCGAATTTTGTATGTGCAGTAAATGAACGAGCGAGCTAAACTGCAGTACACTTCCATACACGTGTTACGTTTCAGTCTGATCAGCGAACAGGAAGTGGATGTTCCTGGAACTCGCTGGATTTTCTTGGATCTCATAAACGCATGTGCAATAGCCCTACTGCTGTTCTGCAAAATGTCCGTCCAGTCACAACGAACGGGGCGCCTGCAGCCGCACAGCAAGGCAACACGCATCTCCCAGATGTCAGAGAAGTTGCCGAAGGAGCACGGGGAACTTGAACAACACAAATCGAGAGTGAATACTCGAGCACAAAATTAAGAGCGTTTTCTTTCAAATACGAGTACACATATGTAGCATGGTAGATATTTATGAATATTTCGCCGAAATGTGCTGCCTCCATGATCAGAGTAGAATAGTGAGCCGCGAAGGAAGAAATTGTTAGTATTACAGTTAGGGATATATAAGGACTAGGGCTAAGAGCAAAAAACTTGCAGTGGTGTCCTTCCAGTGGTACATATTTACCAGACTACACTGTGTCATATACCAGAACATAGCAATCTTCATACTCACAGCCATTAGGACCTCGAATCTCACAGTAATTCTACACGCCAAATCATCTCTGCAAAGTAACCAAAACTCCTTTACCCATCCACTGCAATTTCCCCACCGCCACGTAACATACAGGTGTGCCCTTACTCAATCAAGCATATACAGGACATCCATTTCTGTTCAGATTCGCTGCTCGACATTTGCGGAGAGGCCAAAACAAGAGGCAGGGACAGGGCATTAATGCATAAATTACACGAACCTTCCATTCGTCGGCCTTAATTTTGACTCGTCACTTTTGGGTAGACGAGTAGGTTTCTTGGGCCCTGTGTCTAGTTTGCTGTACACGAAGTTATATTTCCTTAGGGCGCTGGATACCGGCATCAGCAGACACTTAATTCAAGTTGCGGAATACAGAAAAAAGCCGCTAGGGCCCTCTCGCGACCCTGCGCAGTACCCCTCTATGAGACGCTATTCCTCATTTCATTTAATATTGCCATTACGATAGCTGTACGAAATCAGTAACGATAAATCAACATCATATTCATAAAAATGCACATCTAATTCAGAAAATATTTGCTTCCATTCAGTTGGGAGGGGTACGCGGTAGCGTAATTTGTTGCGGCACTATGTTACAATCCGGAAGGTCGCGAGTTCAATTCCGGATGAGGTCATTGGATTTTCAATTGACCTAATCCTTCAAGCCGCACTATGGCCCCAGTGTTGACTCAGCCTTTAAAAGAAATGAGTACTAAGGATCTTCTTGGGGGTGTAACAGGCGGCCGGAGCGTAAGGCTCACAACCTCACAGCCATCCGTGAGCCGACTGTCTAGAAAATGTGAGAGCCTCGACGTCTCACAACCCTATGGGCCTCCATGGCCTGTTACAGGGATAGCCTTATGTTTTACCGTTCATTTCATAAACTTTAGTTGTCCCATCTAAAGAACTTAATGTTACAATATACAGCAGTGTATTTTTAAGCATTCTCCTTTGTAGGGCAAGGAAACTTCATACATTACATTAGGGGAAGGACATGTATTGTGTGTGGCTGAGAATGGAGCGCGGAGGATATTTGGACCAAAAGAGAACAACTAACAATATAAATCAGAAACCTACATATTTAAGACCTGAAGAAAGTACAGTGTGGAGGTGTGATAAGGGTTAGGCTGACTGAAGACAGGATCCAATGCCTGGCTTTTATGAATAAATTAATGACCATTCTGTATCTATAAAAGGCGAAGTCTCATGAACAGTTCAGCCACTGTCAGATGCTGACGGAAGATTGTGCTCTGTTAAATTATAGTGTTCAATGAGTTGTTAATATCCAAAAGATAATTCTGTAGACATTAAACGTACTCTATGACAATATTACCTCGCCGTTGCTCGATATGACCTGATTATAAAGGAACATGCACCGCCCACTCTCATTACGTTTCAGTATAAATGAGATTTTAGATCAGCGGAACAGCGACGTGTCCGACTAACCATTCCACATACAAAGGATTAAGTTCTCCCTGTGCACGACTCCAGGAAGACGTGTGGGAGTAGAGATAAAGGTCCAGACATTCTAATCCTCGACATCAGATAGAGTTTAGGGCCATTAAATGAGCTAATGTCTCGCCTAAGGGCACTTTTGTTACATTCTGAGAATGCCACGTCTGAAGATCCTGTAAAGGTTTCGGTTGGGGGCCGCCACAGCTCAAGCGGTTAGTCGCTGGCTTCCCACCGAGGCGGCCCGAGTTCGATCCCGGGTCTGATCAAGTGGGATTTGTGGTGGACAAAGTGGGCCAATCTTCATTCCACCAACTGCTCCACAGTCACCCTCACCTATCATCTGGAACTGGTACAATAGGCCAGAAGTGGCCGCAGTGCAAAGGACTTAGTTCCACCCCACTAGCAAAAAAAATGGTTAGGTTATTTTGCTTCAATCAAATTTCCTTTCACGTCATAGGCATAGACTTGTAGAGTGTCTAAGAAATTAGTCTACCAAGACTTCATATAGATCCAGTAAACTCTCATTAACTTAATGTAAAAACTGTCATAATTATTGAAATGATGGAATATACTATCAAATGTATTTATTACGTCTTTCTCTATATAGAAAAGGTTTTGTAAGCGTGCGGTTTCTCTCTCTCTCTTTCTCTCTATCATTGTGGAATTTCAAATTTTCATAGCAACGAATTCTTGGGCTTTAACAAATTGCATGAAAGAAAGTTATGTGTTAGGTCACGAACGTGCGAGCAGTATTTAGCGTCAGTTTACTGTGGACATTCTCTGGCCACTAACAATATTTTGATGTGGATATGTTAAGTGTATTATACAGTACAAAGTCGAAGGTCTACAACTTACTACTTCTGCATGTTATTCGTGGGAGATGGCGTTAAACGTCGGCCTCGACGCATCATTCGATAACGTGTAGGACTGAAAATGGACACGGAGGAAAACATGAGATGCTAACATGCAACTAGTGACCGTCCGCTGAATTCTCAACGGATGTTATACTCGTATCAGTACATACATATATATGTTTCTTCTTATAGAGTAGGGAACCTGTGGATGTAGCAAGCCAACAGACTTGTATATCAATTTCGAACACGAAGTTATCTAGTTCCTGCGCAGTGTTCATTACACTGGACAAAAAAAAAAAGTTATGTCTGTAAGAGGCCATGGAATTCCATAGGGCTGTGAGACGTCGAGGCCTGTAGACAACTAGCTCACAGATGCCGGTGAGGTTGTCAGCCTTAAGTGCCGGCTGCCATTTACCCGTACGAAGACTCCTGGTACTCATTTCTGTTAGAGGCTTCCAGCTTGCATCATAGTGCCTCAACCAACTATGCAACGTGTTCAAGAAAATTACTCTTCATTCGCTTTAACAAGTGACTTACGTAAACAGCTTTAAACAAGCGCCGCGGAATCTTGCCTTGCTCATTAATTCTGCGATGATGATGATGATATTAATAACAATAATAATCCCATTTGTGTAAATTGGGCCGTCAAGAGAACATAAAACTATCTTTAAGATGAAAACAAAACAGTTACTATTGTATCACTATTGGTTATTTATTATGCGAAGATGCACGCTACACGACAATCCGACGCACAATAGGATGCAACCCATGAAGGAAAGCCCATTCGTTTACCGGAGTTCTTGCTGCCAGAGCTCAAGCGGTTAGTCGCTGGCTTCCCACCGCGGCGGCCCGGGGTCGATCCCGGGTTTGGTCAAGTGGGATTTGTGGTGGACAAAGTGGCACTGGTGCAGGTTTTCTCCCAGTACTTCGATTTCCCCTGCCAATCTTCATTCCACCAATTGCTCCACAATCACCCTCACCTATCATCTGGGGCTGGTACAATAGGCCAGAAGTGGCCGCAGTACAAGGGACTTAGTCCCACCCCCCTAGCAATTAAAAAAACGTAAACCACGGCAGGTTGCTTCGTAATCAGCCTTTATGGTGTGAAGTTCGACTCCGTACTGATATCGTGACTACAGACATTGTAACGACTGTGGCGTCGGTTCGATATCTCGATGGAAATTAGTGCTTCCTGGACTATAATTATCCGTGTTCGGGTGTCTGTTGTCACCGTGACAGCTAAATCCGTACTGATCTCAGCAACAGAAGCTGGGTCGAAAAGCGTGTTCAAAGCAACGCAATTTCTGAAGTCCGTGAACTTACCGGAGCGCTGTTAGTGGTCCGCGGTTCCTTCCCGTGGCAGTCATCTTTCAGGAAGGAAATTTATAAGAGAGCAAGAATGGAACAAGTTAAAAAATGTTGGATTTGAGGTATTCACAGCAGTGACAATGAAACATACTGTTCTCTGGGATGTCCCCGTGAAGTGTGAGAAAAGTTCAGTGATGTATCGGAGGGACCTCTTGCCTCCATCTTCAGGGTTGAAGAATAAGGTAAGCGACCAAGGAAGAATCAAGAACCAAGGAAAGCTTCTGTCACGTTTCGATCCTGAAGATGAGGACAGTATGTTCCTCCGAAACGATGGCCAATTTCTACCTGATTGCACGGCATCACATCCGAGATGTCAGGAAATATATGAAGAGCATAAAGAATCTTATCGTAAGAGTAATGCGCATGAAGTTCTTTGTTTTTCCTAACAACCCTTCTTCGAAACGCGCTTCGCCCCGACGCTCGAGACGCCAAAAGAGACGCGCCTGTCCTGTTGTAACGAAAATTTAAATGTCTTGAAATTACTTCTACTCTTCGCGGAGTATAATGATCGAAACAAGGAGGATGAGATGATCATCTAGCACGAATGGGAAAAGATGAGTTCATATAGAATATTGATGGGAAAACCAGAAGGAGAGAGGCTACTAGGAAGACCAAGATGTAGGTGGGTGGACAATATTAAAATAAATCTTAGAAAAATGGATGGGATGGCATGGATTGGATTAGTCTGGCTCAGGATATGGACCAGTGGAGGGCTCTTGTGAACACGGTAATGAACTTTCGGGTTCCATAAAATATTGGGAAGTTCTTGAGTAGCTGCACAACTGGCGGCTTCTCAAGGGCTCAACTCCATGGGTGAGTAATTACAGCCGTGTAGTCCTTTGAAAGTTAACAGACGTTTCGGGTGAACATGTCGTCTCCATCTTCAGTGTCGATGAATAAGACAACCATGCAAACAGCATGAAGCAGGCACCAAACAAAGACTGTTTTCTACCAAATATCTGTCTGTTTGCATTTAAACACAGAAGTGTCTTGCTGCAGAAACTTCCAGGTACAACACTTGATTTGTCTTGGAATAAGACCCTTCCCTTGTTGAAATAAACCGAGGCTGAGACATCATCAGTGTATAAGCATTCTGAAATCAACAATATTGTCACGAATTCAGTGTGTGTTTATAGACGGGGTATTGATTGTATATTGGATATAGTGACATCATTCGGAACTACACGTGATTATAGCGCTACCACTAATCTTCACATTTTACAGCTCACTACATCACCCACAAAGGCTTTTCCAATCTGCTGTGGCTTGACCATCCGTTCCTTGGCAACGGCTGCTAAAAATTGAAATTCTGCAGCTTCCCGCTCAGGTCCTCTTGTCACAGCCGCCCATGTAAAACTCTTGTCAATTCCTACAATCCCATCTGACAGCTTTCAACTCCAGAACTCTCAAACCAATTCTCTGCTGCAATTGACAACTAGCTCGTTGCTATCCCTTCTCAATTATTAACTCAGCTGGTCTGGGGTCCTCCTTATATAGCCATGGGGTGGACCCCATAAAAACACCGCTTTCAACAGTCCCTCTATTGTTGTAGGCGTGTTTATCGATCCGTTGCCTAGAAACGGCCGTTTGATTTACCTATTGCACAGCAACGGTTGTACATGCTGAAATAGTATACATCCTCTTCGTAGCTTAACAGATGGGAAAAGAGGGTTCGACAAGATATAGATCCACTTAATCTTGTGTCTATGCGCTGTATTTTCCTGCAATTCAACCTGCCGACATATTGTTTCTGATACACGCCTCGTGTGGCAGACAATCCTTCATCAGTGTTTGCTGCGTCAACATCGTAAGGATATCCGATGGCAGGCTCGAGGGTGGTCTGTGAACTGGGAGGGAGGGGGCAACAGTGACAGTGATGGAGCAGGAGGCTGGTAGATAGGAGGGGGGCCGAAGCGGACCTATAGGAGTTCTTATTCAATCATCAACCAACCCAAAACTCCGATCAACACAATAACAACGATCAAACAAAATCAAACACACCGCGTTGAACTTCAAATTTAACCCGAACTTCAATTTCAAAACATTAAACTAAAGGTAAAGTTCTCCCTGTGCTTATTTACTTAAGCACTATACCATGAAGACATTTAGAAGAGTGGAGGTACAGCTCCACCATCCTTGAACTCGACACTAGATGGAAGTTAATTAATTCCTGGTACACTCATTTCTGTTAGAGGTTGAGTCGATCCCAGGGCCATAGTGCAGTTGGAAGAATTGAATTAAAAAAATCCACCTCATCGGGATTCGATCCCGCGACCTTCCGGTTTGTAGCATAGTGCCTCAACCAACTACGCTACCACGTGCCCCAGGGTACCCAGGGGGAGGGTATAGCGGCAGGGGCGCGAAGCTGACCACTCACCTCCACCTAGTGCCGAGGTCAAGAAAATGTGGATCTATACATCTACTCCCCCATACGCCTTCATGGCGTAATGTTTAATTAGTTAAGTGCAGGGACAGCTCTATCTTTACCTTACCTTGTATAAGCGTGCAATAATGCAGATTACCAATCCAGACCCCAACTATAGTCATTCTAAGATCGTGAAAATATTAACTGACTGAAGTCTGTCATAAAAAGCTTCAAAGGCTGTACTTCTGACGCGATCGCAAGAAAAAGTTGCAAAAATATGCCTATTATCTACTTCACGCCAGTGAAGTGAAGCGAAGAGTGTTTGGAACAAAATCCGTGTACAGAAATCAAACATTTTTCCACAAGTCCTGCGGTTTTCGAGACATGTATGCAGAACGGGACCGACAGCGCCATAACCGTTACGCAGTTCATAAATTTCCTGACTTCTTTGCAGCGATAACACGGATGAACTTTGAGTTAATGTAATGTGAAATGTCCTTGTTCGAATGCACTGAAACGAACAGAATCACGTAACCTTCTGTGATTATATGTTGGATTTGCACTGTGTGTACCTTGTTTATTGTATGTACTCTGTTTTGTATTTTTCCCTTTGTGTATAGTCTTTTCCGGTCTAGAAAACCGAGATTAACGGCCATGGGGATCCACTGAGCTGACCACGTGACACCCTCGATCGGCAAAAGTTGGCACTAACTTCGCCGACAAGGGGTGGTCCCTCGGCCGGTATAGTTCGCTTGCGGACTACAGGCCACGGAGTTTTTTTTTTTTTGTTTAGTCTTCCCTTGGCTGTATCAGTGCATGACCTGCCGCCATCGGGTGAACACCCAACTTTAGTAAAATAATAATTAACAATTTCTTGATTAACTGAGGGACTCTGAGCTTCTCATTTCTTCAGGATCTGAAGCGGTTGAGTCATGAACACCAATTGCGACTGAGTAAACATGGCATCATCCGCAAAGGAGTAAAATTAACCTAAAAGCCTTGTGCAAATTCTGTTTCCACAAGACTGCAGTTTCTGAAGTGAACTTCAAAGGGACCATTTCGAATTAACCAAGCGTCTATGTTGACTCTGAGAATAATTTAGAAGCATTTAGCGATGTTATTAATCCCACAATATATTCACGGTGTTTGCGCGTACTTCACAATTTCCTACGCAATTCTCGGCGCTGGCGTCACACGACTCTTCTCCCAAAATGAGAACGGAGTCCATGAGGGTTGAACAATCCAGACGCCGGCCCCACGCTCCTGCCCCCGACCCCCCGTACTCACCCAGGGTGTATCATAATCGATATACTCTGCCGTCAGCGATCCAGACGAGTCCATTCTCGAAACGGAAGAAGGGGTGGACGCCTGTCCCAGAAAACAAACTGTGACCTAAATAAACGGCGAAGTGGACGCTGATAGCGTCCAGCCGTGTCACATTAGTTCTCTGTAGGAGCGCGTCTAAATTGACGGAGCGTCCCTCAATACTAAAAGGGTTTTATGACGCCAGTTACAGATACCCTGGCTTGTACTGCGGCATGGATTTATGCTCTGCAGTAAATCTCTGTGCCTAGGGTCGCACTGTTTTGCTGCAGGTCAAGTGAGGTCAAACAAACTCGCAGGTTCTGTCTCTTTTCTTCGGTCGTATTTACTGGTTTGGGGTGGGGAAGTGACTGGGCTTTGATCCCCGGCAGAAGTAGGCATGGTTTATTGACCCGGCCACGATGGCCGATGTTAGGTCCCCCCCCCCGTTATATTTAAGCTATTTAAGACTATGTAAGATTTGAGGTTTTCACGGCGGTGACTATGAAGAAAGCAGTCTTCTGGAATGTGGCACCGTGTAGATGTGGTGTTAGCCGACGTTTCGGAAGAACGTATCGCCTCCTTCTTCAGGGTAGAAGGAATAATAAGAAAATCCGCAAGCGAAGAGACCGTGAGAACCGGTACAAGCATTCTGCGGTGCCACATCCCAGAAGACTGCTTTCTTCTCTTTAAGGCTATTTTCACTGATCTCCCTACAGTACTAAGATGTAAGACCAAATTTTGTCAAAAATAATTTTAATTTTTTGTATTCATATCTAGTATATTTCCTTATTTTTTTTTCAATTTCGATATTCTCGCCCTATATTCTGGCGGCTATTGCGTCCCCCTTCCCCTGCCGGCGTCCGTACCACCCTCGTATCTTATAGATAACTGGAGATTCTTGCCCAAGACTCCAGCGGCCAGTATGTGATGCTACACATTCACGACCCTCTACCACCAGGTCTACCTGCAAGTCCTCAGAACACATTCACACGACTTGAGCTTAGGTATATGGAAACTTCAAAGAATTACATCATTATTAGCTGATGTATTTATATGTTCAATGTTTTCTGTGAGGTACGGAATAGCTTCATTCGCTAAAGAGGGTCACTGGGAAGTCGTTTTACTTCGATAACAGGAATATATTCATTAATTTGTGTCTCTTATTTCATTGTCTGTAAATATAGGTGCTCTATAGACAAATGAGTATAGCGCCTACGTCATGAGTTGAAGAACCGGAGAACCGGGTTTATATTCTCGACAGAAACAAATGATTTTGTTCTGAATACCGTCAATAACGGCTCTACGTCACACCCAGCCTTGTCCAATTTACCGGGGGCTCTTGTCTGGGCATATAACCGTCGGGAAGTGAAGCTAACCACTCACAGTCATCTAGTGCCGACATTAACAATTAATGGAGTTATACCTTCTCTCCCCTATACATATTCACGGTGGGCTGCTTTATTTAGCACACGGTCAGTTTTACCTTCACTTGTTACGTAAGGCTCTTGATTCGTATTCAGGAGGTGTTCTATTCGAATCTCGACCGGGTCACCGACCATCTTGACTGAGGTTCTTTGTGGTTTTCCTTAGACCCTCCAGGAAAATTTATTAGATCATCGCATTCTACCGAATCCTTTTCGATTTATCATTAATGCATTATCTTATAATTCCACGCTATATAGTCTAGATATTGGTAGCGACGTAACATCAACCTCCCCCCCAAAAAAAAAGAAATTCGTCACAGTCCGTATGACGTCAAGCAGCGTGCATATGTAGAGCGCAGTTTATGATCTCAAATCGGGACACGATACGCCTTATCAAGCCCCGGCACGCTGAATTCCAAATTACATGGGGGATGCACGCTCAAATGATATCCCAGGTCAATACATCATCATCATCCATTAAGCATTCAGTTCTCCTGTTCATACGTAACAACGCTACCTCATAGAGCCCTAGAGCCTTCCACGCCGCGTCGTGGTCAACCGAGCCTTCCACGAGTCTTAACGAAGAGGGAGGTCATGTCTGTCCGGCTACATGTCTGCTTCTTTGTCTACTCGTGACCTAAATGAGCTCCTAAACAAAGTGAATTCTTTTTATTCGATATTGGAGACTTCCAACAAAATCTGTGAGTCAGAAAATTTCGATTTTCAAACATACTGATTCGTAGTAGGGCAGGCGGTAGCGTAGTTGGTTGAGGCACTACGCTACAAGCCGGAAGGTCGCGGGTTCGAGTCCCGATTAGGTGAGTTTTCTTCAATTCACCTGATCTTTCCAGCCGCACTAATCTCTAACGGAAATGAGTACCAGGAATCTTCCCGGGGGGGGGGTAAAGGGCAGCCGGAGCTTAAGGCTGACAACCTCGCCGCCATCTGTGAGCCGAGTGTCTAGAAAATGTGGGAGCCTCGACGTCTCAGAACCCTATGGGCCTTCATGGCCTGTTACAGGGATACTTTTACCTTTTTTTTCACCTTTGATCCACAACCAATTTGAATCATACATGAATTTGCCGTCTATATCATGAACTTTTAATTGCGCTTCTGTTAAATTCAACTAATGTAACTTTTGTTCCGACTTCAACCGGAAGTCTCATCATATGGTATATATGTTTCCGTAAAATTAACCTCCACCTGCTTTCTCCAGTATTCCCATCCAGTCCTACTTGTTAATGAATCGAGGCCAATCTATAACGCCATCTCACACAAATAACACGCACAAATAGTCAATCGTGAACTGCCTCCCTTATGTATTATATACTACACTTCACATATCCCCAACAAAATATTAAGCTTCCTGACAGAATAGACAAGATACAATAAACAAAAGACTAGTCGCTCATTCGTAACCTACTACAATACTTACATTCATGCAGCATGTAAACACTCGACAATTCGTTGCTATGCTAATCTGAAATTGCGTAATGACAACGATAAATCTCACGCATACAGAACCTTGTTATATATTGTGGCAGGTAGACCCATTGCTAGGCAAAGGCCGAAACAGAAGCAACGATACAACAGCAGTTACTAAGTAACGGCTAGGCAAACAAGCATGTTTCGACGGCAAAAATTTGATACAATTCGAAGTGGTGTTTTCTATGCGATCCGTGCCGAGATGTTATACGCTTACGACCGTTCAAGTCACTAAAGTGCCGTTGTAGCATAAGGTAAGTAAGACAGGCATGATCTGCTTTCCTTAGCTTGGATTGACAAAGAGTTTGTGCAAAAGAAGAATTTTCAATAACATGCTATATATCTGCGATACGTACACTTGACAAAGGCGAAGTATATTCATGAGAGAGAAAGACCCACATTCTCGTCAGAGAGGATGTTACATAAGGAATATGACAGCAAGGGTTCAGTCGAAAAAATCTCTGGTCGTGAACCTCAAGAGGCTTGGCACCAAGACGAACTGATTGGCGGCAAACCTCCAGTCATAAAGTAACTCTGACTCTGAGAGCCGACAGTTCGGCTAATGAGTTAGTTGCAGACCAGTCGCCACCTGGTTAGAAAGAAAGCACGGTAACAGACGACACTGTTGGGACCGGTCACCAGGCAACGACTGATGAATATAGATCAGACCGTAGTAAATTTCATTATGTGTGAATTAACGATGGCGCTATAGTTAACCGTAGTAGTTACGATCTGTAATTGTTCAATAAATCCGATTACCAATCCAAACCCCGTCTATAGTCACACTTATACACGTGACAGTACTGAAGAATATGAGAGATCATGACATAACATCTGTATCGGACTTTTATCCACAACGGCCGACTACAAAGCCCATAAATTGTTTCGCGGATTCTACTGAAATTCAGTATTACACATTATTGGCGCTGAAATATAAAATGTTCTCGGCTTATGTGATACATTTCGTGTTCTGCTGAAATACCGTTCATTCATTATTCACTAATCTTCCTGCCATTCCGCGATATATAATCTGAGCAACTGACAGCGTCGTTATAAGAATCACAGGCCGCGCCAGCGGTTAGTCGCTGGCTTCCCACCGCGGCGGCCCGGGTCTGGTCAAGCGGGATTTGTGCTGGACAAAGTGGCGCTGGGGCAGGTTTTCTCCGAGTACTTCGGTTTCCCCTGCCAGTCTTCATTCCACCAATTGCTCCACAATCACCCTCACCTATCATCTGGGGCTGGTACAATAGGCCAGAAGTGGCCGCAGTACAACGGACTTAGTCCCACCCCACTAGCAATAAAAAAAAAATATATAAATCACAAAGAGATCCTGCTTTCCAGACGCAAACGGAAATGCTTAAGCAGGGACAATAGTTTTGATTAGGACGGGCTCTACCGGCTGACGCTGCAATTACTGTACGGCAGGTACCGTGTCACCACTTGCAGACAGAAACCGTCGCGAGCTGTGGGGGTGGCATCTGCAATTTAGAGTCGGAGGTGTGACTACTCGAAACATCCCCTGCAGTGAGTGGCAACATGCAAACTAAAGTCTCCCTCGCCGTACTCCTTACACAAGAACCCTCAAGCAGCTGAGAAGACAGAGAAAGACAGATAAAGGCAGCAAGCAGCCTGTTCTAAATTAACTTCGCTAATTTCAATTGCTAGACAACAAAGTGCTACGAGTCTGTCTTGTGTAGCTGGCGTCTCCTAATTAATACGAAGGGAAGAATTTAAAAATAGCAGCAGAAAAACAAGAGAAAATGCAAGTTTAGCCTGTCGGAACGAATACTTCAATTAGCAGCGCCTGCAAAGGCTATCTACTTCCGTCCTCTTCCAACTCTTTTTCACGTTCCAGGCTTAACTGGAAGGAACGCTGGTTCTTGGTGTGTTTAACGACAGTCCACGTATTCATTTAATATGCCAGGATAGCTCAGTCAATGCAACATCTCTGAAGCGTCCGGAGGACCTAGTCTGGCACCCGTTCCACCTCACAATGAATACCGGTAGATCCTTCCCCGGGGTGGGGGTAAAAAAGTCGGGGCGCAAAGCATAACACTCACATCTATCCAGTGACGTGGTCAGAAATGCATGGAGCCTACCTCCACTCCCAAGAACGCCTTCATAGAATAGCGCACTAAGAAAAGTATACCCTTTTCATCTACTTATTCACCATTTTCGGAAGATCATGGTACATGGCATCGAACAGTATGATAATAGACCAATAGTGAAGTAGAAGGGATATGAAAGAAAGCGACAGTGACCTAGTGTACTTGCCTGGAGGGACTAAGAAGAACCACGCAAACTCTCAGGATATTTAATATCCCAGCTTCCGAATACAAGCCCAGAAAGTCGCCTTTCCATGTTTTTGACCTTCATAATTTACTGCAGATACGGACCAAACTCGGATTTATGGCGTGTCTTAACAAACAATAGAATTAATGGAGTTGTTTCTACACAACCACGTGATTGATCAATAGTCCAATAAGATGCACCACAATCGCTGGTTGTAAAGGAGTCTTAAGCCTCTAATTCAGTTCTCCGTAATTATTTAGGGACGCTTTGAATGCCGAAACAGCGTGGCGCCGTGAGGTAGGATGACCCATGGATGGGAAGTACATAGAAAGAATCGGCCGTGGCCTGACACAGATGTTATCCTTGGAATGAACAAGGCAAACCAGGAAAAAACCTCAGGATGTTTTCGATCCGAGTGCGTCCGGAGTACGAGACTAAGGGGGC
Organism: Cryptotermes secundus; assembly: GCF_002891405.2. Taxonomy (NCBI): domain Eukaryota; kingdom Metazoa; phylum Arthropoda; class Insecta; order Blattodea; family Kalotermitidae; genus Cryptotermes; species Cryptotermes secundus. The sequence goes on from NW_019718639.1 coordinate 1,899,481, forward strand.
CCATACACGTATGACTCGGCTCGGGTCGCCACGCTCATACGTGTGTGGTGAAATTAATGCGAACCCGGCTCCTCGCCGAGCCAGACTCGTACGTGTATGGACCGCCTTAGCTTCACATGGCTAGCACAAGCCGGAGCTGACAAAACGCGATGCGGCGTTTCTTACTGAGCAGTTGACGTGACTGTGAGCCACATTTAAGAAATTCGACGTTTTTCGATTCGACGCACATGTAAAGTAGGAATTCTGTTCAACAGATGGATACAACTGTGAGAATTTCTCCCGTGCCCGCAATGGAGGTGTAGTGACAGGGCAAAGGAGAAGCTCCGTACATTCAGTTCTACAGGGGAGTTGTCATGTTCACGCTCCGGCCGACTGATACCCGGGGGGGGGGGAACCCTCGACAACTCCGGACGGGAGCACGATTGTGAAACAGAACCAGGCGACCTCAAGATATAACGTTTCTTACTTCCATTCAGAGGAGGCGGTTTCGAATCTCAAGCGGAACATCGAGAATCCTATGGTTTTTCGTGGTTTTCTTCAGTGTCTCGAGGGATAGTGCCTTAAATTAGTCCGTGGTCAGTTCCTTCCGCATCCACTTCATTGTTCGTCTTCAGCCTGTCATTCTGCGCTCGTAACCTGTTATTGACAGCATCGTTAAACGAACCATATGTATTTAACATGTACACAGACACTGTGACGTAACGGTAGAGCTCCAGACTTGTGTTCAGGAAGTGCGCGGTTCTAGTCTCGGTCAAGATACCGACTATCGTGAGGATTTTCATGGATTTCCTCAGTCCCTGTCGGCAATTCCTGGTACTGTACATTGATTCACCCACGACCGCTTGCTTCCAAAACCTTCCCAGTTAGTTTTAGTTTAGCCATGCTATAGCTCAGGCGGTTAGTCTCCGGCTCTCCACCGCGACTGCCCGGGTTCAAGCCCAGGCAAGGTCATGTAGGATTTGTGGTGGACAAAGTGGCAATATGGAAGGTTCTCTCCGAGTACTTCACTTTCCCCTGCCAATCTTAATTCCACCAACTGCTCCACAATCATCATCTAGAGCTGGTACAATAGGCTAATAGTGACAGCAGTACCAAGTGGATTCAGTCTCACCCCACTAACAATAATAATAAAGAAATTGTTTTTGTGTTAATTTTAATCGAAATCCGTGTTGCAGGATGTGGCTTTCATCAACCCGGCCAACGTCGTGTTCGTCTACATGTTGGTACGAGAGCTGGTCCATGAGGAAGACGTAGACTGCGAACAGGACCTTCAAGCCGTCGTATTGACTTGTCTCTACCTATCGTACTCATACATGGGCAATGAGATCTCTTACCCGCTCAAACCCTTCCTCGTAGAGGACAATAAGGAAAAGTTTTGGGACCGATGTCTACTCATCGTGAACCAGCTGAGTCGCAGTATGTTGCGTATCAACGCGGAGCCTGGCTTCTTCACGGAAGTGTTCACGGAGCTGAAGGCGTGCGGCACTAAAGCAGGCATCACCAGCACCAGTCTGGGGGCTGGGAACGTCGCGTCGGCGGTCGGCACGACGGCAGCTTGACCGGCTTCTTCAACTTTCCTCGTTAAATTGACACTAGCTAAGAGTACCGGCAGTCGTCACTGCAAACAATATGTTACTACACTGTGACCGAGGGCGTGTTCAGGGGCAGGCGGGCGTGAGGTGCTACTGCATCTCTGATACGCAGACCGACTCGACTGACAGTTGGCGCTTCCGGGCCTCTGTGTACAGTTGTGTGGGGCAGGAGAACGTCTAATTCTCTTCATATACACTTTTGCGCTTGAATCCCTTAATACAAGAAAGGCACGCAACGAAAACTAAAAATAATTTTGGAAAATTGGGGTATTTATTTAATTTCTTTGGTGTTACTGTTTAGGAAATCATAGCCTCCTAAGAGTTTATTTCTTACTGATTAATTTGGTGTGGAAAGGCGAGTCAATTGCAACGAAACAGCTACAATGCGAGACGAGGCTCTCATGGCGATCAGTGTGGAGATTATTGTCTTCTTGGATGTTATACAGTGCAGTCTGGTAGATCATCACAATTATCGCAAAGGCATCTGCCGCCTCCTGAAGATGGAGACAGCACGCTCCTCCGAAACGGTGATTATGATTTCCCAGACTACAAACTCTCAATTTCAGAACACAGAAACCTTCAAGCACTTGGACAGTTGTTTCTTGTATTACACGACGCTGTATGAACTGTAAATGTCACATAACATCCAATAGGATTAAGATATTAGAAGACCAATTAGCTGGAATTGATGGTGAAGGAAGCGGTCGTGGTATATTTAATGGTACAATCCATGCAATCCGCATCAGAAGTTATCATGGCGTTACCTAGCAGATTACTGTCTTCCAGGATATGACGGCGTGCGCCGTGTAAGATGGTTAATGACGCTTCGGAGAAACGTACTGCTTACGTCTTCAGGGTTTATGTGCGTCACTGCTACACTGCATCACATACCAGTTCGTGTAATCGTGAGGACTGACGAAGTCATCGCATGCCTTGATCACGACACGCTGAGGCCTGGCCCATATTCTCATCGTGCAATTCTCGAGTTACCGCTGAGCCAGCCTGTCCGGCTGTTACGTTTCCAGGCCCACTGTAGACACGATCTCTCTGAGTAACTAAATCTGTCTTTTTCACAGCGGCTACGACTCACATTACGGCCCATTGGGTTAGATACAAGGCAGTCTGGCACGTGGATATCAATGTTTCGAAAGATCACCAGCCTCCATCTTCAGGTTCTCTACTACCATGAAGATGGAGGAACTAAGTTCCTTCGAAATACTGGTAACAACCTGCCAGGATGATGACCACAGTATTTCAGGGTTCCTCGAAACGTAGTCAAGAATAAGATGACTCTCTTCCGTGACGCCGTGCAGTATGGTAGACAGACCCATTTACCATACTTTCTGAGAAACTTGCTGCCTCAATCTTCAGAGTAGAAGAGGAAGCAGAGGAGGGAAATCAGCCTGTGATATAGAAAACGGAAGCTGGAGGCAGCAGGTTCCTCCAAAAGTTGGTAAATATCCACCAGACTGATGTCACTCCACTGAAGACAAGTCTTAACAGACACTGCCATGAGAGCAGTAACACAGTTTGCAGCATTCAGGGAACGGGAAGGAACAGGTCTGCATGCTGTACAGCTGACAACACCGCTTCTTTAAAATTACGAACAATAAATTTAAACGGCTGATGTGATTCGGGAAGAGACCGGCTCGATTCTCGGCCGTTACACTGACCATACTGATGGGTATTTCGTGGCTTTCCTCAGTCCCTCCAGGCAAATAACGGGAAAGTACTTCAATTAGGCCAGAACGGCCGCTTCCTTCTGCACGTTGCAACCAGTTTTGCTGATACACTTGTTCCCTCCGAGCTCAAGCCACCTCTGTCACGTGTAGCTCCGGTTCCGTTGCCCTGCAACTGCGCAGCGCCACGCTCGAGTTATCAGAGGCGCGTCTGACCGGATATTGGTTCGCAGTTCCGGGAAACTACATCAAAGCGCCATTTAATCTAATGTTCTCCACGGGTGCCTGGGATTATATGAGAATCACTGAATCACCAGTCGCAAGAATGTTCTGCAGCTCAAATGAACATCAAACTGAAAAAGTAGGGCGCCTCATAAGAACCGTAACTTCTGTCTTCATTTTGAGCCTTGTCGGACATGAGACTGTCACAGAGGTTGGATATAGCGCCGTGGAGTCCGGTGAAGATCAACCAGCGTTTCGGAGAAACATGTGGCCTCTATCTTCGTGATCGAAGGGTGGGGCAAGCAAAAATCCAGCACAAGCTGCATGTGTCAGAATCAGATATGTCCGAACTACACGGCGTCAGAAGCCGGAAGATCGTGCTCTCTTCCCACCGTTTGACGCTATACAGTGTAGCTACTGTCAGCGTTGTACATAAACCCCCCACACATAACATTATGTGCCAGCTGAGGCCTCGTTTCTTCGTCTCATTCCACTCTGCCTTCTAAACAAGATGAATACGTTAATGTAAGAGCGCTATAAGTGTTAACTACGCGGACGGTGGGAACCCAATCGATAGCCGTAGTTTCTTGCAGAGCAGTACCCGATCCGCTGTTCCTCGTTTATACACCCCTAAGTCAAGGTCTGATTGCAGTGACCAAGCCGTTTGCACCTATATCTGTTGCTGTTATACAAACCCGCTCAACGACATACGTGTGGACTGTGGCAAACTGTATTAATTCAGGAAGCGAATTCCTATTGGAGCAAACAAAATAAGGGTACGAAGTAAAACCAGCCTAAGGGGGCCCATACACGTACGGGTCTGGCTCGCCAGTCCGACTCGGCTCGGGTTCCTATGAGCCAAACTCGTCCGTGTGTGGATCGCCACGCTCATACATGTATGGTGAAATTAATCCGAGCCCGGCTCCTCGCCGAGCTGGACTCGCGAGCCAGACTCGTACGTGTATGTGCCGCCTAAGGTAACCTTTCGTTAGTATAATTAAACAGGTTAACACGGCTCACAGATGGCGGCGAGTTTGTCAGCCTTACGCGCCAGCCGCCCTTTACTACCAGGAAGATTGCTGGTGCTCATTTCTGTCAGAGTCTGAGTCGAACCCAGGGACATAAGGCGGCTGGAAGGATTAGGTCAACTGAGAAATCCAATGACCTCATCGGGAATCGAACCCGCGACCTTCCGGGTTGTAGCATAGTTCCTCAACCGCGTGCCCCTAAGAATCATAGGACACATAAACGCAATCTGTGGACATCGGTCATATTGACTGAGGTTTTCCGTAGTTTTCCTCAATCACTACAGGCAAAGGACAGATAATGCCTTAAGTCAGTCAAAGTCCTATTCGTTCTAAATCCTTTTGAAAACCATAATTCATTATCACTCACTCACTCGACGCTACAGGGCCATAGTGCCGCTGGTAGGATTAGGTCAATTGAAAAAAAAAATCCAATGATCTCATCAGGACTTGTAGCATAGTACCCATAGCGAAGAGCAAATCCTGAGCTCCAGTCGGCAGTTCGCATCCTGAGATAATCCAGAGTTTAGAACTGTGTCTTGAAACACGAATGAAACATGATATTTGCTGAACACGTTTGAATGTTCTGAAACTACAGTGCCAACAAAGCTTCCTTGTAGACGGTTCCATCTACTGCATGTCTAAAACATCTTTGAGACTGCGTCATCAAAGGATAATGATGTAGATATTTACGTCACAATAAGAAAATGACTAGCTTTTATTTTTAACATCTGATGAGAACTAAAATTGCCATGCCGCCTATCTCGTACCAAAAAAAGAAAACATTTCTTCCGTAAGAGCGCATACTCAACACACGGCGTATCCTCAAAGTTGGTTTAGATGAAATAAAATGGCAGTGTACTAATAGAATTGAGTTTTCTACCCGGTATATACTTATATTCCATTTCTACAGATATTTTTACTATGGTTAAGAGTAACTGCCCACTTACCTCCTAGACCAATACTTTTTCTCGTGTTTGACACACAGATGACTGCCATCTTAGTTGTATATAGTGAGATATTTAATTATAATGAAAATAAATAAAAAGGGAAAATGTACATGTTACTTAAAATCATCAGTTTCATGATATTAATATTTCAGCCATATGTCATCAAGACTCCTAAGACACACAAATAATTCTAACGCAGAAAAATAATAATTATGGCCGAAGACGGGCGTATACAGTGATGTCCTCTGTGAAGTGCGCGTATGAGAAATTTCAGTGTCGCTTTTGTAACAATCGTCACGAAAAAAAAAACAGACACAAAATGTTAGAATGGTATTAATTATTAACAGTAGGCAATAAAGTTTAGAAAATTTCCAAAAGAGATAGTGACTTCTATCAGAATTTCTGTCATAAGCAAAATGGCTGATTTATTTACCGACCGTGGAAGCATAAACGTTCAGATAAAATGGACAAATAAGGGCATAATTCCATATTGTTGCTGTGTTGCGACAATAAAGCAACTGAAGATCAACGCATGCGGTTTGTTCGTTTTCGCATTAATACATGGAAAACCCCCTTTTCTTATTATTATTCTTCTAGCAGCTTCCAAACAGCCAAAAAAAAAAAAAGCTTACAACTTTACTGACAATGGTGCGTCCTGTTATGTGATAATGTGTATGGGCCGGATATGTGCAATACCGTGTTGACAATTGTTGTATATTTAATTTGTTTGTATAATGCCAATTGTTTTTCAGTTGATGTCTTGTAGTCAGCTGGGAAAATGTGAGTGTTACACTATAGAAACACCGTTATTAATATAGTTTTTGTGTTTTTGTACAACTATACACATTTATTTGTTTATTTGTATGGTTTTAAACAGATTACCAACAGACTACAGATGCGAATATGGAGCAAGTGAAACTGATCGACTCATCATGGGGTACAATTAATATACAGGAAATTTCGCGAGCCAGACTCGTACGTACGCCGCCTTAGCGGTGGCCATAAGCATATGCATTGCTAGTTCTAGGTTATCTTCAAAATTCAGTAAACTAAATGCAAATTTCTGCCTTTGTGTAATTAAATACAACCCAACCAATACTGGACGTATAGCTCCACGCATTCTCCACCTTGGTACTGGACGCAAATGGAGAACCACTTCCCCCGGGGAAAGATGAAGCGGTGCCCTTTGGCTAGAAGTTTGTGAAGTACCACAGCCGGGCTGGATGCTATGAAAAATTGTTTCCTGCTGAGGATCGAACCCCGATTAGCCGGTCGTTCTGACCGTATTCTAGTCACTATACTGACTGAACTACTACGGCTTCTTTCATATCTTATAACAAGCATAAAATATTTTAATACGCTAAGCCTTAGCTCTCTGAAACTCAAACAGCTACTGCTCTCAGTGACATCTACTGTTTGGCAAAGCAATCATTGTAAACATACATAGTTATGACAAAGAAGCCATCAAAATAATTAAACAGAATGCCAATACTCAAAAGTAAAGAAGTTTTAAAAAATTAAATCTACTGTTCTGAGGCTTAGCGTGTCAATTTAATTATTAATTATGTAGAAATATATATACTTACTGAGGGGACGTCTTCATGGCTTCCATGATGGGTCTATCTGACGTACGCACCTGTATCAATAAGAAGTAAAATATAGCAAAGAGTACATGGGAAATGTAATCGATTTTAAAGTGTTCGCTATTTTATGTCTGTACGTGGTTGAGTAAGATTGCTAAGCAATGATTGTTAACTGGATTTGGGGTGGGGGAGTTAAACACTGCGTATACGTTGTATGAAGGTTGTTCACATGAAACCCGTTTGCGGCTGTCCTAGCAAATTCCGTCTGCAGCAGGTAATCAACTGTCTGCGTGCATGACGCACCAGTAATCGTAAAAGGGATCCAACGGCCGGCGAATTAATGAGGTGTGTGTTTCGGCAACCACTGTGCTCGTACCGTATTTAACTGTGTCAACTTCTCACTAGAACTCCACGAACGGGTTTCATTTCAACAACATGTTTTGTCATTCAGACATTTGTACCGTCTTACAATGTTAAAGTTAAATTATTTTGAACTTGATTTGTGGTTACTGTTAACTGTACGTATATTTCTAAGTTTTTTCATCTCAATGAGTCGTTTCTTTACGATTTTGCAATGCAGATGAATTGACATAAAGGTTGTAAACTATTGCTGACCATGTATTTACATAATAGTATAAATACAGTTTGCCTTTAGGCTCTAACTTATGAAATATGTTCGGTGCAATAGAAGCTAAAGGCATGCTCAAGCTGTGTAGAGTATTGTATCGTGAAGGAAGGAAGGACACGCGAAAACGTACTGTAAATTGTAGAAAATATAAATACAACATAAAAACCAATCCTTTTGCCTAGATATAACAGTAAGATCTAGGGGTTTGTGACGATAATAAATTAATATAATTATTGAATTTTTCTGCATTATCCATCGTCCTGTTTTTATTTAAAACACAAAACGTTTTGGAGACTGGACAATATGTCCGTCCTCAGGTAAAAGCCTACTCAGTTGGGTCCGGCTGACAGAGCCAGTCCCTATTTCTGAAACGTTTTTAAACAAACAAAAAAAACAGGACGATATTTTGCAGATATAACGAGTTTCTCACAGCGACGGCTATAAAGACAACTGCATTCTGCGATGTGACGCTGCACAGCCTGGTAGACTGTTACCAACGTTTCGAAGGAGAAAGTTACTTCCATCCTCAGGACACAGTGAACCGAGCGTAGCAAAAGTGGTACGGATGTAGTGATGAAGGGCAGACACTTCGAGCGAGTCACTCGGGTTAAAGAAGACACTGAAGCTTTTAACTATTTCAAGAACGAAATTCATCTAAATAATATTAACAATTTCAGTTCCAAACAGAAAACTTACTGCGTCTCCGTTACAAAGATCAGTCATTTGATCCTGTCTGCGGAAATATGATGTTTGTTGTGAGGATATGAAACCCATAAGGCAGCCTGTCGATAAAATTTGGTTTAGGATTGCTAAGGTAACTCGTACATATTGAAAGTATTGTGTTCAAATGGTTAAACAGCCGTTTTCCAAGAACAAAGCTAATGAGATAAGTCGTGGTTCTGAGTGACCAACAGGAGATGAAGAGAGGAGAAACAGAGTAAGGGTACACTGCCCTGAGAGTGTGGCTTTTGAATAGAGAAGTGTCAGGAAGAAAAGTTAAAGCTGAAATAGTGACTCATTCAAAAGGCAGATTTTGAGAGAATATGTCTCCCGTCCGGCTTCCTTCACAAAATGGCCAAAACACAACATTCTTTACATTGGTCTCCTTACACCTATTAGTTCGCTCAAGGCCTGCCACTTATCTTACTAACTCCGTGCCATTTGTGATGCACGTTAAGTTCGATACCCTGAAGAAAGCAGCAGGTTACATGGCGTAAAATTCCAGAAGACAGAAATATCAAAGATTCCTGTCGTGATGAAACTAGAAGGTTCGTCACCGTCTCCACAAAATCACGCCATTGAACATCCTGAGCAATAACAATCGAGTTCACATCACACCGTAATTCACAAAGATTCACTTTAATATTATCCTTTTTTAGTCGCATTTATTTCCGAGTGGCCTCTTTCCACTACATTTTGAAACTAGAGCTTTGTAACAAATCATTACTCTCCACATCCCGGCAATGCAGGCCAATTCAAAATCAAATAAATATTTTCAAGACGTCATTGAAGTATAATATGCTTTTATAATCTTCATATAACACAAATAGACTAACAGAGAACGCCTCCAAATCTCTTACAATCTCGTACAGAAAAAGTGAGTGTATCCGATAATCCAGTTCTTCTCAGAAATTTAGCAGCGTGTGACGCACACAGCTGCTGGGATCCTACGCCTCAGATTCAGAATGACTCAAACACAGTAACCTTCAAGTAACCCTGCAGAAGTCAGTCTCACTGCAAACTTTCGCGTACAGAACGACGCAGAAGGCTTTCGCTTATGTAGACGCCATTTTCAAAACAAGTGCGCCTCTAGAGGACAGCATGAGGATGAAGTTCTCAGCTGGTATCAAAAAACAAACTTGGTTAGATTGGTGTCACATCGGTATGTTGCGTTGCTGATAAATTAATAAATATTGTATTATTAGCATCCGAAACTAAAGCGACGTCATGGAGCTGACCCCTTCTTGAGTAGCCGCCAGTTGCGCAGCTAATCAAGAATTTCCCAACATTTCACGGAGCCCGAAACTTCATTACCATGTTCACAAGAGCCCCCAACTGGCCCCTATCATGAGTCAGATCAGTTCAGTCCATACCACCCAACAATATCTAAGATCCATTTTAATATTATCGCCCCACCTACGTCCATGTCTTCATGGTGGTCTCTTTCCTTCTGGCCTTTCCACCAAAATCTTACATGCATCCGTCTTCTCTCCATGCGTGCTATATGTCCTGCCCATCTCATCCTCCTTGACTTGATCATTCTAATTATGCTTGGCGAAGAGTCAAAATTATGAAGCTCCTCATTATGCACCCTTTCTCCAACCTCTTGTTTTTTTTATTGCATTTACTTCATTCTGAATTGCCCTGTATATCTGTCGCAACAACCTGTGCCATACAGGCATCTCCTATGCAGAAACCAGCATAGGTTCGCCTCACAGGATGAGCTACATACGGTCGATTCGCCAAAAGCGCTGTCTTGGCCAATCACAATGAAAAGGCTGTGACGCCGTTACTAACGAATTACTACGAAATAAAGATCTGAAATGACCGTGATTAAGCATCATGCCAAGAAGTCACATAGGGGGAACAGTGGGACAGCACAATGCGTTCTTAATCTAGGTACTAAATTGAGGTGAGTGGTCATCTCCACGCCCCGGCCGCCTTGCACACTGGGAGGAAACCCATGACACCCATTGGACAGAAACCTGAGTGATTCCCACAGCCCGTCTAGACAATGGACAGAGGAGAACAATATCTTCCCGTGCCGTAAATCAAACACCGATTCCCTGGTCGCCAAGCCCATATACTGACTGAACTATCCCAGCTCTGATCGCTATAAGAAAGGTATATGGTTGGCAGAGTGGGCCACAGATGGCGGCTGGAACAAGTGTTGTTGCATGTTGCGTGAGTGTTGAGCCATAATCAATATAATACAAGGTGGATTATATCGGGTCTCTCGTAATTCCAACCTTTCCCTGCTTTCATCAACCGTACAGTAAGTCTTCTCAATATATAACTCAATGCGTTCTTATTTAAATATGGACTCTAATGTTAACTGTCCAAATGACTATATTTACATGCTTTCATTAATATTTAAACAACACTGAAATACTGCTTCGAATTCGTTACAAGACGATGATCTGTCAACAGTAATACGTTTTCAGATTTTCACGGCAGAACATTTACAGACTGTGGTCTGGAATGTGCCAGTGTTTCGGTGGAACATGTTGACTCTATCTTCAAGGTCGACTCCGAACCCTCATTAAGTAATATAAATATTGATAACGCAGTCCAATGAAATATTTTGTTTTCAGTGTTCATTTTTGTTACTGATGTGCCACCTAATCCGTTGATACTGCCCTCATACAGTTCTTAATATCACTTACTACATTCCACTCCTTTGTTTCAAATTTCAACTTCATAGCATAACACGAAATTGAAATGGGTGTTAGGCAGACAATATTATCTATGTTTAAGTGTCTATGAATTAAGTAGGGAACTGCAGGTGCATGTTTATTCAGTCATTAAGCCTACCTCGAAACGAAGTACAGACAACTATAATGAAACGAGGGACTGGAATGCAGCCCATGTAGGATCTCGTCATCGTGTGTAGTGTTACAGAAGTGATACATGTTAGTTGACACTGTATCACTAAAGCCATCAAAGAATTTATTTTTGCATACTACTGTGAGACCTAATTAATATTTCGATGAAGTCTCCGAATGCAAAAAGTTAAATATAGGCCTAAACACTTCAGGGCCGCGCTATAGCTCAAGCGGATAGTCCCTGGCTTTCCACCGCGGCGGCCCGGGTTCGATCCCGGGTCTGGTCAAGTTGGATTTGTGGGGGACAAAGTGGCGCTGGAGCAGGTTTTCTCCGAGTACTTCGGCTTCCCCTGCCAATCTTCATTCCACCAGTTGCTCCACAATCACCCTCACCCATCATCTGGGGCTGGTACAATAGGCCAGAAGTTGCCGCAGTACAAGGGACTTAGTCCCACCCCACTAAGTAAAGTAATAAACTAAAGCTATCCCTGTACCAGGCCGTGAAGGCCCATACGGTTGAGACGTTGAGAGTCCCACAATATCTAGACAATCGGCTCAAAGATGGCGGTATTATTGCTAGTGGGGTGGGACTAAGTCCCTTGTACTGCGGCCATTTCTGGCCTATTGTACCAGCCCCAGATGATGGGTGAGGGTGATTGTGGAGCAACTGGTGGAATGAAGATTGGCAGGGGAAGCCGAAGTACTCGGAGAAAANCACGGTGCGGCTGGAAGGATTAGGTCAATTGAGAACTCCAACGACGCCATCGGGAATCGAACCCGCGACCTTCCGGCTTGTAGCATAGTGTCATTTAAAATACAGGAACACTTTTAATTAATTAGAGAGAGAGAGAGAGAGAGTGTGTGTGTGTGTGTGTGTGTGTGTGTGTGTGTGTGTGTGGGAGGGAGGGGGGAGAAATAAATCCTAATATCTGTTAATATGGAGTCGCAGCATCTCACAATTGCAGAAAAGAAGCGATTTTCTTTATGTACCGATATAATAACACGAGAAAGACGGCCACGTGTTTATATCACCCTCCATCTCACCATGTTGTTATTTTCCATGAGCTGTCTACTTGTAAACATTACTTTCTATGAATACTTTATATAAGTACTCTTTGTCGGAGTCAATCCTTCTGCTGTGCTCACTTCTCGACTTCACTCGGCGAATGCTAGACTTCAACTGAATACTTCGAAGGCTGGAGCGTCACTGTCTTTGACGATCGCTAGGATTCAACTCTTCACTAATCCGTTGCTTACTTACTTACTTACTTACTCATGGAGCTGAGCCCTTCTGGACGAGCCGCCAATTCTGCAACTACTCAAGAACTTCCCAGCATTTTATGGAACCTGAAGGTTCATTACCGTGTTCACAAGAGCACTCCACTGGTCCCTATCCTGAGCCAGATCAATCCAATCCATACCATTCCATTCTATCTCTCTAAGATCAATTTTAATATTGTCCACCCACCTACGCCTCGGTCTTCACAGTGGTCTCTTTCCATCTGGCTTTCCCACCAATATCCTATACGCATTCATTTTCTCCCCCATTCGTGCTACACGCCCTACCCACCTCATCCTCCTTGACTTGATCATTCTAATTATACTTGGAGAAGAGTACAAGTTATGAAGCTCCTCATTATGCACTTTCCTCCAGCCTCTTGTCACTTCATCTCTCTTCGGTCCAAATATTCTCCTCAACACCCTGTTCTCAAATACCTTCAGTCTATGTTCCTCCCTTAATGTCAGAGACCAAGTTTCACACCCATACAGAACCACAGGCAAAATTAGTTTTGTATATTCTAATTTTTATGTTTTTGGACAGCAGACGGGAAGTCAATAGGTTCTGGACTCAATGGTATCAAGCATTACCCGAGTTCAATCTCCTCTTAATTTCCTCCTGAATCAAGTTTCGATCTGTTATCGCTGTTCCCAAATATCTGAACTGTGCCACATTTTCAAAACATTTTTATATCATGATTTTGCCCTGCATTTTGGTGACGAGACAGCAATATATACTTAGTTTTCTCTGTGTTTACTTCTAGACCAACCTCTTTACTTGCGTCAATTAAAGTTTGTGTGTTTTTCTTTACGGTATCTACATTATCACTCAGTAGATTCACATCATTGGCACAGGCCAACAGCTGATGTGTCCCATTTAATTTCAGTCCCACCTGGTCTTCCTGGACCTTTCTAATGACATATTCTAAAGCAAAGTTGAAAAGGAGTGGCGATAAAGCATCTCCTTGTTTTAGACCATTCTGGATAGGAAATTTATCAGACAAATGTTTACCTATACGGACTTTACTATACGTTTCGTTTAAACACATTTTAATCAACCTAACTAGTTTCATGAGTATCCCAAACTCCATCAGAATATTGTACAATGCTTCCCTCCTAACTGAATCATAGGCTTTCTTGAAGTCTATGAATAAATCCGTTGCTTAGGAAATGCAATATTTCCGTTGCTACGTAACGCTTAACAGTACGTTGTAACCTTGGAGACCCACTGTTAGAATTACAATACTGCTATTGTTACTTCCTAGGCAACGGTCTGTTATTGCGTTTCCAAGGAAGCATCTAATCCAAGCACGTTACATTATCTAGTTTTGACTGGCATGAAGGTCGTTAACATTTCATTTCATGGTACAGTAGCAGAAAACATCTACACACAATTTCCCGTAATCTAACAAGAAACCCAATTAGTAATCTCAGTTACGTACCTCGGAAAGGACCAAACAAAAGAAATATACCGACCAATATTCGAACAAGCACATAGCACACAACTTTCTTACGCCCGCCACCATTACTATTCAAGACGTTCAAGACTACCAGCACAAAATACTAAAATACCTTAAAGTACCAAAACCAGTTTTACATTTGTAAGTTACTGTACCTGCTCGATACGTCAATTGTAAACATATGGAACAAGCATGGCGAACATAAAGAAAGATCTGGAGGAATACTTGTCAAGAAATGATAAATCTCAGTCAAAAATAACAATGCCAGCCTTACTGTCAAAATCAGACGTTGGAAAATGGTTTACGAGATCTGCGAGTAATGAGGATACGCCGGCAGGATGGCTGTCAGAAGCAGAGAAAGACTATTGTCCGAGTTTGGTAATGAGACACAATTTATTTAGCAATAATGTGTCGCATTGATGACTGTGTAAGCTTAACCAAATATCTTCCCTTGCAGAGTCGGGTCCAGAGGATAATAGGATTCTGTCTGTTCGTTATGTTGGGCCTTCTGTGTTTTGCTTTGGCAGCAATGTATGTTCCTGTACTTCTGTTTAAAGCAAGAAAATTTGCCCTTCTTTATACAATGGGCAGTTTATCCATTATATGCAGGTATGTACAGTTTTCTTATAGTTTATATACGGAAAATTGATAAATCACGTGAAAAATTGACAGTTGACAAACCTCTAAATATATTCCCCAAAAACAAAAAAAATTAAAGAGAGTAGGTTTACAGTACACATCCCCTGGAGCTAATCTGGTCAGGAAGAAACATTTTAATGGTTCAAAAACTGCTCTCCAGTGTTATTTGTTCCATAATCAGCATAACAAATGTGACAGACCCTAGAATATCATGACACTATAGTTCTGGCTTGTGGATTTTTATGTATACTAAAGATATACAGATCATTACAAGCTATCTAATCTGTATGTAGGGCTTGCATAATTTTGTTCCTATCTACAATTAGAAACGTTACCTTGCCCACAACTGCTTGTTATATGCTGATTGTGGGTAAAAATTGTCACTAGGGCTGATCCTGAACCTCTGTCTCCTGTTAACTGGTACAGTGATATTAAAGAGACATGAATTCTAGCTGATACATCCTCAGTTCTTTTGCATGTCATCATGAATGGGATACAGAACATTTATATTCAATCACTACAATAGAGAAGGGGAACCTTTCCAAGCAAACTGTTCACTTTGAAAACACAAGCCACATATCCATATTATCCGTCTTACTAATTCACCGAGTTTCTGATATTAGAACTCAAAGATTCAGTTCTGTTGATACCAAGGCTTGCCACTGGGCACAGTCCTGAGCCGATTCAATCTACCTCCCATTCTCACACTCTGTAAGAATAAACTTACTGTCTGGTAAGGCGGCCTCCGTAGTCTAGGGGTGACGTTCCCACCTCATGACTCAAGGTACGCGGGTTCAAACCCGGCGGAGGTATTGGAATTTTTAAGGGTGGAAAAATTCAGGGAACAAGTCCTCCGGGAGGGACTTTAAGCCATGTGTCCCGTGTCGTAGATTTACTGCACATAAAAGAACCTCATGTCTCTAGGAGACCTCTGACCTAAATTAGGCAAAAAGTTTCCTGCCCAAGTAGTTTCCAATGCCTCCGGTAGATGGGGAAGCATTAGGTACCACTGCCAGAGGAGGGACGACCTCACTGACAGAAAGGGACTAATTATCAGATACCACTGCCAGTAGAAGGCCGAAACCTCAGTGGCAGAAAGGGGCTGATAGCGAGCACCAGTACCGGTAGGGTATGGAGACAGTAGAAATTAAAAGGGGGACATACAATAGACTATTAGTCGCGGTGCATGGGGAAACCCACCCTCTCAATACTGAATAACTGAATACTGTCTGGTAACAAAATCATAAATTTCAACACCACTAATACAAAAACCTGCCACTTAACATGAAATTGGGGAAGTCTCTCTTAATAACATATTTCACTACTTTTGGTAATATTACTTTTACTTCTGAAACATTTCTCTCCTGTTTTCAAAACTTAAAAAAAAAAAAAAAAAAGTATGGAGAAAAATGTTACTGCATATCAGGTGCTTGTTGGACAGTAGTCTGATGCATAACTGATTGTGGGATTTCCTGTTATTATGGAACACAATCATCAGTGTCTTCAGGAAACCTGTGATTGAAACAATTCAATCCATATCTTCAAAATCTATTACCTTCTTACTGATCTTAATATTGTCCCTTCATCTGTGCCCGCATCTTCAAGTGGTTTATCCCGTCAGGCTCTTCATTCAAAATTTTTATATGAAACTGTGAGTACCAGGAATTAATTAAATGATTTTCCTGGTGAGTGAAGCGCAGCCAGCGCATAAGGCTGACAACCTTACCGCCATCTCTGAGCCGATTGTCAAGGTAATGTGGGACCCTTAATGTCTCACAACCCTATGGGCCTTCATAGCCTGTTACAGGGATAGCTTTACTTTTTACTTTACTGTCCAATAGTAGAACCTGACAGTCCAACAACACTGATAAAAAGCCTCTCTAGGACATGATCCTCAAAACATGGTATTAAAATGGTTTAATCCTTTGTAATGTTTTCTTTGCAGCTTCTCATTTCTGTGGGGTCCAGTAAATCACATGCGACATCTGTTTTCACGTGACCGTCTCCCTTTCACAGCAGCCTATTTTGGGACATTACTTTCAACACTCTATTTTGCCCTGCATGTGCAGAGCACACCTTGGACTGTTTTGTGTGCTGTTGGACAGATAGTAGCATTGTTATGGTTCCTAATTAGCTACATTCCTGGTGGACAGACAGGACTGCAATTTTTTACAAGACTGTTTTCATCAGCTGTCACAAGTACAGTCTCCAAGACTCTGCCAGTCTGATGATGACCATTATTACAACTGACTTTCTATTTATTTATTTCTGTGTAAAGTTAAGCTGTCTTTCATGCATTACTGTTTAATGTACAAACTCGCTGTTTCTTCAACTTGTGAACTTTGTTTCAATAATGGTGAAGATAAAGTTTCAAGCACTATTTCTTATGCGGATGACAATTTTAATTACCTCAAATGACCTAAACTCTTTGAATATTAAATTAAATAGACTTACAACTAGGGTTTCAAGCTGGTTTCAAAATAACAATCTGATACTTAATTTGAGTAAAACTCACCTGATTAAATTTGTGACTCCTAAGTCTCCAGAGTATACATTATCGGTAACATATAATAATTTTAGACTTAAATATGTTGATAATGATAATTTTTTAGGTATGTACAGTAAAACTTGGTTATAGCAACTTCGGTTTCTGCGACACCTTGTCTATTGCGTCAAATATTCGATGGTACGAACTAATTCCTCATAAAGCAACTGTTTTTATACCTTGCTTAGTACGACATGCACAAACGCATCAACCTCGTATGTAACGTCATTTTCATTCCTGAATTTCTCTGATATCGTGGGAAAGTTCGATGAACTAGGTCAGTATGACTATGAGGCATATGCAACAATAGACGACATTGTTACAATGGAGGCACAAATAGACGCCGATATTGTATCAGAAGTGAAGAAGGATACAGAGGAGGAAGATGGGGAGGGAGGAGAAGAATGTTCTGAAGTCTCCATCCCTACTGTGAGTGACGCGCTTCAAGCCATTAGGGTTGTGAACTTGTTTTATGAATCCAGGGGAGGCAGCAGTGAAATTGTGACAAAAATTATGGACATTGAACATAATTTAGAAAGTGTGTATTGGGCAAGTAACAGGAAACAGATGAAGATAACTGATTACTGTACTCGTATCTAGGTACAGTAAGGCACAACAATTGATGTAATCTATTGTAATTTGATGAGTAGGCATACCTTTAATATACAGTATTAGTGCGGTGTGTATTGTCAGTGAAAAGCGCTGTAATATGTCTTTGATATTACACATTTGGGCAATTCCACGTTAATGTTACGTTAGTCTGTACTTAACTATGTATTTCACTAAAAAAAATGCAACATTTTAACTCGGTTTTTGGTAGATTTTTACGTGACTAACATAAGGCTACTGTGGAAGTGCCCATTTCGGTTACAACGACATTCGTTTATAACGACACTATTTTTAGGTCCCTTTGATGACGTTATAATCAAGTTCTACTGTATTTAGATTGTCAACTTGAGTATTGAGTATTGAGGGGGTGGGTTATCCCATGCACCGTGACCAGTTTGATCTACTGTGCGTCCCCCTTTGAATTTCTACATTCTCCATACCCTACCGGTACTGGTGCTTGCTATCGTTCCCTTTCTGCCAGCGAGGTTTCGGCCTTCTACTGGCAGTGGTATCTGATAGTTAGTCCCTTTTTTGTCAGTGAGACATGAGGTTCTTTTACATGCCGTAAATCTATGACACGGGACCCAGGGCTTAAAGTCCCTCCCAGAGGACTTGTTCCCTGAATTTTTCTGCCCTTAAAAATTCCACGACCTCCACCAGGTTTGAACCCGCGTACCTTGAGTCATGAGGTGGGAACGTTACCCCTAGACTATGGAGGCCGCGATTGTCAACTTAATTGGAAAAAACAATCTGAAAAAATTATTAAAGAAACTGAACACAGCGGGTTTTATGCTCAGGAAGTTACAGTCCCTTCTCAGTGAACAAGCTCTTCGAATGGTCTATTTTTCTTATCATCAGTCTCAGCTTGAATATAGTATTATATTCTGGGGTTCTTCTCTGTTATAAAAACTTTATTTGTTGCCCAAAAAAGAGTGATTAGGGTTACGCTGAGATTGAGTCCTGGAAACTCGTGTAGAGAAGGTTTTAAGAGGTTGCGTATTTTGACGGTTCCTAGCCTATATATCCTATATTGACGTTTGTTGTTACAAATCACAATTTTTTTAAAACCAACAATAATATTCATCATATAAACACTAGACAGTTTGGAAAGCTACATGTGTCATCAGTGAAATTATCTTCAATCCAGAGAGGCATGTTATATTCATCCATTATGGTTTATAATAATCTTCCTCAAAATATACAAAGGATGAGTGATAATGTGAAGATTTTTAAACGCACACTGAAAAATTTCCTCACAACAAATGCTTTTTATTCAATAGATGAATATATTTCTGCTAAGCATGTATAACATTTAATAACTATATTCCTTGCAATTTTATTTATGAATGACAATGTAAATTATGGTTATTTGGTGCTTTTGGTTGCGTGTGGTTGTTTGCTGTTGACACGATTGTACTTCTGCAATCAAGTCTTATTTTGACGAGTTCAATATTCGGTCCAGTTCGTACAATGGATCAGTGAATTTATGAATTATGTATGTATCATGTACTTGACTAGAATCTGTTGCATACAAGTTGCACAGTCCCTGCTACTATAAGCAATCATGTGCCACCAACGGCATATACATATTCTACAAGTTAGCAGTGGGTAAACATTTCAATAAATAGGCTCTAAGAAACGTCCTAGATTCAATCATTAAAATATTCAGGTAATGTCAAATTAACTAACTTAAGAATTTCAAAAGACAAGCTTTTTTCTAACTGTAGCATATTCAAGATGGACTTTTCTAAATTCACATACTATGAAAGCATTTTGTTGGAGTGTATATTTTTTCATTGAGTAGTACTACTACTAGTTTGCGTAATGCAGCCACATAGGCTCACATTATATTGTGGGAACATTCCCAAAGCGTCTGGCAGACAACCGTCGCCCCTTTCAGAAAGTGCCAAACAGGCAGCTGTGACCAAAGATACGCAGTATTTATACACACTCCAGCTACTCCAGCTTATATACTAGCTGCAAAGCTGCACGCATATTCATACCTTCACCTGTGGCCGCACCTTTCCATACACGGCTAATGGATACGTGCCATGACAACTGCAACGTTAGCTCCACCTCCCAGCTGGCAGTATTTAAGACTGGGAGCCAACGGTGCAATCAATTCATCCCGATACAGCAGCCCAGCCAGAGGCATCAACTCCTTACTGTGACCGGGCAACTGACGTAGTTGCCACAAGCCTCCAGCAACCAGGCAACCAAAGCAGCAGCAGCAACTATGGAACTACACTGGAGGGGGAAGCATAAGAACCCAAGAGAAAGACATGAAGGGTCAATCTATGAAACTTTTTTCTGTGGCCTTAGTACAACTAAATTATTGGGGGAGGGGGGCTTCCTAGCATCACCCCTTCCCCCCATAACTTCTATAAAATATCAAAACTTAAAGACAAATATCATGATCAGTTGAATGCACATTATCCAGGTTCATAACTTGTATCTAAAACGTTTCAGAGGTAGGGACCAACCCTGTTTATTGGGCCTAAAGAAAGTAGGCATTTACCCAAGGATGGAGAAAGAGTTCAGTCTCAAAAACGTAATTTCAGATAAACATTAGAATGGTGGATACTAATCATAAACTTGATCACTGTATTGGATGTACCATGCTCACTTAATGTTGAATTTTAAAAAAAGGAACTTAATATACAAAATATTAGTACCAAAAATTAAAATTATACAATTCTTTATTGGAGTCCATTGTAACACAACAATATAATGGTCAAAGTTAACATTACCTTAGCTACATATTTCGGCTTTTATGGCCATTATCAGGCAAAACATGCTTACTATACACACACTACCGAATTGCAATTTCATTGTGACAATACAGCTGGATACTTGACAAAGGTTATGGAATAAAATATATTTAAAATCTCTTCATGTAATATTGCATATCATGAAGTCAGTTGTTGCAATCTTGTTGTTATATTCCCGTGGACATAATGGTATATTCAGGTCTTGTATACATGTAGTAAATTGCTTGGAGGCCCGTGGTATAGATGTGGTATTATCTGACGTTAATTATTTGCCCAGTGCCTCATTTTACAATGTATTTTGTCCGCTCTTTTGGGAATATAGATTATGTTACCGCACTCTCCAATAAAGAATTGTATGTAATAACACAACAGGATGCACTAAATGAAAATTAAAATTGTTTTTAAATATGGTACCATCTGTGTTTAATACAGAAGCCCACAATTCTAGATCCATGAAAATATTCTCTGGCTGCCTCTCACTGGAAAAACAAAAGTCATGGCAGCCCTGAAGTTGACAACAGCTCCATCAAATACTGAACAGTAGAACTACATGCATTTATGTTACATAGGTCATCGCACATCGGTGGATATGTTGAAGGAACGTGAAAAGAAAAACATGTTTATTCCAACATCTTTTCCACAGACTATGCCTTTCCTAGTCCTGACGTCTGTATCCACCAACTCGTCCTGTGGAAATATGTTAGTCAATAAATCTAATTCAACTGTAAGGGAAACTATGTATCCCAGCTTCACCTTCAAAAAATTAAAAAAGAATTTTGAAATTATTTCTTAGAGTATTATTTTCAATTCATTCAGGCCACATATGAATTAGTGTTCTTCCAGAAACATTTGTTAGCATTTAACCCAGCATACTCAGTGCTTTAATAACTCATGCTTTAGCTCCTTAGTGAAGTATTCTGCTTCATTTATAAAACTTCCAACTCTGCAACCCCCTACATACATATCCACCCTGCTGCCATTTCTTTAAATATTGTAGTTCCCATATGTTCCTTAGGAAGCAATTCACAGATGCCTATACTTCATGTCATTACCTCTGTAACTTTAATCTCAATAACAGAGGAGCACAAAATTCGTGCTGTTTTATTTGTGAGAGGGAGGGAGATGATGACTCTTACACTTTTTTCATACCTGGGAAGTCTACAGTTTCAATTCTTGGAAGGAACTGAGTATTTTTGAAAGGCTACTTCATCCCACGCACCCCCATTTGCCTTTCAGATTGATCCTGTCATTCCTAATAATATTGTAACGTGTTTCATTACTGAAGACGCCGTTTTGATTTTTAGTTTGTTTATTTAACAACCTACAAATCTCGGCTACAATTAATTATAACAACGTTACGGGTTTACACAATTTACAAACCCTACACACAAATCAATTCACTCTGTCACGATTCACCCGTTACAATTCAATTCAACTCGTAACTCGCCGCTGGCTAGATTCCAACTCAACAGTCTTCGTAGGCAGTGTAGCTCTCTTATATAGTCACAGTGCCCGCCTGTTACGCAATTGGTACCGCTGTTGACTGTTACCTGTCTCACAGCTGCGTTGCGTGTTACATCACCGTGGGGAGAGGGGTGGGGTGTTGACTCGCCTATTACCGTAGTAACGACAGCGCTACAATCTGCCACGTACCGCTGGGGAGGGAGGGGTCCTCCATTGCGCAGCATGTCACAATATGCTATATATTCTTCTTCTAGCATTATGTCTGTTCTGTATAAGTCTCAAGTCTCTTCTTTCATCCTGCAATCATTTCTTTCCAACTTCCTGCCAGCTTATCTTCTCACCATGTCTACTTGTTCTGAGTCATCCTGTAGATCTCCTTCCTTTAATTTTTAATTCTAATGCCCTTCTCAGTAATCTTGGTCTATCATATGTTTTTGTACTATCAAACCACTATAACTGTCTCTTCGGTTAATAATATTTCATTTCTAACTTCTCTAAATAGTTCATTTCTATGTATGTCCTTTTTTATATTCCCCTCACCAACAATACATAACCTCTGTAAATAATACAGAATCACAAAGTCAATAAAAAGTCTGTCGAGTGTAACAATTTATAGGTCACTTCTTTATCACTTCTGCCTTACATGTTTCGGTTTAATAAAACCATCATCAGAGGCACATAGTACAAACATGAAAACACTGCCGTTGTTTAAGATGTACACAGTTATGTTTGCTGCGTGAACGCTGCTACAATACGTCGACGTGTAAAAGCACAACACTTGTTAGAATTGTTGAATGCACGTTCAATTCTCACATTCATCCGAAACTGACCTCAAGTTAAAACGCCAATGTTAAAATATTTAAAATTTAAAACATTTGAAGTAAAATGTTAAGCTCCTCCTTGTTAATTCGTCCCGAAGATGGGAGATGTCAGCTTGAGGATGTATGGCTTATGGTTAGATGTTTCCTATGTGCTGTGTGTTGTGTACTGTATGTTTGTACTATGTGCCTCTGATGATGGTTTTATTAAACCGAAACATGTAAGGCAGAAGTGATAAAGAAGTGACCTATAAATTGTTACACTCGACGGACTTTTTATTGACTTTGTGATTGATAGTGTAACGGACCAAAAATGAAACAATTCAAAATACAGAATCATTTAATAACAAAACAAATATCTGATTAAAACTCATTTTACTAGCTTTATCAGTTACAGAGGTTTTATAACAAGAGGGATAATTATGAATTGTGGGTGGAGGGAGATGAGAAGACAGGAACTATAATTTATTTTGAAGCAATGTGTACAGGGGCAGACTGTAGGAGAGCATAAGCATAAAACAGGTGTCTCCTGGCATAGTAGCTGAAGTGATAACCAGTAAAGCAAACAAACTTAAGTTGAGAAATATGTTGCTATGAGAATATCACATTCCATTTTGCTTGAAGGGTTTGGTACTGTGAAAATTAAATTTCAAAGGAAATTACCAAACATATACAGAAATTGGTGATATATATATATTCAATATAAGTACATCTAATGACTGCCTTTGGTAGTGTTAACATTATAAAGCACGTGTGTTGGACAGTGGATGGGTACATAAGGCACAAATTGATTTTTACATAAATACACATATTCTCCCCTTAGATGAATTTATGGAAGTCTCTTCTCCACAGCAGTCTTAATCCTTCCAGTGCTGTATTTTAAAATCTTCCAAATTCTGCTGTAATGTACAGGCCCTACATTTTCAAATATTCAGTATTACAATTTGATATTTGTAACAGTATTACCTTGAGTATTTCAGCACTTATACTGAATATTTTCATGAACAAAATGGAAGCTTCCTTTACAGAACAGCTGAATGTCCTTAATACCTAAACCAGATGCAGAAAACATACATCATCAATTTAAGACCATCCTAATAAACAGACATCAACACAGGTACTATTAGCTTCGCACTGTTCTTTTAACATTTGGTTTTTATTTGTATTATAATCGTCAACACAATGAGTGGTATGGAAGTATCTTCAATGGAGATAGTAGATGTTAATATACAGTTTACTTATTTATTACAAATATAGCTATGCTACATTTTTTACCACAATTTGGTCATCATCAGGCCTTAAATGAACATATCTCAAGTAATTAAAGACACTGGGTACAATACAATTACTTGAGATATGTTCATATAAGGCCTGATGATGACCAAATTGTGGTTGAAACATGTAGCATATCTATATTTGTAATAAATAAGTAAAATGTACAGTAACATCTACTATCTCCATTGAAGATATTTCCATACCACTCATTGTGTTGTGTTGACCATTACAATACAAATAGAAATCAAGTATTACATACACAACAGGATGCAGTCTATAACGTGCCTTTTAACTTTACTGTACCTTTTTCTTTTAATTCGCTTAGTGGGGGGTGGAGTCCAACTGGGTCCACTCAGCACAGCGGCCACTGATTGGCCTATTGTAGCCTGCCCCGGGTGATTATGATGATGGAGAATTTTTTGGAATGACGATTGGCAGGGGAAACCGAAGTACTCGGAGAAAACCCGCCCCAGTGCCACTTTGTCCACCATAAATCACACTTGAGCAGACCCAGGATCAAACCCTGGCTGCTGCGGTGGAAAGCCAGTGACTACCCGCTTGAGCTATGGCGTGGCCATACTGTATCTTGATGCCATGTATTTTGTAAAGGAAGAAGCCAGTTCTTTCTAATCTCCTTTCCCCTCAAAAGTTTTGGTCCAGCTTTAAACAACCATCTCCCACTGGTCCACTTGCAGCCGAATTCTTTTCCCTGTTTTCATTCCAAACTTTTGGTAACATTCTATCAGACTGCATGGCTTCACATCTAAGAACAAAATAATCTTCACACTCACAGTCATATTATCTCACAAAATTTAAGAACATCCTAGTAATTCTGTCTCACGGAGCACAGCCACAAGAGAACTGAATTACAATACACCCATGATTATCCATGCTACTGAATGGGAAAAGATGCAAAAATAATAAATATAAACATGGATAATTCAATTTGGGTGTGATCTGGAGATGATGGTGACTGATAAATATAGACATTTGGAAATTACACACAATGTCCAATTGATTCAATTAGCTCTGTAACTGCTGGTCTTAAAAATGTGGTGAACATAAGATATGTGATTAATTATTCTCTACAACATTTATCAAAATACATATTTTCACTCCAATAAATATTTAGTGAACTATGCTCAAGAAACACAGGTAGGTCTTCATATAAAGTGGACAATAAAAGTGTCCAGTCATAATGAAACTGACAGGGTTCAACAATTCTTCATAAAATTCTCCAATATCAAATTTCATGAAAATTTGTCCAGTGGTTCTTGAGTTTTTTCATGCGTACTTAGAGAATCACTGACCAAACTTAATAGGCACTACACGGTTGCAAACATTCTTGGAAAGAACATGGATAAGTTGAAGACCAGCTAACCAGCAGTAAAAAAAGTAAAGGTATCCCTGTAACAGGCCGTGGAGGCCCATAGGGTTGTGAGATGTTGAGACAATCGGCTCATAGATGGCGGCAAGGTTGTCAGCCTTACGAGCTGGTCACCCTTTACCCCCAAGAACATTTCAAGAATATTCCTGGTACTCATTTCTGTTAGAGGCTGAGTCCACCCCAGGGCCATAGTGCAGCTGGAAGGATTAGGTCAACTGAAAAAATCCAATGACCTCATCGGGACTTGAACCTGCAACCTTCTGGCTTGTAGCATAGTGCCTCAACCAACTACGCTACCAGTAGTATAGTGCAATATCAATATAAAGAATAATTCTTTTCCATTTGTGCCCCCTTAAACATTTCATACTTCTGAACGGTTCACACACAACAGTCATTTCAGAACCACTGCCATAATGGAAGGTGGGCAGGAATTTAGCAGTCAGGGCTAAGACATTAGGATTTTATTTTATCTGCGAATGTACAAGACTCCACCAGTGTACAAATTACACCCACTATGCTGTTGCTACTATGAGCTGGGAAGAAACAGACCATGAATCACATTTGGAATATGAACTGTCACTTCCGCTCGTGCTACCTCAGTGAAACTCTTTGCATCAAGCACCAACAAGAAATCAGGTTCACCCTTCCTGACATCAGTGACAGTTGCCAGCAAGATGCCATCATCCTCAGAAGCTGATCCAGGACACGGAACAAACTGCACTTCACCAGGGTATGTATGCTCATTCTCCCTCCATGTCTTGACATCTCCCGTCTCAACATCAACCTTTATTAGCTGTTAACAGATATTGTTAACCTGTACATTCAATGTGGTACAATGTGAACACCAACTGGTATTCAGTTATGACATATTATAAATTTGGTATGGTTTCAAGGTATAGAATTTAGGGGGAAAAGAAGAACAAAATTATTGGCAGTGGAAATGGAGTTTTGGAGAAAGAGCAAGAATATCAAGGTAAATTATGGTTATGCATAAATAAGCACCAAGCCATGAATACAATGGGAGAACAGAGGCATAGCTCCGCTGCATTCTTAACTTTAGCAAATGAAGGAGAGTAGTCAGCTTCACCTCCCAGCTACTTTACTCCTGGTGAAAGAAGAAAGTATATGGATACAGCTCAGCTGGCAAGCATTTAATTGTTTTCTGTACTAATACCATTACCCTTAACAGAAATCTGGCTGCCAACTCCACAGTTACAGGTTGCTTGAAATCCCCTTTTTCTAGACAGAGTTAATGTATGGTACTTAGGAACTCACTGAGTTTCTGAAGGGTCCTGGGTCATACATTCCTGCGCAATAATAGTAGCGGTATTTCTTGCCGAAGATATTTCTGCTAATAGTGGGCAGTTCATAGCCAGGCTCAGACAGACTCTGTGGCATTAGCTCAATTATATCTCCAACTTTTTTAGCTGTTGCCTTCGTTTTGAGTGTCACAAGATTCACACCACTTGGGAAGTCCTACAGTGAAAACATTCAAAATGATCACATCAGGTTAAATCATGTAATGAAACCTTTCCCTTCAGCCCCTACATTTTGATGCTTCAGCCAGAAATATACTGAAGAATAAGCGCTTCCACTCAACACTGCAATGTATCGGTTAGCTCTTTTTCTTCATATTCATGAGGTCTTAGGTTTTGTGATTCTTCATTGCCACCCTAAGCTAATTCCAAGTTATGAGGACCTTCAAATTGTGGTCTCCTGGGTTGTGACACCATGTAGTCATGGACATGAAACATAATACCTCAACCTTCAGGGTTGAAGTAACTTTGAATCTGAAGATTGAGGCAGCACGTTGCTCCAAAACATTTGTGTCCAACTCGAAGACTACATCCTGTCACAGAAGATCATAATCTGAACACTATGGTGAAAACCTGAATATTTATATAGGAATGCCTTCACTAGGAAACCCCTGCTGCTTTCCACATCCTGTCCAATTAGTCTTTCATAAATCATCATGTCTTTCAATGTTACATAACATCGGTTTTATTTACCAGCAGTTCTGTTAATGGCCACTGAAGTATCCTAAAAATTTGCTGTTAAATAAATAAATAAATAAATAAACAACAAACCAATAAGCATTTTTTTGCAGTTTCTTTCCAAAATGTGAAAATCTTTATTGTTTGTGTATCATAGCACTCCACTGCATAATACTCTGTCTATATTTGCCACCTACAACCACAATTATGTAACTACAGATCATGCATTTTTGTTACAGTGTAGCCATTTTCAGGTGCAATTTGTCATTCCAACTAAACAGCCAATGTGGGCTACACCAGATTACATGGGTTATAAAATTAATTTTACAATGGACCTACAATGGTACATCTTCAGTTGGAATGACAACCCTTTAAAGTCCCAGGTTTATCTAAATAATATTTAGAAATTCAGTTCCTACAACACAGGAGACATATTGTGTCCAGTTTTCCATACTTTCACTTAATTCCAGTTTTAATATGATATTACTTCAGATATAAGACATACATTCTACACATTTATTCCCAATGAAAAATTGAGGTGAATCTTAAATTCGAGGAATGTGCACCTTTCTAATTTCCTTCCTAAATCCCACAGTCAAAAACTGAATGCATCTTAAATTCAAAGGAATACATTATTAGCTATTCAATTCCTTGCAGCAGGGACATTCTTGAGTAGTTCAGCCACTGTAAACTTCTCAGTATGGTATCTGTTCAATGGAGTCAGTTTATAATTTTTACTGTGTCATATACATATGATTAGTGTAAGCACGATGGTGTTTATTTTATTATTATTTCATTCCCATGGAAAACAAACACAAAACTAATCAGTTACGACAGAAACAAGAAGGCAGTAAAAAACAACACTGTTTGAGGAGGTATCAGAGAATCAACAATTTCAAATAAAAGCTACCTGTTGACCATTATTATTTTCCTTATTCTATCAAGCTCTCTTTCCAGTTCTTTTCCAAGCTCACAGTGTGCATATTTGGTGAAACCATAATTTTGAAGTGTCCCTCAAGGGCTGCAATGTATAGGAGTGGAAGACTGAAATGTCCATTTGGTACTCACTGGTTTCTCTCTTGGTAAAGGCAGCACAAACCTGCGTCCACACCCCGGATCTTTGGCATCCATCTCATTGTTACGCAGTTTCTTCAGAAACAGCTTGTCAATAATGTCTGGGCTATCAAATGCCACAACATCAACCACCAACTACAACACATATAACACAAGGAACTACTACTTCTTAATCCTTTGCAGCATTATGTATCAATTGGACTGGCTTAAGATCCTTATGTTAAAACTGCCAACTTTGAAGGGACTGGCTCAATTGTAACCTCTTCCCCCCTCCAAAGCCTGTTTCTTGTACTGGTATATTGCTTGCTACCCTTATACTGCAGTCATTGTATATGAATATGCAGTGTTACACCCTCAGGTGGGAGGGGTGGAAGGGACGTACATGAATTTACAGAGTTTGGTAGCTGCCCCCACCCTGCTATAACTACTAGAAATTCACTTCAGAAGTTGGATCAGGATAAGATTGATTGCGCAAGGGGAGGTCACTACATACACAATTACTTTTCACTATATGGAGCACTGCTTTGTATGGGGCTGAAACATGGACACTTAGGGCAGTAGATCAGAAACACCTGGAAAGTTTCGAAATGTGGTGTTGGAGAAGGATGGAGAAGATCAGTTGGACCGATTATGTGAGAAAATGAAGAAGTGTTAATTAGAGTCAGTGAGCAGAGGACTATCCTACACGAAATAAGAAAACGGAAGGCTAATTGGATTGGTCATATCTTACGTGGTAACTGCCTTCTAAAAGAAGTTATTGAAGGAAAGATAGAGGGGCGGGTAAAAGTGACCAGAAGAAGAGGAAGAAGACATAAGAAGATGTTGGATGACCTTGGGGACAGAAGAGGATATTCTCATTTGAAGGAGAAAGCTCTAGATCGCACATCAAGTGGAGGAACTGTTTTGGAAGAGACTGTGAACCTGTCATCTTGACAGATTACTGATAAATGAATGATGCACATGATACATGGTAGCTAAATGGTCACTAGCCCCAGGGGATCAGCAGGCTAACACTGCACTGCACAGCCTTAGCTACAGTTCATGACACCACTTACTTTGGATGGTAATGAAGGCAATGGTAGAGAACAGAAGTTCTCGAAGGTCCATGGTTCTTAGCTGAGATGGTCTCTGGCAAACGTATTAACTTACTGTCAGAGGACTGTAAGGCATAGCCTCCCTGTCAACTGCTCTCAAATTTTTAACAATATGGCTTCTGTGTCTACTGACCCCGGGGTATTTATCACATAGTTGCTGCTGACTCAACACACTATACTGTCCTAGTTGTAGCTCCTGGTTACACTATATGTCCATATACCCAGCTAAGCAATATTGGACTTGGTCAGCAATGTTGTGCTGGCTACGCTAATCTGCATTCCTAAGTTACAGCACTTCTTTCTATGATCTCTTCCAGGTACTTCTAAATCAAAATCCATACTTTTATAATTCTATCATTATGGCCATAAGGGCCAGCAGGTATGCTGTCTACAGCATCTTAAAAATATATTTATAGCTGCTTTGTTTGTTTTGGAATATTGAAAATATATGAAATGCAACATATTCTACGGGCCTTAATGCTTCCTGTCATCTGTTGGTGATCTAACAACTGCTATACACAAGCATGATTTTTTTTTTTTGGTTGGCAGTCTTTACACTTCTGAGACAAAAATATGGCTATGAAGAAAGCAGTCTTCTGGGATGTGGCACCGTGTAGATTTACAAAAATATGGCTGCTTCCCTTGGTTATAAATGTGTTTCAGAAAAAACTAATGAGGAAAAAAATATCAGTACTATGAAATTTATACTAATTAGCCACAAAAAAGTATTTAATTCTGTTGGATAATTTAAAAAATATGGGAAATTTTGAACCACAAGCAAACAGGTGCTACACAGCAATTTAAGTGCTACATAGAAAGTTAAATACTGCTTCAGAAGGTAGCATAGTGGTTATTTAGAACTCAGCTTGAGAGGTTAATCAATTAGTGTATCATCTTTCACTAGATGGCATCGAATGTGACACATCCATATGATTGGCCTTTCACATGCTACAATTCTCTTGCTGTTTGCAGCTTATTTGTTGAAAGTATTGTGGGGTCTTTTGTGCAGCTCTACTTATCACCATCAGCCTTGATGTTTTCAATACATGGATCTACAGAAGAGATTAGCTTCAAAAGGGTTACCTGTCCTATGATAACTGGTTGCATGATCATGCCTTTGTGATAATTCTGTAGCTTTCTTCAGAACACAATATAACATTATCATGTGCCAAGAGAACTTATAGTTTTCAGTCAGACTGTTAGCTACTGTGAAGATTAATCTTCTGGGATGTGATGCCATGCAGCCTGGTAGATTGATACAAACGTTTTGTAGGAAACTGCTAATTCCATCACAATGGAGGCAGATTTGTCCAAAACACTGGCATATGTCTACCGAACTATACAATATCAAGAAATGCAACATTACTGTATCAAGAATTTTAGCTTGTATATAAGGCCACACCATAGCTCAAGCAGTTAGTCGCTGGCTTCCCACTGTGGGGGCCCGGGTTCGATCCCAGGTCTGGTCAAGTGGGATTTGTGGTGAAAAAAGTGGTGCTGGGGCGGGTTTCCTCCGAGTACTTTGGTTTCCCCTGTCAATCTTCATTCCACCAAATTCTCCATAATCGTAATCACCTGGGGTAGGCTACAATAGACAAATCAGTGGCTGCCGTGCCAAGTGGACCCAGTTGGACTTCACCCCCACTAAGTGAATCTTGTATATAATGCCTTGTAGTCCATTGCAAGTGAACTGACATTTTGGAGGAATATGTCACATCCATCTTCAGGGTCAAAGAATTAGCCAAGCAAAAAACCAGCAGAGTTTATGTGATTCATGCTGGTATCTTGCTTGGCTTATTCTTTGACCCTGAAGATGGAGCTGACATGTTCCTCCAAAACACCGGCTGACTTTTAATCGACTACACAGTGTTAGGTCCAAAAAAGATTCTGCTGTGAGAACCTCAGATTCTAAGTATATATTATCACATTCCTGAAGAATACAATTGTTATGTTCTCTGCTGTGAAATCCTCAAATCTAATAAGAAAGTCCCTGCTTTTATGGAACCAAAATTTTCAACATGTATTCATAAAAGCCACAGACCATAGATGATAAACTTACTGGTCCATCTACATCTGTGTATACCAAGTGGTCACTTCTCTCTTAATTTCATGACCAAAATATTATAAGAATTTACAATTTCCTGCACACATGTTGTGTGTTTGAACCACTCCATTCCTGATTTAATCACATCCATAATATAAGTAAGAAGTACAAATTATTAAGCACCTTATTATCTAATTTTCAATTGTCACACAAAATGAACCTAAGTTCTACAGCCCTTTCTAATGTTGTGCACTGATATCAACTTGGCAACAGATCACCATGAAAAGTGTCTGTGTCATGTCCTCTCACTGCTAACTCTTTGAAGTCTGATGATTTCAGCACCACATGCGATACAAGACACAGATTGCAACTGAAACAGTGCTTTCACACAATATAGTACCCAGTGTATGTCAATATATACCTGTCCAGCTTCTTCATATGTGTTGATATGGTGGAAAAGGAAGAAGGCTTTCTTCGATTTGTATTTGATTGGAAGAACTTGTCCTGACCACTTATCTACCACGTAGAATTTGTTCTGCAACAGTGAGGCATAAAACACAAATGCATTTCACTGATATTTAGAACAGACAAAGGTAAGATCACTATTTCCTGAGATGCGACACTCTTGTAGAGAGTTACGAAAGTTTTGGAGGAAACTGGTCCTTCCATCTTTGGGGTGGAAGAATAAACCAAGCATAACATAAATGGTGAGCATTTTCTCTCTCCCAAATCGAATATTCTGCTTCGCACCCTGTTCTCAGACACCACCACTGTATGAACTTCGCTCACAGTGGCAGATCAAGTTTGACACATGTATGAAACAAACAGTGAAATTATAGTTTCATATATTTATGTTTCTAGTGAAAACTAATCACAGAACTGTATGGATCAGAGTCCTCCTACAGAAGCTAACAGATGCTCAGTTAGTCAAAAAACACCCCATCTTTTACAGAATTTGAATGTTCATTACTGTATTGTCAAGAGATTATCGCTGGTCTCTTTCATGAGTTAGATGAATTTAATCCACAACCTAACTCCCTATGTCTTTAAAGCCCATTTTACTAGTATCCTGCTATGCATGCCTAGGTCTTCCACATGGTCTCTTTGCTTTAGAGTCTGTGACTAAATTTTGTATGCACTTGACAACTCTATAAGCATGCTACATGCCCCATCCATCCAGACAGGACTTCAGAGGATGTAAACTTCTTAAGACATTCAGTGCCAAGCCCCTCGCCCCCGTATTGATATTCACCTGCTGGGCCAGTTACTTCTTTTTCACAGAAAGTGAGTTTGGAAATGGAAATGACAGAGAAACAGTGAAAAATAATCAACATTCGTGGTATGTTTCAACCCTTTCAAGCTTCAACAAGCTACAATTGTAAGTTTCTCTACATTTCAATGCCGCCTGTAACAGAGACAGACATTTATGTGTACAGCAGCAACTATGACTTACTTGACAGAACTGGCATTGAAGTGTAGTAAGAATCTACCCAAACTGGATGACAGGAACTCTAGCAATCATTACGAGACCCACTCACCTGCTCCTCGGGGCTCCATGTCATGCAGTCCCGCATACATCTCCCCTTCACCTGGGCTGTCACAAGTTTCATGCTGTTGATGATCAGTGGCTGCTCAATAAACACAATGTAGTTCTCTGACATGCCAAAACTATGATAATAACTCATGCTTGTCTTCCAGCTGGATGGAATTGTCACCAAGACAGCTGCCTTGCTTAGTGCTATGGGAAAACCAAGATTATCACATGTCATTATCAACTAGCAAAGGGCAGGATGCATCTCTAGTCGCCTCTTATTATTTATATTTATAATTATTATCTCATATCATATTATGTAGGCTTCAGATATTGAAAGCATATCATAAATAAATAAATACATGTACAATACACTAATAACTGAAGGCAGAGAATAATGAAAACATGAAAGGAAGGAAGAGATAAATAATGATGGCAACAAACACACAAATGAGTCAGAAAAGGACCAGAGAGAGAGAGGAAAATTGAAAAAGGAAGAAGAAACTTCATCTTCTAGAATGTGACATAGTGCAGTCTAGTAACATCCTCCAAAGAAGACAAGGCAAAGCAAGTGGTGTGCAAACGTGGTCAACCTTGACTCTTCTGCCGCTTATTGACGGAGGCGTTAACTTCAATGTACCAACAGAAATGGTAATAATCATGCAAAAAGCATGCCAATATTTATACGTTGCACAATATACATGTGCAGGCCTTGCTAATTGCATCACCTTTTCTTCACTGGAGGTAATTAACATGTTTCCAATATTTCAGAGGTAAGTTTTGCCTCAGTCTTCTATCCTGAATATGCTGGTGGCACAGTCTTCCAGAACACTGGTACCTATCTACCAAACTATATGGTGTCACACCCCAGAAGATTGTAATCTTGATAGTGGCCACTGTGAGAACCCACCATCCTGTGCCTTTCCTGATGCTGCTGCTGGGGTCCTGATGATGTGGTATTTGGGTCCTGACATGAGGGAGGTACCCATGCTGTAGTAACTGCCTTGAGAGTCCTGGTACGTGTGAGAGCTTGCAAGGTTCACCCCCACCAACTTGGTCATGTCAACCTGCAACACAGTAACAGCTCTGAAGTTTACTGTTCTCCTCTGGGAAATCATCTGACAGATCATTAGCAACATTCTGAGGAACCATAAAGATGAAGATAGTGGCTCCCTCCAGAAGTCTGTAATAAACTAATGACATTTAATGAACCCTGATAACGGGATGTTTGGTGGCAATACAATTAGCCCTGAAGATTATTGCTCTTCTGTGGGAAGTCACCTGACAGATCATTAGCAAACCTTCTGAGGAACCATAAATATGAAGGTAGTGGCTCCCTCCAGAAGTCTGTAATAAAATAATGACATCTGATGAACCCTGATAACGGGATGTTTGGTCACAATACAATTCATTCTGCACAGAACATGTTCTGCATGTTCCAAATTTAGAAACAGTTTTATCATCATCCCGCTAATGTAAGGAAAAGTATAACAGATATTAGTGCTACTGATATTCATAAGACTCTCATTTGTAACAGTGTGGTTTAACAATTTATTTGTTCTCCTGTCAACTTTGAAATTACTTTGTGTTGCAACACTAGTGAGTCCAGCAGGTTAGGTACATCAAATGGGCCATGGGCTGCTCACAACTACTACAAATCTATTACTTTTCCCAAAAATTAAAAGCAATGGTTATGTTTAGAATGTGGTTGTGTGGGTTATGATACCATGTAGACTTGCACATGGGAACGAAGGTTTCAGACAAACGCACTGCCGCCATCATCAAGGCAGGAATGAAAATACAGGCAGCATGTAGCGCCAAAACGTTGGTAATCAATTACCAGATTATATGGTGTCATAACCAACAAGTAAGTTCACCTAGTAACAGTTCTGAATTGTAGTTCTTATGTGTCAGAATCGCATTTCACCCGAGAGACAGACTATCCTATTTAGGTCTATCATGATTTTCCTGAGTTTGTCCAGGTAGATCAGCATAGCACCTAGAATAGGCAACGACCACTTCCTTTCATATCCTATACAATTCATTATTAACTAATCATCATACCCGCTGACGCTATATAGTTTGAAATCCTGACAGAATCGTTAAATAAGACATAAAATAAAATATATGCGGTCTTTTTTCGCGGATTATTTTTCGACGACGTCACACCGAAACTGTGTAGCGGTGAATGGCTGGGGGATCAGTGAATAATGAAGCGGATGGTATTTGAAAGGAAGGGGCCATGGTTTATTCGAAGCATTACCCAAACATTTACCAGGGCGGACTGTGAAAAACCATAATAAATTCGGTCAGAAGGACCAGTGTCCTGACTGAGAACCTCCAAAATACATGTCTAGAGCGTCACCGTCACGCCAACCTGCTAGGTGCAGACGGTGTGACAACCTAGAAGACTACAAAGTGTATTTTCATCACCGTGGGAACTTCAGGTCCGAATGGTTAAGGTGTCTGTCTGTCTGTGTGAATTAAGGCAAGATGACAGCGACGGTGACAACCTGCGGCGTAATGCACTGTTAGGTCGGGCCTTACCTTCTCCCGCGTTGCCAGCGACTCGACTTCAATGCGTCGCAGGTAGTTGCTTTCAGTAGCGACGTACACGGCGTCTTCGAGTGTAAACACATTGATGGCGTCATTGTCTGTTAGGTCTGGGATCTACAGATACATCACACAGATTAGGCATCAGGCGTATGGGGACATGGAGGATGCACAACCTTAACTATGCATGTAATTTTTGTACCGTAAATAAACACACATATACATCCCAATAATATCTTTATAAAAGGCCGTGACATAGCTTAGGCGGTTGGTCGCCAACTTCCCACCGCGGGGGCCCAGGTTCGAGCCTAGCCACAGGTCATGTGGGATTTGTGGTGGACGAAGTGGCACTGGGGCAGGTTTTATCCGCGTACTTCGGTTTCCCTTGCCAGTCTTCATTCCACCAATTGCTCCACAATCACCCTCACCTATCATCTGGGGCTGGTACAATAGGCCAGAACTGGTCGCAGTACAAGGGACTTAGTCCCACCCCACTAGCATTAAAAAAATACTTTTATTGCTTTTTTATTGCTAGTGGGTGGGACTAAGTCCCTTGTACTGCGGCCGCTTCTGGCCTATTGTACCAGCCCCAGATGATAGGTGAGGGTGATTGTAGAGCAATTGGTGGAATGAAGATTGGCAGGGGAAACCGAAGTACTCGAAAAAAAAACCTGCCCCAGGCCACTCTGTCCACCACAAATCCTACTTGACCAAACCCGAGATCGAACCCGGCCGCCGCGGTGGGAAGCCAGCAACTAACCGCTTGAGCTATGCCGCGGCCTACTTATTTACTTAAATCCGTTCCTCTTATACCTTTACGGTGTCGAGGTAGTTTTTTCATTTTGATCATTTTACAGACAATAAAACTCCTTGGACGAGTGATCAGCTCGTCTCAAGGCCTCTACCTAAACACAGGACAACATAAACACAAAATAAACAGATACACATACAAAACATCCATGCCTTGACTGGGATTCGAAGCCACGATCGCAGCTTCCGAGCGAGCGAAGACAGTTCATGCCTTAGACCGCTCGGCCACCGTGACCGTAGGCAGGAATAGAAAGGAGATAAATTAGAAGTAATTAAATACATTTTAATTATGGTCTCATGAGTTATGACACTGTGCAATTTGGTACCTTGAAGATGGAGGCAGTTTGTCTCTCCAAAACGTTGGTAACCACATACAAGACTACACTGTGCCATAACCCAGTGCACCACAATCCATATTCTCACCGACATCTCA
Organism: Cryptotermes secundus; assembly: GCF_002891405.2. NCBI lineage: Eukaryota > Metazoa > Arthropoda > Insecta > Blattodea > Kalotermitidae > Cryptotermes > Cryptotermes secundus. The sequence continues at coordinate 1,936,484 of NW_019718639.1, forward strand.
AATTATCACACGTCTTAACAAAAGCTGAAAGTATTACTGTGTTTAATTAATATAAGGTGTACGGAGAAATAGAGATATTCTATTCTGTTACGGCTCTACAGACCTTGTGGACCTTGGCCGCTTTATTAGTTTCTCAATCTATACACAGTCGGTAGGATTCCTTGGATGGGGGATCAGTCCGTCGCAAGGCCGCTACCTACACACAGAACAACACAAACACAGAATAAACGCACACAGATATCAATGCTTCGAGTGGGATTCGAACCCACGACCCCAATATTTCAGCGGGCGAAGACAGTTCATGCCTCAAAACGCGCGGCCACTGTGATAGGCGGAATGGAGATATAGCTCCACGAAATCTTAACTATGACACAGACAGAGGTGAGAGGTCAGCTTCACGCCCAAGCCCCTTCTCTCCCGGGGAGGGATAACTGGTACCCATGGGAGTGAAGGCTGAATGGGTCGGAGCGCACTGAGGAGAGGAGAACCCACCATCTCCCCTGCCGAGAACTGCACTCCAGTTCCTAGACCGCCCAGTCACTATACTGACTGAGCTACCACGGCTCCATAAGCCTCACACAGAGACAACGGACTTACCAGTGAGGACATCATACGGGAGAAGAGGTTCTTGCACGGGTCCGGGTACGACTTGGTACCGAACTCCGTGAAGACGGGTCGACCCACCGCCACAGCCTTCTTGTAAGCGTCGGACTGCAAGAAACGCTTGGTAAACGTCACCTGAAAAAAAAAGCGCAAATTAAGCTGGTCCACCAACTTCCAGCGGTTCTTGGTCTTCTTCTGCTGGGGTGTCGCATTATGGGGGAACATGGGCTGTGCTTGTCTGAGCGGAGACGAATCAAGTGACAGGCAGACAACCGTATAATGAGTACTCCTCGCCAAACGTTATGGAAGGGTGATTAAATCAAGGAGGATGAGATGGGAGGGACATGCAGAACGCATGGAAGAGAAAGCCGTAGACTGTCATGGTAGGGGAGCCAGAAGGAATGGGACCACTAGCAAAAATAAAAAAATTAACGTAGATGGGAGGATAATATTAAATTATATCTTAGAGAAACAGGATGGGAAAGTATGCACTAGATTCATCTAGCTCAGGATAGGGACCATTGGCGGGGGCCTTTGAACATAATACCGTACCTTCGGGCTCCATAAAATGGGAATTTCTTGAGCAGCTGAGCAACTATTAGCTTATCTAAGGAGGAGTCTGTTTCTCGGAATCCGTCAACTAATGCTCCTCCCCCTCCCGCCGAGTGTTCTGAAGTCCCGCCGCTCCAGGACAAGAGTAAACCCATCTCAGGGATAAGGAACGGCAGTCTTCCTCTGCCTAATTAAGCACAAGCATATAAAGACGTGTGGAGCGCGGAAGTATACCTCCATGCAATCTTACGCTCGACTCTGGAAGGACGTGAGTGCTCAGGGGGTCACAGTGGTCCCGGGGAAAGATTCCCCCTTCCATCACAATTAGTGGATAGGAGGGTCGGTGGGCTAAGATCCGGCCTGGATGCTGTCGAGAAGAGAAAACTCTTCACATGCCGGGTCTCGAACCGTAGTGATGCAGCTTGTAGCCAATCACTGTAATGACTGAGCTATCCCGGTCTTCATTCAAGGAATAACAACCAAAATATCAACACGGAAATCAACTTATATTTCCAAATGTGGGAGGCCAGCCATCACGTAACACGTGCGCCCGAACTGTCACGCGCGCACACACACATGACATGGATACTAGCGAAGGGACAGCTTGGAGATGTAGAGTGGTGTACAAATTTCGACCATGAAAATATTTCTAAATGCAAAAGGCCTCACACATCACCGGGTCACATGATACCTCAGTCAGGATAGTAACTGGCCTGCTGTCTGAACGAACGGCTTTGGGGTTTGACTCCTAGTACTCTTTTGCACAGAGTTCAGAGCGGTCCTGTGACCTGTGGGTATAAGGAGGCATTTCCCGGGGAGTAAAGCAAACAGGACGTGAAGCTAAGTATTCACTTCTATCTACGTTAATAATGGGTAACTTTGTGAGGTTCATTTAACGAAGCCGACGGTATCGAGGCCATGCAAGGCCGAAACGTAGGGTGACTGGTGAAAGTTGAGCGGATATGGAAGTCGTTGTGACCTTGCCCAAATACTATTCCAACATTTACTCTGAGGAAGTGGAGAAAACCGCGGAAAAATAAACTCAGTAAGTAATATACGAAAGTCCGCGCCATAGCTCAAGCGGTTAGTCGCTGGCTTCCCACCGCGGCGGCCCGAGTTCGATTCCGGGTCTGGTCAAGTGGCATTTGTGGTGGACAGGTTTTCTCCGAGTACTTCGGTTTCCCCTGCCAATCTCCATTCCACCAATTGCTCCACAATCACCCTCACCTATCATCTGGGGCTGGGACAATAGGCCAGAAGTGGCCGCAGTACAAGGGACTTAGTCCCACCCCACTAGCAATAAAAAAATATCGCCCATATGTGTTTCTGCCGTGATAAGTAAGCAGAGAGACAGATTTATGTTTTCCTTTTACGTTCAAAAGATAAGACAGCTATGACGTTTGTTTCTGAAAATGTAACGGAATGTTTAGCTAAAACCACGTAATGCCCGTTTGCACTGCCCTGTATTCTGCTGATAAGGCATGCCCAAGGACGAGAGACGAGCTGGCGTTTATAAACCGAGGTCAGGCGCCCGAAAGCAATATACTTATGCTGCCACGTTACGTCGTGGAATATAGCCCCCAGCGCCCATTGGATAGGAGACTGGGTGGGCCCCCAGAGCCAGTTTGGACGTTGTGTAGAAGACAAAAATCTCCGAGCCTGCCGGGAATCGAATCGTGATTACTCATTTGTCGAGCCTAGTTCCTGCAATAAACATAGAGAGGCCAAAAAGTCAGTTAACCTAAAATGTTCTCTCGTCTTTAACGAAATGTTCAGATTTAAACCTGTCAAGTCAGACTGCAGAACTTAACCACAGCATTGCGAGTTGTGCATTGAACATTGAGGGTCTCACTTCGAACAATTTTGGTAAATTTAGTAAGAGAGAAATTTCTAACTTACTTTGTTGAAGATCTACTAACAAGCGGGCAATCCTGTAAATATGAGATAATCAAAGTGACTACTGTTAAGATCTCTGGGTGTTTTTGACCGTAACGCCGTCAAATAAATATCTACAGATTACACGGCTTCACATCCAAGACGACAGCAACCTAAATAAATAAATATAGGTGTCTCTCCTTATACATTATCCGCTGCCAAAGTTAGGCTGCCGTACGTGCCCAGTTAGTTGTGCGCGTAGTTTCCCTGACACGTTCCATCAGCATCAACAAGGTCGCGTCTTCCTCCTCTTTGCTTTTTCGATATACGTGGCAATCCTGGCGTATACTGAGAACCGCCTGTACAAGTTTTACCACGCAACCTTAACTTATGCCTTAATGCCGATAAGGCAGAGACTCACTTTGCCTTTCTGTATGTCGAACTTGTAGAGTACTGCATAGCCATCGAACCAATGGTTCATTACGAAGTCTCCGATGTCGAATTTCCCGGGTCCTAAGCGCAGGAAACTTCCCTGTAGCCATTCCGGGAAACGTCCTGTGGGATAATCATCGCTTTTTAATATGCTGCATCAGCTACACAAGTTATGTGCCTTCACAACAACAAAAAGACTGGATGAAGGGCATGAAGAAGGCATAAGGAAGCACATCATGAAGAATGCGGTCTTTTGAGTTGTGACGCCGTCCAGTTTGGAGATAGCCCGACTTTTCGGTGGGCATCTGTTGGTAACTTGCTTGGTTACCCTTGGATTCTGAGGATGGATGCGATACGCTTCTTCGAAACGTCCTATTCTCACAAAACTACACGGCGTCACAACCTTTCATAGTCACCCCCATGAAACCCTCAAATCCAGATAGCATAAGATATTCTGTTTAATAAGCAAAAGCCAGTTGAAATTTCAATGAGAAATTGTTAAAACAGCCTTAGTCAAAAATTCGTAACATCAGCAGCTTAAGACGACCTGAGTAAGCCAGCCTAGCGCAGAGTAAAGAAGTTGGGCATGGGCTTCACTGTGCATGCTCAGAATTGGTATCCCTCTAAATAATGTTCCAAAACACAGAGAACACACTTCTACATAACAAAGATGACCCGGTTCATTTTGTTTAATGAAATAATCGGTTTATTGTGAGAACAATGTAAAATACATATAGACACTGCGAGAATGGAGATGTGCTGAATGTTTAAGCAAGTGCTTTAAAGGGTTAAGACCTAAACAAAAAACAAACTCTGTGTCCTGTAGTCCGCAAGCGAACTATACCGACAGATCGACCGCCATTTGACGGCGAAGTTAGTTCCAACTTTTGCGGATAGATGGTGTCATGTGGTCAGCGCAACGGATCCCCACGGCCATTAATCTCGGTTTTCTACACCGGAGCCGCTATTTTCTTGAAATAGCTCTTCAATTATCCTCACGAGGCTGAGTGGGAGCCCGTTCCAGACCCACTACTTCTCAGAAAATCTTGTAGCGCCGGCAATCGAACCCAGGACCTCTGGATGTGTAGGCAAGAACCTTGTTAAGAAGTATCCAAGAAATCTCTGAGTTCCATGTGCAGGGTTTTGCGGCTGTGGTGCACTGATAATGGTTAAATAGAATAAATCTGAATTTGAACGCCATACGGCGCGGTGCATTATGGCGGCTGTCGCCTTCAGACCACCAAGCAACACGTTAACAGCAAACAAGCTGTTTTCTCCTCAGCGTGGACCTGTTCGTAGCAGGTAACAATCCGATTCGAGCCTTGGTCTCATGTCCTGTGAAGATTTCCTACACCATTACTCACATAAGCGACATATCTCCTTGCATGGGGGATCAGACCATCACTATGACTGTGAAGGTCTTGTAAAAATGCACATACTGCAACACAAGAACATGGGGCTTTCCACTGTCACATTTTGTATATAATGTTTGCTGTGAAGAGGGTTTTAGCAGTTACGGATAGGACCAGAAGATAGGCGCAAGGATTGCAACGTTGTCTCTTGTCGGTCATTCCAGTAACTTGACTCTATAGTACAGAATGAATGATGAATTCCAAGGGACTTGGAAGGAAACGGTCATAACCTAATCGAGGTGTCATCCCGGGATTTGTCTGGGGGGGAGCTGAGCAAGGTAAAGATCAATTTTTCCCTGTGCTTAATTAATTAAGCATCATGTTATGACGACATACTGAGGAGTGGAGGTATAGCTCCAGAATTCTAGACCTCGGCACTAAATGGAGGTGAGCTGTCAGCTTCACGCCACGGCCGCCTTACCCGCGGGGATTGGGCCTCCGATACAAATTGGGCAGGAGACTAGGTGAGCTCCAGAGCCGGTCTGGACGCTTTGGAGAAGAGAAATATCTTTCCCTACCAGGAATCTAACCCCGGCCGTGTAGCAAGTAGCCCGTCGACATACTGACTGGGCTATTTTGGCTATGGTGGGACTGAGTAAAACCAGACAGACCGTTTCCGTACCTAGATTCGAACCGAGCACATCTCGAATATAATTTAAACCTCACACAGTCGCTATACTGACTGAGCTATTCCAGCATAACACTTCAGCCCGATGAGATCACCGAACTGGACGTTTACTTCGACGTGTGCAAATCCACGTCAGCCGTGCCATAGCCACAGGGTCACTACACGGCTGCCAGTGGTCCTGACCTTCGCAAGTCACATCACAGACTTCTGTCCCCTGTATGAAATAGGATCGAAGATAACACTAACAGCGTCGTCTGCGGACCACAGTTTCAGAACTCAGCGTTGGCCTTCCTCGATCTCTCAACCGGCTCGCACTAATGGAGGAAGGCCAACGCTGAGTTCTAAAACTGTGGTCCGCAGATGACGCCGTTAGTGTTATCCTCGATCCTACTTCATATTTAAGGACCGGGGTAGCTCAGCCGGTATAGCGACATGCTACTGGCTGAAAGGCCGGGATTCGATTCCCGGCAGGGCAAAAGATTCTTGTCTTCTCCATACCGCCACGCCTCCTATCCAGTGGGTACCTGGGTATGTTTCCCTGTGGGTAAAGTAGCCGGGGCGTGAAGCTGACCACTCACCTCCAACTAGACTCGAGGTAAAGAAAACGTGGATCTTACAACCTCTCCCCCATACGCCTTCATGGCGCAGGGCTTAATTAATTAGGCACTGGGAAACTTTACCTTTTTTACCTTTATCTGTTTTGTATTTATGTTTAGCTTGTTTAATGACGCTGTCTGCAGCTCAGACTGTGTGCCGAGTAACGGCAAAATGACTGGGGAAGGGTCCTGACCTCATTTGAGATACTGTCCGCGCACTTGCTTTGACGGACTGTGAAAAACCACAAAAATCCCTAAATCGGTGTAACCGGTGTCCCGGTCCGAGATTCGAAGCGGACATATACCGAATATGGGGCCTAAATCATAAACCGACTTGGCAGGGCGATAACTCTGCTGGAGGTGCTGTCTCGGCACTTGACTGGAAGGAGTGAGGAAAACCATGAAACCCCTCAGTCAGAACAACCAGTGTCCCAACCGGGACTTAAACCCAGCACGGGCTCCGTACAAGGCAGCGACGTGTGGGGGACTGATCTCCATGTAGGGCGACCTGCCCTGATCTAGATGACGCACGTGTGTGAGGTAACTCGAAGGCAGTGTCTCAGCACATTGCGATGTGATGTCGACAGCTGGATCATTAGAAAGCTGCTGCATTCTATCAAAATCGCCACACTGGTGATCTCGCGGTAAGGTTGCCAACTCAAGGCATAACGTAATCGCAAAGCCGTTTCAGAAAATCACACAACACCGATAAAACGAAGCGCTGCCTAAGTTTAGATCCAAGGTCACTCTGGGATATCAAGCCGGATGTCAGCACCAAGGTTGCACCCTACTGGGAGCTGATATGATGAGCTGACGACAACGAACGAATACCATGCCACGAAGATATATGGAGAAGTGAAAGTAAAGCTCCACGCATTCACAGCCTCGGCACTACATTACCCTCGGAGAAAGCCCCATGAATATATTGGATATATAGCTACATGGATCAAACAGCCGGTCTGGGTGTTGTGAAGTATAGAGAAATCTCTAGCAGATACCGGGAATCGAACCCGGATTCGTTAGTTTTCCAGCCTGTAGACTAATCAGTATTCTGCCTGTGCTGCGTGACTCTTGCTAGTTGTGTGTGTGGCAATGCGAACTGCTGGAAACATGAGGCTGACCTTCAGAAATGGGGCTGCCGATAACAGTGCCTTGCAACACACGGCAGGACAGACACTCGCATAAAATGGACCGACATCCTCCACAATAAATATGAAAAACTTTCTCTGCTGTGCAGTAAGTCACGTACTAAATCATAAGCTGAGGGCCGCGCCACAGCTCAAGCGGTTAGTCGCTGGCTTCCCACCGCGGCGGCCCGGGTTCGATCCCGGGTCTGGTCAAGTGGCATTTGTGGTAGACAAAGTGGCGCTGGGGCAGGTTTTCTCCGAGTACTTCGGTTTCCCCTGCCAATCTTCTTTCCACCAATTGCTCCACAATCACCGTCACCTATCATCTGGGTCTGGTACAATAGGCCAGAAGTGGCCGCAGTACAAGAGACTTAGTCCCACCCCACTAGCATTAAGAAAAATCATTAGCTGAGCCCACGGGCCGAGTTTGTTTGCATAGCACTAACAGGGAAATGACGGGTTAGTACGTCAGTCAAGCCACGAGTCCTTATTTCCGGATCCTTCTCAAATGATCTGCCAATCCATCCGTTCGGCGCTACAGGTCCTAGCTACTGGAAGCGCCGCTAAACCCTCAAACAGAAAACATAAAGCCATAGAGCAGAGAGCCTGAAAAGTGTCAACAGTCCCTCAGCTACTCATGACATCCTCGTCTTTTATGAAACCTGATATTCATTGCCGCATTCACAACAGCTCATCACTGGTCCTTATTCTGAGCCAGTTAAATCCAGACCACACTCTCACACTCTATATCCTCAAGTTCTACGCCTTTATCTTCCAAGTAACTCTCTTCAAACACGTTTTGCGACCAAAAATTTTATAAGCATCTCTCTTCTCTCCCACACATCTCCTTTCATTTGGTCACGATAAGAAGAGCATGAACTATGAAGCTCCAACCTCCTGCCACTTCCTCTTCCTCAGCGCCCTGTTCCCAGCAAACACTCAACCTGTACCAGATGCCAGGTTGTCACAGCGGAGGTTATTCTGCGATGTGACGTCGCGCAGTTCGGAACAAGTTCACCGACGTTTCGGAGGGAACTACTGCCTCCATGATAGAGGTGTAAATAAAGCAAGAAACCAGCACGCAATGAGGTAGACTCCCAACGATTCTGTCGTGTTACAACACGGAAGGACACACGAGGCAGAGGACGGCTCATCACAGGACGGGGAGATGAATTCAGCTGAAGCAGGAACAGACCAGGGGATCTCGCCCATGGACAGCAAACAACGCAAGGAAAACATTGGAGGTCTAGGCATATGACTCAGTGTAGTCTCACAGATTGTTATCCAAATTTCGGAGAAACATGCTCCATCAAGCTTGCCGGTAGAAGAGCAAGTTTTGTGGCGAAAATCGGTCGGGTCATGTGGGATTTGTGGTGAACGAGGTGACACTAACTTCGTGGAGCTGAGTCCTTGAGAAGCCGCCAGTCACTCAACTACTCAAGAATTTCAAACATTTAATGGAACCTGAAGATTCATTACCGTGTTCACAACAGCTCTCCGCTGGTCATTATCCTCAGCCAGATCAATCTCCCATCTTATCTCTCTAAGATCCATTTTAGTAATATCATCCCACATATGTCTGTCTTCCAAGTAGTCTCTTTCGTTATGGCTTTCCCACCAAAATGCTTTATGCTTTCCTCTTAGCCCCATGCAAGCTACATGCCCTGCCCATCTCTTTCTCCTTGACTTGATCATTCTAATTGTATTTGGTGAAGAGACCGAAGTGACACTACGACAGTTTTCTTCACGTACTTCAGTTTCCCCCGCCAATTCTCGTTCCAACAAATGCTCCATCTCTCTCATCTATCAATAAGGGGTATACAATGGACCATTTACGTCCTTACCCCCCCCCAACTCCTGGGTTTCATGACCACCTGCAGACAGCAGAGACAGAAGAAGATCGATTCGCCAACCTCCTGAAGGATGTCTCAGAGCTTGACAACAGAAGATAAGGGTCCTCCTTGGCTGTACGTGCAGCAAGCATATCGACGCGTCCGGTTCCTCTTCTCCTCTGAGAGGACGGTCCAAAGTGGAGGACACCTGCAAGTGTTTGCTGGACCTCACAGTGGGGTCAGGAGCCCAGGCACTGCTCGGGTCCTTGGGCCAGCAGCACTGCTTCTTGAGTGCTGAATCTACCTGAAGTTCCCGAATGGAATATGGCTTTCATAGTACCGTATATTTAAGATATTGCGGCATGCAGACCCGTTGCTAGGCAACGACCGCTAAATAAGCAGCTAAACAACAACCAATGCCTTTTAATGATTCTGTAAACAACAGCATTGCTAGGTAATGGGTGCAAGAGACGCACATGCAACAATGGAGGAAATGTTGGAGGCAGTGTTTTCTGTGCGGTCCGTGCCGAGGCTATATATCTATGAGCAGGTGCGATTATGAGAGTCTTAAATTCCGTACGTATATGATTATATAACAAAACTATGCAGACAACAAGCAGAAGTCATACAAAATTATGAGAATGAACATGTTCTCAGCTTTGGACAAGGTGAAGCCAGACATAGAAAATATAAGAGGCTTAAACTTGGCGGCGGTCAAGCAAACGACCGTTCAAGTGATCAGACTGCCGTTGTAGCGGAAGCTACTAGAAATATGGCATAATCTGCTGTACCGAGCCTGTACTAACAGAGGCCCTGCATATATTTATATACATTTATTAATGTGTTTAACAAGTAAAATGAAATATCCTTTACATTATGACAAATGACTTACTATTGCAGAAAATGACTTTAACAAAAGACAAACCGGTCCTCTCGTCAGAGAGGGCGCCCCGCAATAACAAGCCCGTAACTGTCAAAGAGCAATGAATATCTGGTCACAAGCCCCAGATTTCGCTCGACACCAAGACTGACTGACTAACCATCAGTCCCAATGTGACTTTGACTTTGACTTATGGGAGTCTTAAGAAGAGCAGTGGGAAGAGTAGGAGATTGATGTGAGATGGCCGCCAGCCTGCGAGTTAGTTTGAGAAATGAGAGAGTTGTGAGACATTCGCCGGCCAGTAAGGATTTGGACACAGAAGCTGAGGAAGCTATGACATTGGAAGCCGTTACCAGGCGACAACTGGTGAAGATACAGCAGACTAAGAAGACTTCGTATATGCTGTAATGAACTGCAGAGAGAGTGAATAATTTGTAGATACGATCTGTAAACCGTCTATAGTCACTACAGAAAGCGTGACAATATTATCACTAACTTAATGCAAGCAGCACACGAAGTCACACAATATCATGAGAAAGGTACACCTTCGCCGAGTAAGTATGACAAGGCAGGACCTGCTGCATTGAGCCCGGGCTGGTAAGATCTTCACATACGTTGCAGTCTAGATCGGTTTGTCGCCGGCTTCCCAGAGCGGCGGCCCGATTTCGATCCCAGGTGAGGTCACGTGGGATTTGTTGTGGACAAAGAGGCACTGAAGCAGGTTTCCTCTGAGTACTTCGGTTTCCCCTGCCAATTTTCATTCCACCAAATGCTCCAAACTCTTATATCATCCGGGGCTGGTACAATAGGTCTATTAATGGCCGATGTACCAAGTGGACTCAGTCTCACGAAACCAAAGAAATCAAACACAGAAGCTGACTCCAAATGTCAAAACTCTGCGCTCTGTATATGAAGCTATACAAAGACATTTGTAAGTAAAGTGGCAGTCATTAGGACGGCTGACAAAGTACAGCGCCCTCGCGCCAGACAGGACGCTTCAGGACGTCTCTGAATGTCACGGACGTTGTGAGGCTTCAAATGCGGTCATGAACCCGGAGAACAGTGTGAGCAGCAAGACACATATTAACGGACCGACTTCTTCCCTGAAGATGGAGGCAGCATGTTCCTCCAAAACACTGGTATCCACCTATAAGATTATGCGGTTCCGCAAACCAAAGTGCTACAATCAGAATGACGGCTATTTACGGTATATTTAACGACGCCCTCACTAGCGACCACCATAAAGCGTCTAATGACATGATGGTAAATAATGAACTAGAAAGGATTTGGAAGGAAACTGGCATGGCCTTAATGGAGGTAATATCACGTCATTTCTCTGGAGAAAACGAGTACAACCACGTAAAACCTCACTCAGGGTGGTCGATCTGAGGGTTGAGATTTGAACCTGGGACCTTCCAAATACGACGTGGCAGTATTAACCGCACGGGCGCCGCGATGTGAGGTAACAATGACTGCTTACCGGGTAACAATTCAGTGAACAGTGATACAGACCCGGTGTTCTAGCATGTGACGCCGTGTAGTTTGGAGGAAGCCGAACGTTTCAGCTCGCTTCTGTTTATTCTGAGTTCTTGCTGATATTTTTTCTCGACCCTGAAGATGGAGGTTCTATGTTCATCCGAAACGTCGACATCACTGTAAACGACACAGTATTACAACGCAGAAGACTGTACTCTTCACAATGATATAAATCATTCTACTGCGTCTGATTCCAAAGAGAAATGTATTACAGGAGTGGAAACAAAAGCTCCAAGCAGATTTAATCTCATTACTATACGAAGATGAGTAGTGAGCTTCAAGCTGTCACAGCATTGCCCCTGAGGAAAGGTCTGAAGGCAAACACGGAGCTCAGTCGATCCCGACATCAGATCTAGACAACAAACAAAAACAAAAACTCCGTGGCCTGTAGTCCGCAAGCGAACTATACCGACAGAGAGGACGTCGCTTGTCGGCGAAGTTAGTGCCAACTTTAGCAGATAGAGGGGTGTTACGTGGTCAGCGCAACGAATCCCCACGGCCGTTAATCTCGGTTTTCTAGACCGGAGCCTCTATTTCCTTGAAACATCTCCTCAATTATCCTCATGAGGCTGAGTGGACCCCGTTCCAGACCCACTACTTCTCAGAAAATCTGGTAACGCTGGGAATCGAACCCGGACCTCTAGATCTGTAGCCAGGAACTCTGACCACTAGACCACAGAGGCAGGAGCTAGCGACTCTGTCGTCAAATAAACCGTAAATAAGGTAAAGCTATCCCTGTAACAGCATGTGGAAGTACATAGGGTTGTGAGACGTCGAGGCTCCCACATTTTCTAGACAATCGGCTAACAGATGGCGCCGGTCGTTTTTTGTCCCCAGGGAGATTCCTGGTACTCATTTCTGTTAGAGAGAAATAAATAAATAAATATATTTTAATGGATGTGGAAATATAAGTTTCCTGTTTGTTTCCTATCGTGGATGTAATTCCTTCTTTGACGCTATAGCCCCAGTTGGGGCCTTGGCCTACCTCCATGAAACTCTCCGTTTCACTTCGGTTTGCTAGATCGTAGACATTCGGTAGGACTCCTTGGGCGGGTGATCAGTTCGTCGCAAGGCCTCTAAATGTATACAAACGCAGTTAAACGAACACACACAAAAACCAGACATCCATGTCCTGAGTGGGATTCGAACCCACGATCCCGGATTCCAAGAGAGCGAAGACAGTGCATGCCTTAGACCGCTCGGCTACCGTGACCGGTGTGGATGCAATACAGAACTCCCAAAGTTATAATGCAAAGTACTGCGTACTCTTTACCAATGTGTACTGTAGCCACGGCTGTCAAGCACTGATGTTGAGTCACATCCAAATTTAAACTATATGAGTAAATTTTAATTTCTCAATTTCAGTGTTATACCCTCGTCACCTTTATCAACTGTTCTAATCCTTCCAGCCGCACTATGGACCGTGGGGTCAACTCAGCCTCTAACACAAATGAGTACCAGGAATCTTCCTGCTAACAAAAACCGGCCGGCGCGTAAGGCTGACAACCTCACCGCCATCTGTGAGCCGAATGTCTAGAAAATGTGACAGCCTCGACGTCTCACACCCCTATGGGCCTCCAGGGTCTGTTACAGGGACAGCTAACGTATGCCGCGACACTGACAGGGAAAATAACCATATCCCGGGCGAAGAACGGCTTCTCCTCAGTGAACAAATGAATGAGACATCTGCAACATCTCGCAAACCGGGCAGGTTAGCTGAAGTCATTTGAGAAGTGTCCAGTTAGACTCTCAACACAGCTTATCCTGAGGTTATTTGTGGGCTGCCTCACTCACTCTTGCCATATATAGCGACAGCGCCTTAAATTATGCTACACACTTCTTTTAATATTCTGTCAACACAACAGTTTGTACAGGTTCAGGATCACGCATTAATTACTAGATGTTTCGGCCTCACTGGCCGTCTTTCATTTTGCCTGATAGTCCTCCCTACACAGTGGGAGTGCTGTTCAGGTTTTTATGTTTACGTAAAAAAAGTGAAGTTGTCCCTGTGCTTAAGTAATTAAGCACTACGCCATGAAGGCGTATGGGGGAGTGGATGTATAGATGCTCATTTTCTTTACCTCGGCATTAGTTGGAGGTGAGTGGTCAGCTTCAAGCCCTGGCTGCTTTACCCCTAGAAAAATAGCTCCCGGTAACCATTGGTAGGTGGTGTGGACGACGTGGAAAAAAGAAAATTCTTGCCCCTACCGGGACTCGAACTCCAACCCCTCGGTCGTCCAGCCCTTAGCCAATCGCTATGCCGACTGCGCTACCCCTGATCCCGGTCTGAAAGACGTGCAGAAGAGAAATTTCTTGACCATACCGTTACTCGAACCCGATCCCTCTGTCGACTAGCCCGTAAACCAGTCAATATACCGACTGCGTTATCCCGGCTCCTAATGTTTACGTGATGTTTATATAAAAGACGTATTAATATTAAAAATATAATTAAAAATACACTATTAAAAGGTGTACTGTGCTATCACGTCTCTACAATAGTATTTTTAGGCTTCCTTTCTTATCCTTTCCAGTTCACTGTTCGCTGTCATGCGGTCATGCAACGCAGTACTGTCTGGGCTACCGGCAGCGTCAGCTTACCTGTGACAGCAGCATCCACGGGCGAGATCTGCTCCTCTGTGGACGTGAACAAGGCGCTAATGTCAGCCATGGTACACACAACGGCTACAACTGCCTGTCCGCCCCAGAGGCACGCGACTTATCCACTGGCGAGGCATGTGACCGGCTTACGTCACCAGATGGGACCACGTGTCGCTCTCTGGCCGGTGCCGGATTCTGGGGGAGAGACAACAATGTCAACATCTCACGAGTACACAGTTCGACTGGTTGCAGCAGTCGTCCAGTCCATGGACTCTGCCGGTATGTATTTGCCTGAAGGCACTGAGGAAAACCACGGCACAAATCTGGGTTGATACTGCTGCACCAACCAGATCGGTGTGACGCCGTGTACTCTAGTTGATTGTTACTGACGTTTCGGAAGAACCCTGAAAATGGAAGCGGCAGGCATCACATCATCTATATAAATAAAATTCTTCATGAAACAGTTAACGTCTTCAAATCCAAAGTACCTAGATCGCGGGATATTGTTTGGATTGATCTGGCTCAGGGTAGGGACTTGTGTTGAGGACATCTCTTTAGTGGCTGGAGAACACTTGACTTCTCAAGCAGTACACAGCTCCATGGGGCAGAACGCTGTGACGTGGGCTGGAACTGTGGCGCGAACATGTTCAGAAGCCGAGTCGCCGCTACGGCTGCCTTGATCCGCAGCCTTCATCGGATGAAAGGACACGAAAACACCAATAGGAAACTACGTATCAGCTCACGTCACTTGTCAGGCAGGACGCAAACTGAAAGTCACCTAGCAGAATATCAAGCGATACCAGCATTTACTCGGAGATCAAGTGTCGCTCACATTTAGGTCATGACGTCATCACCAGGAACTTACTACATCCCATTTTTAACATGGTTCCGGTACCCATACGCCTGTGGGAACTTCAAACTCTTCGAGGCACCGCGTGACTACACTTTACAGTTCATTATTACATACACACACTAGCGTCCACAGTCAAGTCTTCACTGCCGTTGCTTGGAAGTGGCTTCCAACGGCGGACGTTCCCCTTACTCTGGGCTCCCGAACTGTCCCCGTGCCTCAGCTACCAGTTTCTAACATCAACAGCTCACAAGGACTGAACCGCAGCACTCCTCTATCTCACTGCAACCGCTAACTGGTCCTGGTTATAACATTTCGGCACGGACCGCATAGAAAACGTCTCTTATATTATTGCTGTTTTCTCGTTGCCATGGACACATACTTGTTTTCGGAGGCGTTACTTAGAAATGGTTGTTGTAGAGTTGCTTGTTTCGTTGTCGTTGACTAGCAACGGCTCTACAAGCCACAGTATGTACTTATAGAGCGTTTTCTTCCGTAATATTTTCTGTATAAGGCATGACATATCCTGATTCGTAGAGTGGGTGGGCTTCAGCTTCACGCCCCGGTCGCTTTGCTCCTGGGAAGGAGCCCCCGTATCTACGGGACAGGAGGCTGGGTGCATCCCAGGGTCTGTGTGAATGCAGTGGAGAAAAGCCTTTGGCCCAATCGGGAATCGAATTCGGTCCGTAGCCTGGTCACTATACTGAATGAGCTATCCCGACTCCAAAACATTGCAGATTAAAAGTATATTTTCTTTCTGTCGTAGCACTTGGTCTTATAGAAAAGGTATGTTCAGGTCCATTCTGATCTCGGGTCGGTTTTTGAGCCATTTATCGATGCCGTTTCAACTTCGTGCGTTACTGTCTTATTGCTTCCATCTTCAGTGTGGAAGAATAAGGTAAGCAAGCAGAAACTAAATTAATGACGGTGATGGCAGGAAATGGGCCCGAATTTGGGGAGTAGTTCCCCGCGAGGGGGGCAATGGAACAGGGTTCCTTGCAACGCTGATGTCTGGTTACTTACCAGACTTACACTTCGATCCCGAAGACAAAAACAGTTTCTTCGAAACGTCACTAAATTTCTACTAGACTGTAAGGCGTCACATTTCATAGCGTACCACTCTCTATTGTCCAGATACAGCTGCATCTCGACCTACAGCTTATCCGAATAACGAAATTCCAAACTTAACGATCCCATTAATTTTACAGCCAATAGATTTTCGCTCTGAATTCTTGGTTTTAAAAGACTCGAAACTCGAATTCTGTCCCTTGGACAGAATCTACATAAAGCCCAAGACCCCAACGACCCCTCCCAGCATCTCCCAGAACCAGAGTTGGATGGAACGCTGGAAGCGTCGAGTTTTGTCGCCGTGCCATGTTGATTTGTTCTGATGACTCTAATCTCATCTCTTAACGATCCATGACAAAATCCTAACTTGCTTACTTCTAATAGGCTTAACACTTTCAATGCTTAATATTGCTATTATTAATTTTCTAACAAAGACAATAGACTCACAGCGTAACAGAGACTAATGTACTGAAGTATCAGTGCCGTGAGTCCCAGGAATGTTACCCTACGTGTTCCATGTTACAGAGAACTGCACAGATGACCCGTTTTGGCCGTGTCATAGCTCAGGCGGCTAATCAGCGGCTTCCCAACGCGGCGGCCCGGGTTCGAGCCCAGGGCAGATCATGTGTGAATTGTGGACAAAGTGGCGCTGGGGCAGGTTTTCTCAGACTTTTCCGGTTTCCCCTGCCAATGCTCATTCTACCGACTGCCCCACACTCATCATTTATCATCCTGGGCTGGTACAACAGGCCAAATAGTGGCCGACGTACCAAGTGAGACTTACCTCACCCCACGAAACTAAAAGAAACTAACTAACTAACGCAATAGATCATAAGTCCGATGTGTGACTGTATTGTACTCTACAAGCTTGAAACGTCTTCACGGTGTAGGGTTTGGGCACAGCAGATCTGTAAATAGAACACAGAACCAGCTAATCGGAGTTTCAGTACACGGCCTTGACCTGAACTGACCCTAATCCTTGAAGGAATTCGAGATGTGTGGATGCACACTTCCAATCCCCCCACACGGTTTCATGGCGTCATGCTTAATTACTTATGTGATCACATAAAAAACTTTACAAGTAGTTACTATAGGATTCTGACGATGGTGTATAACACTCAGAGATATTGGGTTTTCTGACTTTATCCATCGTCCTAGTTTTAAGATAACTAAGAAAAACAGTGATTGGACCAGTGAACCAGTGACTGAGGCTAGCTCTTTCTAAGGGACCCAACAGAATAGGTGTTTTACCTCATATGAGGACGGAAACAGATCCAGTTTCCGAAACGTCGTGTTTTTCTTAGTTATCTTAAAACCAGGACGATGGATAAAGTCCGAAAACCCAATATCTCTGTGAGAAAACTTTACGTTTTACCTTTTTCTTGCATGGGAAATAATGAGGTCCGTGGAATTTTGCCTGACGTCACGGGATCTCGTGTGTATGACATACACGTGAGATATTGTGAACCCATCTATTAGCGTGTGTGTGCAAATGCGCTTGGGATCGCAGAGGGCAGGAAACTTTGGCTGTCACACAAAGCCGGTGTGTCGCAAAGCGAGAGAAGTCCGGCTCCTCACCGCTGAGCCTCGGGTTCAATACCGGGTGACTTCACGAGAGCTTTGTGGTTCAGGAAGTGACAGCGGAGCAACTTTTCCTTCTAGTTTCTTCAATTTTGCCCTGCTAATCATCTTTCCATCATTGCTTCAAACTCGTCTATCGCCCCTACCACAGGCGTGCGATAGCCCTGACCAGGCAGCACCTTATCACATTCTCGGCCTCTGTGCTTGAGGGTTAGTCTCTGACCCGGCAACGGCTGTTTGCAGGGGGAGGTGAAGGTAAAATTAGTCAAGCACCACACCAGGAAGACGTATGGGGGAGTGGAGTATAGGTAGACGTATTCCTAACCTCGGAACCAGACGCAGGTGAGTGGTCAGGTGCACGCCCTAACCACTTTACTCTCAGGGAAAGAGCCACCGGTACACACCGAATAGATTGCTTATTGTGCCACAGAACAAGCTTGGACGCTGTGGAAACAGAACCCCGATTCCTTGGTGGTCCAGGCCGCACCCGTCGCTCTGTTGGGCCAGATACCTCGATTTCCAGCAAAGTAGAAATTCACTTGAACCTCTACCCCACATTGCAATTTCAGAGCAGATGGTTCCCAAATGATGGTATGGATGTGACACCACGTAGTATGTATACCGTAAGGTATAAACGCTTCGGAGGAACCGTCTGCCACCATCTTCAGGTTATAAAAGGCATCAGATTCTTTGCGCGCGACGCTGCAGCACATGTTGACTGACATCGGATGAAGTCATCGCACGGTGAGAAATAGCCAAGAGCTGTCAGTAAATAAGGAAAGGCCTGGGCCCTGCACTCCGCCTGGCGTTTGAATGTCGCAAGTGGCAGACAAATGCGTATTGTTTGAACAAAGTGGGGATTTCATGAGTTGCAAGTGAGACCTTGGGGCAGCCTCATCTGACTAGATGTTCAGCTGTCACAACTCCTCTTAGACTCAGCAACATAGTCCCTAAAACCCCGACGCGCAGCTCTTGCAAAACATGAACTGAACGTTTATGTATTCTGTTATTTACTGTACATATGTATTTAACTCAACTGACCTAATCCTTCCAGATTATTTAATGAGTACCAGGAATTCATTAAATAATTTTCCTGAGGAGTAAAGCGCGGCCGGCGCGTAAGGCTGACAACCTTACCGCCATCTTTGAGCCGATTATCTAGATAATTTGGGAAGCTCAACATCTCACAACCCTATGGGCCTTCACGGCCTGTTACATGGATAGCTTTACTTTACTTTTTATATATTTAACTACTTATTCGTTTCGTTTTTTGTTTTTGTTTGTTTTTTACATTTTTGTTCTTCACTTCACGACGCTGTTACAGTCGAATAGTGATTGATTAATATTGAGTTGGGAAGGACTGAGAAGGATTTGGCCGTGGCCTACTTTTGTGTGCCATTCTGACATCTGTATAGGACTGAAGAAAACTACAGGAAAAACTCGGATTAGCCGGTTTTCAGACACATAAAGAGTGAATTTCTCCTGTTGTTTATTTAACAATTCTCTCAGTATCTAAAGTACATATATAGCGTCAGATGGTAGAAGGACTGCTGAGTGGAAGCTATTGAGGTACCGTCCCGCAGTCCGTCAGAAGAGACTGAGGAAAATGATGCAAAACATTAGCACCTCCCGACTGCAAGTGTAGTTATGAGCACACTGACTAGTCGGGTGTGTGAAAGTTACCTGGGCCCAACACCAGAAGCAAAGCCCTTGGTTTAGGTTTATATCTATTTAAAGATGCGGTATCAACTGATAAGCCAAAGACCATACCATGTTGAAAACACCGGTTCTCGTCCGCTCACCGAAGTTAAGCAACATTGGGCATAGTAAGTACTTGGATGGGTGACCGCTTGGAAACACTACGTCCTGTTGGCAATTCTTTTTTGAGGCACTACGCTATAAGCCAGAAGGTAGCGGGTTCTAGTCCTGATGAGGTGAAAGTTTTCAATTCACCTAATCCTTCCAGCAGTACAATGGCCCTGGGGTCGACTCAGTGTCTCACAGAAATGAGTACGAGGAATCTTCCTTCGACTCGAAGAGTTACGGTGGAGGTATTCGACCCCACCTCCTCATGGAATTAGTAACATCCATTTATTTAAGTTACGAGCCCTTAATGTGACATTACTTGTGTATCACTTTTCTTGTTTGGTCACAATGAGCATAACTTCTGAAGAAGCTGTTATATGTGTACTCCAATGAAGTAAATCGGTTTACCAAGTGTAATTTTCGCTTATCTCATATCTTTGTCCTTGACCACAAGCAACTATATCAGTCCCAATGAACGACACACTTCAAATATCACTGTAACTGCAGCACACATAAAGTATGTTCTGTCTTCAGTGGACGTTTCCTTGTAACCGATTTTGACATAGTAATTATACTAGTCTGACTGAATTACGCACTACAAATATCTGAATGCGTTCAAAGTCACATTGCGACTGATGGTCAGTCAGTCAGTAAGTCTTGGTGTCGAATTTTTTTACTGTTTGACAGTTACGGTTTTGTTTTTGTGGGGCGCCCTCTCTGAGGAGAGGTCTGTCTTTTATATATGCTGCTGGCTCTTGCCAGCGCAGTCTTCTCGGGTCAGAGTCCCTTGGGACTTACGACCATATTTTACTGTCTCAGATTTGAGACTTCCCTTTTCGTCGCCTCCTACGACTCGCAGGGTCACGGTGGAGGTATTCGATCCCGCTTCCACACGGGTCTGAATGCGTTCTTATCTGAACAGCATCTTATACAGCGCAGCGATATCCTAGGAAGTGTTTGTTGCTTCCACCGTAACGAACCGTTTTCCAAGAGGCTACCTTCCATTCTCGTATCCATGGACACATTTAACGCCCAGCGATGGTTTGTCTCCAAGAATCGTATCTTCGCGGAAACGTGCTTGCCAGTTCGTTTCTTAGCAACGTTTACATGTCACCATCGCAATACTTCCTCGTGCATATTGAGTATACTAGAGAGCGAAACTGGAGAATATGTAGGAGGAAGGGAATAAGAGAAGATGAAACAGTAGAAAGAGAAAGAGGACAGAACGAAGAAGAGAAGGAATTAGAAAAGAGACGGGAAGACATGAAGGTGATGAAGAGAATGATAAAAAAATCACTGCTCCTTTATGTTCTCTCTTCCTAGTGGAGTGACCCTGAAGTATTATTATTATTATTATTAATTAACCTTTTAATTTATGTTCTGTTTGTCCAGTATGTAACTACCTTTATCTACACTGTGCTGTGTCTGTAATTGGCCTTGTGGCTGTTGACTCAGCACATAAATACAATAGAGAATTCAATTATTATTATTATTATCCTGTCATCTTCTTTTTGGTTTTCCTAGTATCCCCTTATGGACAGAAATTGTGCTTGCAGTTCGTGTGGGCCCCACCCCTAGCTGCAACCCGCAATGAACTGCAAGACAACAAATTCAGTATAAAATAAATTCCTATCTAATCTGCTATAAATTCTTCTAGCACATTGGATTATAACAAATACTGTGATAATTCCAGCGATTAGCAATAATTCTGTGTTGTGTTGAATTGTCACAACCTGAACGCTACTGGAACAGATGCGTTAATTGCAAGGTCCCCCGTTTAAGTACCAGGGGAACTCCTAATTTCGCAATAAGGCCAATTACAATGTGCCCGCAACACTACTGCTTTGTGCCTTTAGGCCAGTGTAAATAAGTAATTTGTAGCTTTTTAGAGAGAGAGAGAGAGAGAAACCGTCTGAACAAACAGGAGGAAACATCGGCTCTTTACGTCAGCACATCAAGGGCGAATTCGCTAAAGCATATAATACCGCTGTTTCTTGTCTAGTGTTCCAGAGAACAGCACTCTCCAAAAGTGACTAAACATAAAAGAACACGGACTGTACCAACAGGCGGTGTTCTGTGCGGCATGAACAGCGAACTGTCTCTCATGTCCTGGCACAAGAAGGAACCTGCTGATGCGAACGCCATGTCACAGCGGTGAAGGTTACTGGTCATGGCGCAGTGCACTGTTACAGAGGATTACGAGGAACACACGGCATCCTTCTTCAGAGTAGCCTCCTACCTATTACAAGTCTCTCATATCCCATTACAGTCTTGTTTGGGCATTTAACTATAGCATGAGTGTTCAGTCAAAGTACAGGAGGAGGGTCGCAAGTCAGACTGTGCCGGGGAGAAACATCCGCTTCAGCGTACAAAACATAAGGGCAGACGCACCTTACATTTCCCGTATTGGAATTATAGGCTACAAGACAGGAAACTCAGCTAATTCCGCTGTACATATAACATTACTTTCTTCAGAGTTCAGGGCAGTAGCTCGGCCTACTAACTTCAAAGGGAGATGCCTCCCTACCGTATCAAGCGAAACGTCGGCTTGCTACGGCGTCAAGACACCAAGCGCAAATTCGCTGAATTATGCAAGAGTTGCGGCTAGTAGAGCAGCTTCTTGCACGCTTCGAGACGGTGGTTACCACTACACACAGTAATCACTGAATTTCTCAGACTGGATGCTACAGAACACTGCCCCTTCTGTGCGCGCTACGCAGACTGCCATCGCGTCAGGGGCAGGGGGAAACTCTTCTGAACACGGCGCGGAGGCTGCAGTGTGCGAGGCCCCGAAGGAACGCAAGACGCCTCACGTCAGGGGCAGGGGGAAACTCTTCTGAACACGGCGCGGAGGCTGCAGTGTGCGAGGCTCCGAAGGAACGCAAGACGCCTCACGTCAGGGGCAGGGGGAAACTCTTCTGAACACGGCGCGGAGGCTGCAGTGTGCGAGGCTCCGAAGGAACGCAAGACGCCTCACGTCAGGGGCAGGGGGAAACTCTTCTGAACACGGCGCGGAGGCTGCAGTGTGCGAGGCTCCGAAGGAACGCAAGACGCCTCACGTCAGGGGCAGGGGGAAACTCTTCTGAACACGGCGCGGAGGCTGCAGTGTGCGAGGCTCCGAAGGAACGCAAGACGCCTCACGTCAGGGGCAGGGGGAAACTCTTCTGAACACGGCGCGGAGGCTGCAGTGTGCGAGGCTCCGAAGGAACGCAAGACGCCTCACGCCAGGGGCAGAGGGAAAGTGTTCTGAACACGGCGCGGAGGCTACAGTGTGCGAGGCCCCGAAGGAACGCAAGACACCTCACGTCAGGGGCAGGGGGAAACTCTTCTGAGCACGGCGCGGAGGCTACAGTGTGCGAGGCCCCAAAGGAAGTCAAGAAGCCTCACGTCAGGGGCAGGGGGAAGCTCTTCTGAACACGGCGCGGAGGCTGCAGTGTGCGAGGCCTTGAAGGAACGCAAGACGCCTCACGACGCACACTCTGTCCCTTCCAGCTAAGGAAGGGCAAGGCCGCTCAATCTGATATCGGTAGATGAGACTAAAACTAAATGAGGCGCAGTCCAGTGTCATCGGACGGGGCGCAGCCGACGTCATGAGGTGACGGGTGCTTCACGCTGCGCAGAAACGCGGGAGAGAACGAACCTTTCAGCAATGCACCCGATTTTGTGCGTTCTGGTTGTGATGCAGAATCTGACCACAGAACGCGAAAGTTCTCAGACACCGACCTTCAACGTTCTGTTATGTGGCGTTAAGTCAGCCGAGAGAGTCTGCAGGCAGAGAGGCAGTTGAGAGTTGCAAAAGTTGAGGCTGGGGACAGTTCGAGAACACAGAGGAAGGGGATCGTTCGCCGTCAAAAGCTGCTACCAAGCAACGGCTAGAGAAAACCATGACTGAGAACACTAGTCTGTGTGTGATAGTGGTCTGTAAGACCTACAATAGTCACGAGTGGTGTCAAAGCGTCCCATAAATCCGATTACCAATCCAAACCCCGCACATCGTCACTCCACCACGTGATAGTTTCTTAATGAATTGTTTCCTTGGTAAAACGGTTACGCTGCTGAAGCTCTATTTCCTTGAATATGACTACGGCGTTACTTTAAAAATTTAAAATTCCTTGCATTCTTCCATTACTTAGCCTGAGTATTGCTGTATTGGCATCACTTCCCCTACTTTGTATTCCCCGTGACGGTTTGCACTCCCGGTTTTCATCAGTCAGGTCACGTGACACGAGATTTCCTTTCAACCCTCCAGACAATTGTTACAAAATTGCCTTGTGATACACCATGGCTGCTTCTTTCCTAATGCATCAATTTTCTTAGAGCCGTACAACACCAGAAAACAAATGAGTCCGCAAACATGAGCCTCAAGGTTCAGTTCGTCTGTTTACTGTGTTCATGGCCACAGGAAAAAAAAAAAGTGGGGAGCTATGAGCACTCCGATGATTCAGTGATTATGTTGATTCTGCCCTTGAACCTTCTGGGATATAACGCTGTGTAGGAGGTTGAAAATAAACAGACGTTTCGGAGGAATATTTCGTCACATGCTTCCATGCTGCTTTGTGGCTTGGCTTATTCTTCGGTCGTGAAGACAGAGACATTTTCCTTACCGACACATCAGTTGACGTTCAACGGACTGCACGGCATTATGTCCCACATGATAGAACTCTTTATAACTACCGATTTGAGAGCTTTCAATCCTATACAAGTATAGCTCCATATTTATATCTGCCTTTGCCTTTTCTTTATGGTACATACTGTATGTATTACATTTTGGTTGCACCGTCATTACTTCGCCTTCTTGGTCGCCCCAGTGACCGCCTTTCTCTTAGGCCCCCCATACACACACAGTTTGGCCTTCCGATCGACCTTACAGGCAAAACTGTGACAGTTTACTCCCTCCCTTTCCTCCCCATACACGCCAGATAAAGCGGCAGGCTTCATGCCACAATCACGGTCTTCCAGCCTATAATGTTGAGTCACACACGTCACGTGCTACGGTCCTGCAGGCAGAACTGACGGACTGACGGGTTTCCTACAGTCCCATACACGCGCAGATGAACCGGCAGGCTGCATGCCACAGTCACAGTCTTCCAGCCTATATTGCTGAGTCACACACGTCACGTGCTACGGTCCTGCAGGCAGAACTGACGGACTGACGGGTTTCCCACAGGCCAACAGTCCAAACGATTGGCCGGCCGGCCGCACCACACACGTCAGTTTTGCCTTTAAGTCTTCAACTGTGCAGGCCGAACTGGAGGCCAAACTGTGCGTGTATGGGGGCCCTTAGACGTGCTTTGAGAAGCTCTCATGGTTCGGTGTATACACTCGAACTGCTCCCTCCTATAATACTCATTATGCTCTTGGGTCTATATACAACATGAGTGGGCAGTGCTACAGATGTTTCGCAGTTAAATGCTGCTTCCAAGTTCAGGGTCACTTCGATTCTAAATATCTAAAGAAAATGACAATCGAAACGAGGAAAACAAATGTCGAGAAATCAGTTACGGTACGCTCGGAGTGTGTCCCGTAACTGGTAGTCAGATAAGAATAAGCATAAACAAAGAAAGCGATAAATCTGAAACTAAGAATAGCTGAGGAGGCTAAGGCCGTGTCGTGTTTTTGCCAGACCCTCTGAAGGCAACCAGCAATGAGAAGTGACTGTGACTGTGAGTCTCCAGAAGGGAACAAGGGAACCGCACAGACACTAGGAACAGGCTGGCGAAGTAAACAAGAAATATATTAAGTGATCATCCGTCACTGATGATTGAGAGACAACAGGAGTTGTCTGCAGTTCTCAGTATAACTGCCATGAGGCATCAACATGAATAATGTCACCTGGTCGTTGCCAGTCAGAAGATGCGAATAATATTTGCGTCACTTTCATATCTTCTTGCATCACATCACTAATATAAACAAGCTTAAGTGTAACATTTGTCTTATTTTAATTCGGTTTATCTGTTTATTTTTTCTGTTTTCCTTCCCAGTGTCCGCATCTTTCCGCTTGTCTCCCTGGGCACCCTGTGCCCTATCTCCTCATTTCCTTCCCAGTGTCCGCATCTTTTCGCTTGTCTCCCTGGGCACCCTGTGCCCTATCTCATCTCCTTCCCATTGTCTGCATCTTTCCGCTTGTCTCCCTGGGAACCCTGTGCCCTATCTCCTCATTTCCTTCCCAGTGTCCGTATCTTTCCGCTTATCTCCCTGGGCATCCTGTGCCCTATCTCCTCATTTCCTTCCCAGTGTCTGCATCTTTCCGCTTGTCTCCCTGGGAACCCTGTGCCCTATCTCCTCATTTCCTTCCCAGTGTCCGCATCTTTCCGCTTGTCTCCCTGGGCACCCTGTGCCCTATCTCCTCATTTCCTTCCCAGTGTTCGCATCTTTCCGCATATCTCCCTGGGCACCCTGTGCCCTATCTCCTCATTTCGTTGCAACAATACATCCCGTGAGCGCTCATGCATGTTAACAGAGTTTGATCGATAGGTTCCAAATACAGCAATCTGATCCGCTAGCTGGGGTGGAAATCCATTTTTCAGACATATTTGTGTCAAGAGGCTGTATCTATTGATCGAATAAAAGTAGAAAGAAATTCGCTTGCAAAGAGTTAACACTTGTTGTTATGTTGTGTCACCCTTAAGCACCTGTTTCTTATTATCGGAAGATTTCAGATTTGTGTCTAGGTCCAGGTCTAGCAACCATGACAGACATCCTACAGCAGTTCCTGGCCAGTGTGGTGTCATCAGCGCGTAAGTCGAACTTATTTTCGTGTCCTTCTGGTATGTCAGACCCTTGACGAACACCAGATATGGATATGATATATGGTGGGATTAGTAAGTTAAAAAAAAAAAGATAAAGTTGTCCCGTTTAAGAACTACGCCATGAAGACGTATGGGGGAGTGGATGTATAGATCCACTTCTTCTCGATCTCGGCACTAGTTAGATGTGAGTGGTCAGCTTCACGCCATAGGAGTCTGGGTGGACTCCAGAGCCGGTCTGGACGACGTGGAGGACAGAAAATTCTGGGACCCACCGGGACACGGCCGCTCGGTCGTCCAGCCCGTAGCCAGTCGCTATACCGACTGAGCTATCCCGGCTCCTCTGGCTGAATTACGAGTAGTAGCGTTAATTAAGCAACATGTACGACTTTGTGGATAAGACAAAAAATGAGGTATTTTCACCTGGAATGTTAAGGGGAAGCATTTTCTGTGAGCACTTCGTGCCTTGCTCGATGAAAGTCCCTTGAAATATCCAAATAATGGCCCATGACTGCTTCTTCAGATTTAAAGGCAACAGACATTTCGTGTGTCATTCTTAAGAGATGATGAGCTGAGGAACGGTGATGAAGGGGGACAGACTATTGTGAGATAAACATTTCAGTGATTTAAATACGTCTGCTGTGTGCTCAATACTAGTCGTTCACGAAATTTGTGGAGTGTCTGAGACTAACTGATTGGGAATTTTTCGGAATTGGTTACCCTTTCCTGGTACGTTAGATGTTGTGATTTTGGCTTCTTCCAGGCAACGGAAAAATAAGTTATATATGTTGATGCATGGCTGAAATTTATGTTCAGTGTAGACAATGCCTTGTTTGACAAGATTTTTAACGTTACCTCGAAGCACGATTCTCTAGTAAATAATTTTTTAAAATGTTATTCCTACATGGCAGAAAACATTAGCGTCTATATAACAAAGGCAAACCGATAACATTTTAGATATATAATCTCTTTCTAATGTGACAAGTCATACGAAAAGCAGACATACAATGTGTGGGCAGAACGTAAAATTTCTTAAATGTTAAAAGTGATTTACACAGGGTAACTATTGTGTTTTAAAGGCCTAAAATTTCACGCAATATTTCAAAGATATTTTTCCTTTGTTTTAAAATTAACCCTACTGATGTTAGTTCTCGTTTTCGGTTCTGGTAAATCGCAGCCAGCCCTCGTCAGCAAAAGCAGTTCCGGGCCCCGCGGAACCCAAGGCTCACGACTCTGTAAACTAATTACGACTCGTGTGTTATGAGGTCATCATTTCTTCACAATTTACTTTGCGGTTTGCTGCTGAGGGAATATTTGAACCGAAGAATGAAATGAGGAGAGGTTGGAGAAAACTGTATAACGAGGAGTTTCATGACTTTTAATCTTCGGCGAGTATAATTAAAATGATCATGTCAAGGAGGATGAGATGGGCAGGACATGTAGCACGGATGAGGGGAATGAGGAATGCATATAAGATTATGATGGGAAAGCCAAAAGGAGATAGATCACTATGAAAACCCAGACGTAAGTGCGAGGATAATATTAAAATTAATTTTAGAGAGCTGGGATGGGGTGGTGTGGACTGAATTGATCTCGCTCAGGAGAGGGACCAATAGAGGTCTTCTGTGAACACGGTAATGAATCTTCGGGTACCATAAAATGCTGGGAAATTATTCAGTAGCTACACAACCGACAACTTCTCAAGAAGGGCTCAGCTTCACAGAATTAGTTAGTTCGTCATGCTTCAAATTTTTGTGACGTCATTTTAAATGGAACAATTTTGTTCACAAAACTGCATTGAATTTTAAATCCTCGCGGTGGTGGCTATAAAGCGTATCATCTCCTGAAATATGACGCCGTGTATTCCAATACAAGATTACAGACGTTTAGGAGGTACAAACTGCGTCCATCTTCAGAGTCAAACAGTAAGTCAAGCAAGTAATCAGTACAAATATAACGGTATGCAGAGCTCTGTTTTCTGCTCGATGTTTGCGTGGTTTTCTCATCAACCCTGAATATGGAGGCGGTAGGTTCTTCCCAAAAGGTCGGTTAAACTCTACCAGTGCACACGGCGTCACGTCGCAGAAGACAATACTATAAGAAAACTAATGCAGTGTGTTAACTCTCTCTCTCCATGCCTGAGTAATAATGTCTGTAAGTTGAGTGAGCACTGCGCAGGCCCTGCGTTATGCGCATGCGTGAAACTGATGGATCAGGACGTGTATGATGAAAAACAAATTGTTATTACTTTGTAAACACATATAACAGAATTATGATTAACGTACTTTAGCCGGATATACTGCCGTTTTAGTGCGCATCGCTTTATGAGCAAAGAAACGGATTTAAGACGGAGTATGAAAAGAAACAGCAGCGCATCTAGCGGCCGAAATCATTACTACCCCCAGGGGTGTCGTTTGGTTTATGAGACACTATGTGTCAACTTTCAAGCTCTGACGTCAATCGTCACGTGAAGTGACGTAACACACTGCGTCATCAATCATTCCTTCAATTACGTATAAAGTTAGTAAGACAGTCACGTAATGAGACCCCGATCTGCCGATCGCTATCAGCCCCTGGGGAAGCGTGATAATCATGGCTATTACTACACACAGCAGCTTATTTAACGACACTGAATCAATTGCGTTATTATCTACATACACAGTAACTTGACTCAAACGATAACGTCTCTGACATGTATTTGGGAGGTGTTGAGTTCGAACCTCGTCCGGAGTGTCTACTATTTTGTGCTGAGGTTTTCACTCAGTCCCTCCAGGCAAATGCAAATTAGGCCACGACCGTTTCCATCCAAATCTCTTCTAATTCAACACTGATTAATTGTCCAACCATCCAACTCTTAGAGTTCTGAGCTACTGGCAGCGTCGTTAAGTAGAACATAAATTACTAATTGAAAAACTCTGTAATACCGACTGAAACATTTTCTATAGCTGTCGTCTTTTGGTGCTACAGTAAGTAAGACGAGTTTTGTATTAGGTTTCTATGGAAACCACACAATGACAACCACTGCCCAGCATAGGTTACTCATCTGCGGGCCTACAGATGCGCACGCTGCATTACGTATTATTATTTTTTTTATCGCTAGTGGGGTGGGACTAAGTCCCTTGTACTGAGGGCATTTCTGACCTATTGTACCAGCCCCAGATGATAGGTGAGGGTGATTGTGGAGCAATTGGTGGAATGAAGATTGGCAGGGGAAACCGAAGTACTCGGAGAAAACCTGCCCCAGCGCCAATTTTTCCACCACAAATCCCACTTAACCAGACTTGGGATCGAACCCTGGCCGCCGCGGTGGGAAGCCAGCGACTAACCGCTTGAGCTATGGTGCGGCTCTGCATTATGTAAGTTAGTTATCAGCTTCAGACATGACAGGGAGTACAGAAATTTACGCGATTGCGTGCTTCATAATTCGAAGAATTTGAGGTTCTCACAGAGGTCACAATGTAGAGCCCAGTAGTCTGAGATGTGACTCCCTGTGGAGCGATGGATACTTACTCTTCAGCAATTTGGAACGAAACAGTATGTCCCTCCGAAATTTCGGTGAACTTCTACCGCGTTAACCGGCGTTAAATCTTAGAAAATGGCTCTATTTGAGGTTGGTTCCGTTTTCTTTCAGTTTCAATATACCTTCCGGACACCCCTAGTTCAATATATTAGCATCCCGCGGGTGAATATGCACCCCCTCCCCTCATGACATCAGAAACATTTATTGAAAAACTGTCTTTATTGTGGTTCTTGCCTCAGCGAGTCCTGGTCGACAATGAAATTCGTATGTTTTTTGTAGTTTATTACAGAACGCGACAACAGAGACACCTACCGGCAGTGCTAGGCACATTCCAGTGGCGGGTCGCAACTCCCAAACTATGCTGCCACAAAGACCACATCGTCCTCAGAGGCAGAATGTTCCTCCGAAACGTCAGTGAACGTACCAGAGAACATGACGTAACACCCGAAAACATGATGCTCTTCACGGTCACCGTTATAAAAAACTCAAATTCCTCCTCTGAAGAAAAACTATTTCTTCCTACAGGACTTCACGGCGTCACATCGAGCAGGTGCTTCTATTTAGTTGAATCCAGTTAACGCGCTTATAACCTACTTCTTTAAGATCCATTTTAATACCATCTCTGCCTAAGTTTCGAGATTTCAAACAAGAATTCTGTATTCTTACTTCTCCATGCATGCTACAAGCCCACATTATGCAAGTCTTCCATCCTACTGTCACTTTCTGCCTCTTAGGTCGAAATAATCTCCACGCCCTGTTCTCAAACACCGATACTGAATCTAACTGAAATCTTGACTAAACATGTGTACCACACTGACAGGCAGCTACAGACCCAACTTTTCCATTTTGTCTTCGATTTACAGTGAGCCCCCCGTCTCTGTACGACAGAGGGGTCGGAGTTAGAGTCCCGATAGGGTCAAGAATTATTTCCACATCGTCCATACTGGCTCTAGGGTCCACCCGTTCTCCTTTCCGATGTGCACTGGGGTCTCTCCCCTCAGGAGTTAAGCGGCTCCTCCAAGCAGTGCCGAGGTCAAGAAAACGTGGATCTATACATCCAATCCCCCATACGCCTTCATGGCGTAGTGCTTAATTAGTTAAGCATAGGGACAACACTCTCGCTCTGCTTCTCAGAACGGCCTTAGACAACCTAGTCGCGATAGATGGTTCCTCGGCCCGAATGCCAGCACGCCACTGAACACAGAGGGTGATTACTGCGGGAAGCGATAACAGAGGTCAGCACGAGCAGCTCGAGAAATCAATGTGTTTTATTGGGGCGCTGGTAGCGAGGAGTTTATGGTGTGTAACGCGGTGTAATCCAAACCTGTAATAGGGGAAGAGATGCATTTAGTGCACGCACATGCGCAATTTGAGGTACCTCCGGAAACAGCACAGCTCCGTTAGTGCCTGTTAGGGGCCGCGCCATAGCTCTAACGGTTAGTCGCTAGCTTCCCATCGCGGCGGCCCGGGTTCGATCCCGGGTCTGGTCAAGTGGGATTTGTGGTGGACAAACTGGCGCTGGGGCAGGTTTTCTCCGAGTACTTCGGTTTCCCCTGCCAGTCTTCATTCCACCAATTGCTCCACTATCACCCTCACCTATCATCTGGGGCTGGTACAATAGGCCAGAAGTAGCCGCAGTGCAAGGGACTTAGTCCTACCCCACTAGCAATAAAAAAAGTGCCTGTTATCTATGACCTCCCTTCGTACACAGGCTGACCAGCGCCGTCCTTTCCGGTGGATTTACCTACCTAGCTGGCTCAAGCGGTAACGATGCTAATTGCCGTTTGTATCTCGGCCGAGACGACAATTCTGAATGACGATTTTCGTGATTTTCCTCAGAGCCGAAATAGCACTTCAAATCAGACTAGCAAACCTTCCTTCCACATCATTTCCCAACTTATGTTCATTAATCGTCCTACACTCGAGCCACTGACAGCAAATTTAAATGAGTAATAATTAAATACGCCGGTCACGGTAGCCGAGCGGTCTAAGTCATGCACTGTCTTCGCTCGCTCGGAAGCCGGGATCGTGGGTTCGAATCCCACTCAGGGCATGGATGTTTGTGTGCGTTTTTCTGTGTTTGTGTACAGGTAGAAGTCTGGCGACGAGCTGATCACCCGCCCAAGGAGTCCTACCATATGTGTAAGATCGAGAAAAACCGAAGTGAACGGAGTTCATGGAGGTAGGCCTAGGCCCATTGGGGCCGTTGTGCTAAGAAAAAAAAATAAAATAATTAAATACAGACAGATTTTCATTAAATTTTGTATTTTAGTCTCATGTTCTTGAAACAGTCTCAACACTAGTACGGGAATTTCGAATTTGTTTGTATTTGTGTGTGTGTATGTGTAGCTGTGCGTTATTCTGTTTAGTTTTAATTAACTGCGGTTTATCTGAGACAAGACCGCCTCTGTAGTCTAGTGGTCAGAGTTCCTGGCTACAGATCCAGAGGTCAAGGTTCCATTCCCGGCGCCACCAGGTTTTCTGATAAGTAGTGGGTCTGGAACGGGGTCCACTCAGCCTCATGAGGATAATTGAGGAGCTATTTCAAGGAAATAGCGGCTTCGGTCTAGAAAACCGAGACTAACGGCCGTGAGATCCGTTGCGCTGACCATGCAACACCCTCTATCCCCAAAAGTTGTCACTAACTTCGCCGACAAGCGGCGGTAGCTCGGTCGGTGTAGTTCGCTTCCGGACTACAGGCCACGGAGTTTGTTCTTTTGTTTTTATCTGAGACGCCTGCAATATCCCTTATACAGCGTCGAACGCTAAGTGTATTAGCGAATAATGAATTGCAAATGATTCGGCAGGAATCAATGATGAACTAATTCAAGGTGCCCTCCGAACCTTTGCTCTGGGGGGGGGGGCGCTGAGAAAAGTATGGGATGATCGGGATTCCACCATGTTTGTTATTAAGAATCACACAAAACACTTAAAATATTCCGTTGACAAAATATACAGGTTTTAGTGTTGTTGAAGCAGTACAGACACCATTGTGCAGGCCGAGGGGTACTTGTCCATCATGGTCAGATGACTGTTTGGCATAGAAGAGGGAGACGAGATAGATAGATATGTAGTACGCATGGTATGGAAGAAGAATTCATATAAAATTTTTGTATAAATAGTAATTTAAATAAATGACTTTGAAGATATAAATGCTTGTAGGTGGGAGATATTAGAACAGGCCTTAAGGAAATAATATGATTGGATTAAATTGGCACAGGACAGGTACCGGTGATGTAATGATAAGACCACGCAATGAACGTTCGGGTTTTTATAACAGGCGGAGAATTCCTTGAGAAGCTAAGCGACTATAAGCGTCTGACGGAATATATCTGTTTCGGGGAAGCACTAATGAAAGAGGAATAGACAGACAATGGCCGCTTACGTGAAAGTGTATCGATAAAAGTTTTGTCGCTGATACTTTCAAAATGAAAAATCACTTCATGAAGTCAATTATTCGTGAAGATGCGGTCATCATTTCGGAGGCGACAGCCGCCCGGGGGGGGGGCAACCGCGTCACAGAAAGCTGAAGCGCACCTTCATTACACTTAACGACCAGTGGCCAGCAGTGGCGACGGGGGATCGCCAGAGCGATTTATGGCTCCCAACGGTCGCCACTGATTAAACCAATCACAGAGCGAGGCGCGTCCCTCCCAGAGGGGGGTAGCAAAGTTAGTAGCTACGTCTGACGCTACGTCACCAGCTACAGTGAACTAAGAAAAATCAACAAGCGAGTGAACTGGCTCAGTCGGTAATATTTCTGCCTTTTATTCAGGGGAAGTCCGGTTCAAAACTCGGCAGAGACAGTGAATATCCTGACTGAAGCTATTCGTGGTTCCCATCAGGAGATCCAGTCACGTGTCGGAATAGTGCCTTAAATTGGGGCAAGTAGAATGCACGAGAAGCGAAATTCACACGGTGAAATATACGAAAATTTTAAGGATGCCACTGGAAATACCTAGGAATAGCTGGAAGCATAACATTAAGGTAAATATTAAATAAATATGATGGTAGGGTGTGGTCTAGATTCATCTGGCTCAGGATCAGTGACGGACTACTGCGAACACGGTAATGAACTTAAGGGTTTCACACAGAACGAGGGGAATATCTTCAGTAGATAAGCAACTATTAGTTTCTCAAGTATTCTGCTCCATGAAATAACTGTCTCAAACCTGAACCGTTTCCTTTCACATCCATTCCAATTCAACAATCAGGTTGGTCTAGCGATGGAGAACTTATAATCAGGATGTACTCGCTTCGAATCTCAGCTGCAGCACCAGCAATCCTGAGAGAAGTTTTTTGTTTTCTTTTTTCAGTTTCTCCAAGCAAATAATGGGATAGAATCCCGATTATGCAACTACCGCTTCCTTCTAAATCCTTTCCAATTTACGGTCCATCAATCGTCCTACCATACAAAGCTTCACAATGTCAGGTACTAGCTGCGTCCTTCAATAAACTATAAATACATAAAAAAAATCCAATAAGGGTTCAGTGGCAACGTTCGCGCATGCGTGGTATCTGGACACTGTGATGTAGACCCACAACTCATCACCTCACAATTCTGGGCGCCTAGCGCCAATCAGACCAGCTCTATGTGTCACCGCCAAACGAGATTTCTTCCGATCCACTGCGTATGTAAAGAACGCCTCATCAGTAACAATGATCTAATTTTGCTCAGATAAAAATGGCTGATAAGTTTCCACGTGAATAAACAGAATCGTTGCTAGGGGAATCACACTGCGATGAGATATGTATTCGAGTTATATCGATATTTCGATATCATAATCATTGCACCAGTTATCGTATTTCCGCAACGGACAGCCAACTGACTGATAACTAAGGAGCATTCTGTGGTCCGCAAGCCATCCGATAATTTTAAACTTTCATTATCTATTCAACAGTACACTGTGGAATTAGAGGGTCCATAATGACAAAACAAGAAGAGCTCGTCGCTTATTTTAACCACACAAAATAATCGTAAATATGTGCCGCCTGTCTTAATGCTTCAAAAATCTGCATTCCGTCCACAGAGTGTATCTGTGTGTTCCGTATGGTTCTCACAATAAACAGCGACTGTTTCCCTGAACAGCATTAACCGGTTGGGCTTTGTAGCGGAGACGTAATGTGTTTCCTGTGAGGTACGGACTGAACACACTAAAACTCTGCATTCTGCCAACAGAGTGTATCTGTGTGTTCCGTATGGTTCTCACAATGAACAGCGACGGTTTCCCTGAACAGCATTAACCGGTTGGGCTTTGTAGCGGAGACGTAATGTGTTTCCTGTGAGGTACGGACTGAACACACTAAAACTCTGCATTCTGCCAACAGAGTGTATCTGTGTGTTCCGTATGGTTCTCACAATGAACAGCGACGGTTTCCCTGAACAGCATTAACCGACTGGGCTTCTCATAGAGACGCGGTGCGTTTTCTGTACGGACTGCATTTTTTAGCCTCCTTTCCTTATTTTGAAAGATTAAAAAGTAGGCTTATGAGATCATTCTGCCTGTGTGTTTGTGTATCCCCCTATCAATTTTATGGCCGAACCAATCTTTATGAAACTTGGTATGTATATCATGGCACCTGAGCCCATCTCAGCGGCGTACATCATAAATCCCTCCCATCAGTCTGTATCCCCTTATCGTTGCTAGGCAACGGCTCGGTCAAAGCAATACCGCCGCAAAGAATACACACGTAAAAAACAGAATTCTTGGACGCGACGTTTTCTATGATGTCCGTGTTGTATCAAAATAAAGTAAGCGATTGCTTCTTCCCTGAACTTCTTATAAATAGTACTTAGATCAACTTCAAGCTTCAGGGAGCTAAAGTACTGAATGCACCAAATTCGTCTGGTAGGGGAAAACGAAGCGACACAGCTTAGTAAGTCAGGATAGTCTGCAAGTCGAAATTCGCAGTCTTTCCCTCCTCACTGCTAGCTACTCATTCGCGAAATTGTTTACTTCATAGCCTACCAACCCTCATAACGCGGGCCTCATACAATCCACGCGTGTATCTTCTAAACCCTTCTCCTTTCTAGAGTAAGACAACGAATTCTGGAGAAAAACACTATGAAAATTGCTTGTTAAATATTTCCGAGTAGTTTTCAATTTCTTTCACATAAAACTTAATAAGCTTCATTTAACGAGGCTGTGAATAACCGTAATTATATTGTGTCGAACGATGCGATGATTAATGTATGATTAATTGGAAAGTATACTCAACGTTAATGTATTTATGGTCCGTCAATATTGCAACACTTGTTTATCCACTACTTAATTTTAATTTTTTTTTTCATTGGCGCTAGAGCCCTCATTTGGGCCTAGGCCTATCTCCAAGAAACTCTCCGTTTCACTTCGGTTTACTAGATTTTACACATACGGTAGGACTCCTTGGGCGGGTGATCAGCTCGTCGCAAGGCCTCTACCTGTACACAAACACAGAAAAACGCACACAAACATCCATGCCCTGAATGGGATTCGAACCCACGATCCCGGCTTCCGAGCGAGAGAAGACAGTGCATGCCTCAGACCGCTCGGCTACCGTGAAGGGCTAATTTTAATTTTAGTTTAACATTTTACCCTTTGACACTACATGTTTCGGCCACAAACGGCCATTTTCAGGTGTCTTGGTATGTTACAAATATTTTATTAAATTATGTTAAAACTGCTACACTGTGTTAGTCCGTGTTAAAATCACACGCTGTAGTTCTCTTATCAAGGTAAACCCAGATAAAATCCTTTAAAGTTTCTATTAACCCCACGTTATTTTGGTGCATTCTATTTCACCTCACACGGGGTGGCCTAATTTGAGGCACTATCTCTGCATTTTGGGGCATGCGGTAACGTAGTTGGTTGAGGCACTATGCTATAAGCCGGAAGGTCGCGGGTTCAAGTCCCGATGAGGTCACTGGATTTTTTCAATTGAACTAATCCTTCCAGCCGCACTATGGCCCTGAGGTCAACTCAGTTTCTAACAGAAATGAGTACCAGGAATATTCTTGGGAGTAAAGCGCGGCCGGCGCGTAGGGCTGACAACCTTACCGCCATCTCTGAGCCGATTATCTAAATAATGTGGGAACCTCTACATCTCACAGCCCTATGGACCTCCACGGCCTGTTACAGCAATACTCTTACTTTTTTTTACCTCTACATTTTAACGGAATAATAGAGAAAACTACTAAAGAACACTGTCATCAGGATAACCGGTTATCGGGCCGAAATTTGAACCCGTAGTTTCCTCAGTAGGGGGCAGTAATGAAGCCCACTCGACGGCGAAGAATATGAGGATGTGAAGGTACAGCTCCACCATTCTCCACCTTGGCACTAGATGGAGGTGAGTGGTCAGAGTCACACCCCCGGCCTGAACCCCAGGGAAAGAGCCCCAGGTACCCACAGGATAGGAGGCTTGGTGGGCCTCACAGCTGGTCTGGACGTTGTGCCGAACCGCCAGTATGAAACAGGTAGTTATATCTCTCTGTTGTCCACTTGGCTTACTCTTCAACCTGAATATGGAGGCGACATATCTCTCCGAAACGTCGGGTTGATTTTCAACGAAATACGAACATGGTATTGTGTCAAAGAAGACAGAAGACTTCATAGCCAGAGCTGTGAAAACCTCAAACCTAAAAACTTTAAAGAATGTCCCATCTCAATATTAATAATAATAATAATAATAATAATAATAATAATAATAATAATAATAATAAGTTGTTACCTCAAGGGAACTTGCGAGGGAGGACGCAGGTCATGGCGTTCCGTAACAGAGAACGTAAAATAGGATCGATATTGCGTTCTTCATCTGAAGAAATCAATTGTGGAAGTGTTTCTGTTTTTCCTAAAGTTACTTTCATTAATTTCGTACTAAAGAAACACCACGGAAACCCAAGGCCCGCACTGTTTTCTTAATATCGATAAGTGTCAGGCTGTCGCTATACCGACTGAAACACCGCAGCTCTCGCACCCCACGTTCAGTTCTCAAATGATATAACGTACAAAACAGGAGGACAGCTTTCAGCGCACTGGCAGCGCAGCGCAGAATAGGCTAATTAAGTGCAACTGTTAACCCAATTCTGATGAGGTCGGAAACGAATCCCCCCCCCCCACCGGGTTGCAGAATCCAATTACCGAGCTATTTATCTCCCGCGCCCAGAAACCTCGCGAACAGAGCGGACCGCGCAGAAAACTCCGCTCCTATCTCCCACCAGCAGCCAATTGTGATTTCAAGTTAGAAACTCGCCTACAGGTTACTGGACAGGAGGAGTACATAATGTATCATTCCACTGAAACCTCTCACTCTCTCATACGCTCATTAATTCAGTTTTGCAGGAATCTGCTCCCTCCATCTTCAGAGTGGATATCTGACAGACAAAATTGCTAACGCTCTTTAGGAAAGTAATCTATTTACTGCTAGACTTCACGAAACACACACACACACACACGTGTGTATGTGTGAGTGTTGTGGCATGTCCACTGAAAGCCGGAATAGTTTAACCAGAATAGACTGCTTCTACCGGTTCTCACGGTCTCTTTGCTTGCAGATTTCTTATATATTTTTTCTTCTACCCTGAAGATGGAGGCGATACGTTCCTCCGAAACGTCGGTTAACACCACATATACACGGTGCCAAATCCCAGAAGACTGCTTTCTTCAATTTATAAATCAATTCTCAGTTCCATATTGACACATACCTCCCCCTATGGGGCTATGCTGCCAACACCTATATAAATAAATTACAGATATTTCAAAATAAATTTCTCAGGATAATAATAATTTCCCCCCCCCCTTGGCACTACAGCCCGTGCGCCTAGGCCTACCTCCATGAGCTTCTCCGTTCACTTCGGTTTTTCGATATCTTAGACATACGGTAGGACTCCTTGGGCGGGTGATCAGCTCGTCGCAAGGCCTCTACCTGTACACAAACACATAAAAACGCACACAAACATCCATGCACTGAGTGGGATTCGAATCCACGATCCCGGCTTCCGAGCGAGCGAAGACAGTGCACGCCTTAGACCGCTCGGCTACCGTGACCGGCTAATAATAAAATTACCGAGGGTAAAATCAAACATAAAATTAAAATATACAAATTTTGTCTGTGGTTCTGTATGGGCGTGAAACTTGGTCTCTGGTATTAAGGGAAGAATATAGACTAGGGGTGTTTGAGAACAGGGTACTGAGGAGAATATTTGGACTGAAAAGGGATGAAGTAACAGGAGGTTGGAGAAAACTACATAATGAGGAGCTCCATAACTTGTACTCTTGCCAAGTATAATTAGAATGATCAAGTCACAGAGGCATGGCATGTAGCAGGAATGGGGAGAACATGATTGCATATAGGACATTGGTGGGAAAGCCAGAAGGAAAGAGATCACTATGAAGACGAAGGCGCAGGCGGGTGGACAATATGAAAATTGATCTTAGAGAGGTATGACAGGATGGTATGGATTGGATTGATCTGGCTCAGAATAGGTACCAGTAGATGGATCTTGTGAACATGATAATGAACCTTCGGGTTCCGAAGTTCTTGAGTAGCTGCACAACTGGCGGCTTCTCAAGAAGTTAGTTAATATCAATTGTAACTCACACGACCAGATGAGAATGCCATATCAAGAGGTTGGCAAGGGCACTGTATCGAAAGTGTACAACCAGCGGAAACAACCAGATTCAAGAACTGGGACACTTCGATCCATCGACGATAAACATCTGCGTTCCCTATCCCTGTTTTCCAGATAATCCTCTCGGTACATAAGCAAAAAATGTCATGAAATTGGTCATTATCGCTGTCTCAGTACGTACATCCCCGAGCAAACATTAAAAGAAAGAAAATCTCTTTACAGGTAACCAGAATTCTGAAAGCTTCTCAGAATGTCCAGCCCGTCGACAGCCACATCGACCAATTACCTAAGCTGGACAATATGGTGGAAATGAGGGAAAAACTCAAATAACAAAACTGTTGGAAGCGGTTTTCTGTGCAGTCCTTGCCAAAGATATATAACGAAACCCAGATTCGATTACGGGAAAGTGTGGAGATGGCAGTTAGAAAAGCAGGAGGTTGGGTTGAGACGGACACCAGCCCGCGAGGACTTGAGCCGGGAAGCAGAGCAACGTCCATTGCTGGAAGCCGCTACCAAGTAACGCAGTGAAGACCGCGACTAAGAACACTAGTCTGTGTGTAACATTCATTTGTAAAGTGTAGTCACGAGTTCTTTAAAAGAATAATAAAACCGATTAACAATCCAAACCGTGTCTATAGTCACTCTATCACGTCACAATATATATATATATATATATAATGTGCTAATTAAGCACTACATCATGAAGGCGTATGGTGGAGTGGATGTATAGATCCATATTTTCTTGACCTCATCACTAGCTAGAGGTGAGTGGTCGGCTTCACGCCCCGGCCGCTTAAGCCCCGTGGAAAGGGCCCCCGGTACCCATTGGATAGGAGGTTGGGTGGATACCAGAGCCGGTTTGGACGACGTGGAGGAGAGAACATTCTTGACCCTACCAGGACTCGAACTCCGATCTTTCAGTCATCCAGCCCATAGCAATTCACTATATCGACTATGCTATCCCAGATACCAACACATTTTCAAATTAACCTGAAAGATTGTTTCACTCACCATTTTAACATATCAGAAAATCTCTCTAAGCTGAACAGATTTCCATGAGCTAATACTTGTGATCATTAAGACTTTCATTATGAAGCTTAATTACCCTTCACATTAACAATTTGCAATTTTAAAACTAAATTTAANAAATTTACCTTGCTCGAAGCAGCCTTTCAATTCCGATGAACATGGCGTGAAACATGAAACAGGACCTAGAATCATTGCGGAAAATTCACAATTACGGAGTAAATTTTTGTGGCATTTTAATTTAACTCCGGGAACCGAATCTGGCGTCACAGCAAATCATCGAAAGTATTAAATAATGTTAATCCATTTTCACATCATGACGCTGGAAATGACATTAAGTCTCGGTTCAGTCGATGGTAACATCGGCGTGAGAGGAAACATACGTCCTAGCTCCCGGGGTACCGTGGGCTTGTCACTCAAATCACCGTCATAATTTAGCGATCCATGTGCACAGGAAATTTTATCCACGACACCGAACATGCAGCGTAGATCCACGTGCAGTGGTCAATGTGGCCCTTGGGTCTTCGTAGTGGTTTTCTTAGCAAGCTGTTCATAAAAAGGATCTTCAGAAACAAATGAACATTGCCACAAATGGCTTCTTCAGATAAGAAACGCAATATTCATCTTATTTTACGTTCCTCTTAGGGAACCCACGAGCCGTGTCCTTCCTCGCAAGTTCCTGTAAGGTAACAACTGACTTCATTATTATTATTATTCAGATCAAAGGTCCTTTAAACCCCCAACAATGGTGTCTGCACCTTATCGTGCTGGTGGGATCTGAGTGCTCCTGAGACCGAGAGAGCTATGCTGGCGGTAGCGTAGCTACTGGTAGAGTCACCCATGAGGGAGAGTTCAAGGGGTATGAGCCAGACGAAGAGGGATACCCTAATCCTGCAGGTGCTCCTCAGTGCTCCTGAGACCGAGAGAGCTATGCTGGTGGTAGCGTACCTACTGGTGGGGTCACCCATGAGGGACAGTTCAAGGGGTAGGAGCCAGATGAAGAGAGATACCCTAATCCTGCAGGTGCTCCTGAGTGCTCCTGAGACCGAGAGAGCTATGCTGGTGGTAGCGTAGCTACTGGTGGAGTCACCCATGAGGGACAGTTCAAGGGGTATGAGCCAGATGAAGAGGGATACCCTAATCCTGCAGGTTTTGTTGGGTGTGAGGCTAACAACCTCACATCAAAGAAACTAAATTGTCTAGAAACCAGATGATCAGCCTCGGATGGCTGGATTGAACGGAAATGGACATCAATGTGAGATGTTGGAGGATGTACATGAGGATCGCCGTAAAGTGAAAGTGAAAGGGTGGGGAGGAAAGATGAAGAATGGAGACAGATATTTCAGGAGGCCAAAGCTCACCCTGAGCTGTAGCGCCGAGGGGAAGGAAGGATCCTTTAACCTTTTTATGATTTGAAGTTGTCACAGCGATGGTTATGAAGAGTTCTGTCTAGGATATATCGCCGTGGAGTCCGTTGAAATTCGATCGACGTTTTGGAGGAACATCTTGGCTCCATATTCCGGGTCGAGGAGTAAGCCAAGTAAGGAATAAACCAGCAGACCTTGCTTCATGCTGGTCTCTTGCTTTGCTAATTCTTCGACCTGAAGATGGAGACGACATGTTCCTCGGAAATATTGACTTATTTTCAACTACACGGCGATATGTCCCAGAAGAAAGAACATTCGTTTATTTTAATGTTTATTTCCTTTGTTTTCGGTTTATGATCTTTGTTTTGTTTGTGCCTGCTCTTCTAGCACAGGATTCTAATGGACAAACACACGGCACGCCTGGACGCTTAGTGCAGTACAGTACAGTGCAGTATAAAGAAATCGTATTCCAAAACTTTCTTAACCAACGTCGCTGTGAAGAAGGCAGCAATATTGCTTCATACTCGGAATATCCTGACTGAAACTTCAGCACCGACACCAGCTGAGCTTTTTCGCGGTTCTCTTCAGTTCCTCTAGGCAAATTCTTCCGCTTTCTTCACGTTCATACGTTCGAAGTTTCTAATCCCGATGAGTTCATTGGATTCTTCAATTGACCTAACCCTTCCGGTCCTACTACGGCGCTATGGTCGACTCAGCCACTAACAGAAATGAGTACCAGGAATATTCCTAAGGGTAAAGGGCGGCCGGCAGGCGTGTAAGACTGACAACCTCATCGCGATCTACGAGC